>NW_027531334.1:6094788-6115940 GCF_008692635.1 Crocuta crocuta
AAACACGGGGGGGGGGGGGGCATTAAAGGTGTGAGAGATATTAAGGAGGGCACTTGTGATGAGCACCAAATCTTGTATGTAAGATGAATCACTGAATTCTACACCTGAAAGTAGTATTAGCCTGCATGTTAACTAACTGGAATTTAAATAAAAATAAATACCTGAAAAATGTGACAAATTCAAGAGTACTTTGGAAAGTAGAAAGAACCACGGGACTTTTGAACTATCGGTTATGTGAGGTGTGGGACTGCCTCATTGTAGGCTTCCTGCCTTAAGTAGTGTGAGTGGTTGGCGTTACCATTTATGATATAGGAATTAGAGGCATAAAAGCAGATTTAGTAAGAAAGGCACTGAGTTCAGGTTCGGATCTAGTTGAGGTAATTTGGTCTGAAACTCAGGAGAGAATCTTCTGTTGGAGAACCTTCTGTAAAGCACTGGAAGATACTGGTAGCTGACGCCTGTGGAGGAGGTTGCTTAGAAAGAACACACAGAGAGAAAGTTTCATCTTTAGCAAAAAGTCCTAAAAATGCCTGCAATTTAGCATAGGTGAGCAAAGGAGACGGAAAATGGTCAGGTGGTGATCAGACAAGAACTTGACATTATGATCAATTTAAGAATAGGTTTGTTTTAGTTACTCAGCCCGCTCTAACAAAGTACTAAAGACTGGGTGGCTCATAAACAAACAGAAATTTACTTCTCACAGTTAGGGAGGCTGGAACTTCAGATCAGGATGTCAGCATTGTCTGATTCTTTTTATTTTTTTATTTTTTATTATTTTATTTTTTTACCTTCTATGATTTACCTATTTTTTATAATTTCCATCCAAGTTAGTTAGCACATAGCATCGTCTGGTTCTGATGAGAACTCTCTGGCAGGTAGCAGACAACTGACTTGTCCTTGACTCTTCACACAGTGGAGGGTAGCCTCGTTCTCTGACTTTTTATAAAGGGCACTAATCCCATTTATGAAGACCTATGACCTAATTACCTCTGATAGGCCCCACTTCTAAATACCTCACTTTGGGGACTGGATTTCAACATATGAATTTTAGGGGAACACAAATAATCAGTCTGACACTTGGTGAGGATGTAGGGAAGGACATCATCAATAGAGTGGTACAGCATGAGAGGCTGGAGGGAGGAATGAGAGGAATCCTTTCTTTTATTATATTCACCTCTTCCTTCACCACCACTCTCACTCGCTGCTTCAGCTCCCCAAGGCTCTCAAGATTGTGTTCTTTATGTAACTGGCCACTTTCAAGAAAGAGGCCTGTGTAAAATGGCCTGACTCTACTCTTGTTTAGCAAACTTCTGTCATTTACTTCATAGGCCTCTGAGGTTAATGAAAAGCCCATGGTCCATAAAGATGAGCAAGAAAGAACTGGTATGGAAGGTGAAGAGCATTCCCTGGTGTGGAACCTTTGACTAAATAAACTCTAGGTCTATTGACCACAATTTGGCCCCAATCACAGCTGTGTCTTGTCTTCACACGCTTATATTAAGTGAAAGGAAAACTTCCAAAATAGTTCTGAGATTTACTTAACTCTATTTTCTAAATGAATCTTGATGCATAGTGTAGATTTTATCTGTTAGCTTTTGCTGCTTAAAAAACCACCCTAAAAGCACAGCAATGGAAAATGATCCCTGGGGAGTTCTTTTGGTGTGGGCTGGTTAGGCTGAGCTGGATGCCTTACTCACATGCTGGAGAGGACAAGCTAGTTGGTCTAGGAGGACCCTTGTTTATCGATTTGGAGGTTGGTTCCGTGTTACCCGGACAATGGCAGTGTGAGTCTCATCATTCAGCGTTCTCGGCCAAGCTCCCTCCCACGGTGGCCAGAGGTTCCTTGTAGCAAAGGAAGGCAAGACTCAATGTATAAACACCTTGTAATTCTCTGTGTGAGTCACATTTTCCATCATCCGACTGGCCAAAGCTACTCACATAGTCAGGCATAAAAGTTAGAGAGGGAGGGGATTAAACCAAGGGAGGGATTTAGAGAGATGTGAACAAATTAAGGCCATTATCACTATAATATACCACAAAGAAGTCATGTGCATTAATACCTATTAAAGAGTTGAAATGCCTATTTCTTTGTTTCCACTGATTAAACTCCACACATTTTTTTGAGAGACTTCACTTTTGTGAACTGCAATTCTTCATTTGTGTAATTAAAATAAGCTATCTGGATATAGAGGAAAGAAGTTTAGTGCTACTATAGTCCAAAGTCAAAGGCTATTTAGCAGGATCCTGATCTGGCGGTGAGAACAGATAGAACGAATGTGAAATATTTATCTTTATTTTTATTTTTTGAATAGAGAATTCATTCACACAGTTCAAAACTCAAGTACCAAAAAGTGAAGAGCCTCTGTTCTCTGCTGGGTTCTCTCCCCAGAGAGAATCAATGTTAGGACTTCCAAGTGGCCTTCTAGAGATGTTTTGTGCATATATGTGTGAATATTTATATGCATTCCCTTTCAGATATGATTTAGCAACCTCCGCAGTTTAGCTCTCAGTAACGTTCTCAGGAAATCAGGAGAAAGAAGGCAAAGTGCCAAGTGGTCTATCTTTTAAAAAGTGTCACTTACGAATTAACAGGTAATTGAAAATGAGTGTGACCACAGAGGTGTGGGATTATTAATCTAGAATACTAACCACGCACTAGTCAGGGAAGGAGATTAATGACGTAGTGAAAATACACCTGACCTTCTGCTATTTATCATCTACTTTACAAAAGCGAATTAGTGGATACATGGCCAAAATGGTAAATAATCTAACATTACTTGAAAGTGATTTTAGACTTAAAAAAGAAAAGGAGGCTTTCAAAATAGCCATAGACATTTTCCTGTTAGCAAAATGTACTTTCTGAAACTCTAAGAAGTAAATCCTTCATAGAGTTAAGGTTTATGTCTATTTTTAAAAATTAATCTTGTCCTTCAGGTTAGACATGGTATATGAGGTAATGAAATGGACAGTTGCCTACTGGTTCCATATAAATGTGTCTTACTAGACTCTCAAGAACCTCTTCCATCTCCCCCGTTGGATTAAGATCTCCTGTGCTTAGCATATAGTATTCAGTAAATGTATGTACACACACACACACACACACACACACATTATTTTGACACACACACGCTTGAATACAGATGGGCAAAGGGAGAGAGAAAGAATCTTAAGCAGATTCCACACAGAGCAGGACATGGGGCTCCATCCCACAACCCTGGGATCATGACTTGAGCTGAAATCAAGAGTTACACCTACAACCAACTGAGCCATCCAGGCACCCCTTCAATAAGCATTTATTTAATGAGTGAAGGAATAGCAAATACATACAAGATCAAAAGAGATGATGAATGTGGTGACCCCAAGCTCTCTCCTCCCTAGACATTGGCAATGTGTACAGAGCAGGGGTGTGGTCTGTGGCCTGACCTGGCCCTCCTACCTCAGTGGTGCGTGGAGGGGTGGGGGGAGGGCGGGGTGCTGTGGTGCAGCTGACGTTAGTGATTAGTGCTGGCCTCATGCCTGAGTCACCCCGGTGGCTGGGAGGGCTGGGAGGCTGGCGCGGCTCATGGCCTGGACTCTCACCCTCTGGGCTCTAGCTCTGTGGTCCTGGGCAGTGCTGCAGGAGCCCCTCAGGCACCAGAGCCCAGTGCTGGCATCATTCCCCCGGGCAGGGACCACCCCCCCTTCACTGCTGCAGCAGGAGTGCAGAGGAGTGGAGTGTCCGGTGGTAAGGTAAGCACACCTGGCCCCTTTCTGGGGGGCGGGTGCTCCTAGTCCTACTGTGTGTGTGTGTGTGTGTGTGTGTGTGTGTGTGTGTGNTGTAGGGCTGTAAGGGCGGGTGAGCAATAGTGGCTGCCTTGCCAGCGACTGGGCACTTGCCCACCTGAGACCTACCATTTTACCCAACGACTGTGTGCCTTGATTTCCGTACTTGCCCTTACCTGAAAGGTGAGCTCATCCAAGCAACACAAGGGTGCTCTGTAGACTCTGACGGGCCCAGTGAGGCAGAGGAGCCCCTGGCATCACAGGCCCATCGTCTCTCCCAGCAGTGCTCAGGATGGGATGCCCAAGGCTTACCCACATTACCTTTGAAATACCTTTGCAGGCTGAGGGGAGACCATCGGTGGGGGAAAAATCAAAGGAGATGTTTAAGGAGGCTAGATTTCTCAGTTTTCATTTTTTCCCTACCCCATGTGACCACCAGTATCATGACATTAGCCAGGAAACGGAGCCATTCGTAGAATCCCCACAGGTTGCTAAATTTCAGAAAGACAAAGCACTATCCCTTGTCTTCTTCGGGTTCCCTGAATTTTAAAGGCATCATGAAAATAATGTTGATGCTGGTGTTAAACAGAAGGGTGGTTGGGGCACCTAGGTGGCTCAGTAGGCTAAACATCTAACTCTTGATTCAGCTGAGGTCATAATCTCAGGTGTTGTGAGTTTGCCCCGCGTGAAGCTCTGCTCCGATAGGGTGAAGGCTGCTGGGAATTCTCTTTCTCCTTCTGTCTGTGCCCTCCACCCGCACCCCCCACCCAAGTACACACAGGTGCTCGCCCTCCCTCCTTCTCTCCCTCTCTCTCTCTCCCTCTCTCTCCCTCTCTCTCTCTCTCACACACACACACACACACACACTAAATAGGTAAACTTAAAATTCTGGTTTTACTACTTATCAGCCATGAGAAAGTAGCGTGCTCCTT
Source organism: Crocuta crocuta (assembly GCF_008692635.1). Taxonomy (NCBI): domain Eukaryota; kingdom Metazoa; phylum Chordata; class Mammalia; order Carnivora; family Hyaenidae; genus Crocuta; species Crocuta crocuta. The sequence goes on from NW_027531334.1 coordinate 6,099,483, forward strand.
ACCCTTCCTGATCAGGAAAAGGATAGTGGTGTTTCTTATTAAGGCTAGGTTGTTGTTTTGGGGCAGAAAGTCCTTGCAGAAACAGATCCTTAATGAATGGTGGCTATTATTGTTCTTAGTAGACAGAAGAGAGTGTGGAAAAGGAAGGAGAATGTACACCAGTCTCAGGCAGGAACCTTGGAAAATTATGAAGGGCTCCTAGCAGGAACTGGGATAGCACTTTGTCTCGTACCTCCAATAGCAATTTCCTCCAACATGTCCTGACCGTCAGATACATAATCCTCAGCTTTTTTCCTCATTTAACACTCCTACTTGAAGTCTTTTTTATCTCCCTCAGCCAATGTTCCTCACCTGAGGAAGTTCATTTCTGTTCAAAGCTTTACTAATTTTTTTCCTTCAAAATTTACAGTAGAAAATCTCTACTCCTGCTAACTGGCTTGTAGAAACCTCTCTTGTCCACTTCTAGGCTTTTGGTCCAGCTGTCCTCCACCTTGCGCTGTGACCTTCACTCACCTTTCCCTGCCCCCCCCCCACCTCCAATAAAAAAAGACCAAACAGCAGTGCCCTCTCCACGTAAGAGTTGAGAACTGTCTCTCTTGTTTTTTGGATTCTTATTGACATACTGCCTTTTGTTGTAATTAAATTTTGCATTAAGAATATCACTGGGGCGCCTGGGTGGCTTAGTCGGTTGAGCGTCCGACTTTCGCTTGGGTCATGATCTCGCGGTTCGTGGGTTCGAGCCCCGCGTCGGGCTCTGTGCTGACTGCCAGCTCGGAGCCTGGAGCCTGTTTCAGAGTCTGTGTCTCCCTCTCTCTCTGACCCTCCCCTGTTCACGCTGTCTCTCTCTCTCCTAGAAATAAATAAAACATTAAAAAAAAAAAAAAAAGAATATCACTGGTCTTTTTGGGGCACCTGGGTGGCTCAGTCGGTTAAGCAGTTAAGCGTCTGACTTTGGCTAAGGTCATGATCTTACCATTTGTGAGTTCCAGCCCCCTGACGGGCTCTGTGCTGACAGCTCAAAGCTCAAAGCCTACTTTGGATTCTGTCTCCCTCTCTCTGCCCTTTCCCTGCTCCTACTCTGACTCTCAGAAATAAATAAACATTAAAAAATAATAAAAGCATAAAAACTCAATAAAAAAGGGGGGGTGTCATTTGTCTTTTCAATACGTTTTTTCCTCAAGGCAGTGATCGTATTGTTATACCTCCTGGTGTCCAACCAAGATGCTAATATCTGTAATTTTGTTCCTTAGATAATTCTACAAAAAGACTCTGCAAGTCCAATTACCCTTTCACTGATAATTTTGATAATGCATATAAGGAATTGGGCTTTCTTATCTAAAAACCACATGGGTCTGTGGTTCCCTCAGCTACGGCTGCCTACAGTACTATTTTCTCCAAGTGATTATTCCACTGTATATCATTCTGTTTCAGGAGCGCCCCCTATTGGGCAAGCGGCTATAGGGTACATGTGCTGCCTGAAATTTAGGGAGAGCTCATATCTCTCTTTTTTTTTTAGAATGTTTTATTTATTTCTAGGAGAGAGAGAGAGAGAGAGACAGTGTGAGCAGGGGAGGGTCAGAGAGAGAGGGAGTCACAGACTGAAACAGGCTCCAGGCTCTGAGCTGGCAGTCAGCACAGAGCCCGACGCGGGGCTCGAACCCACGAACCGCGAGATCATGACCTAAGCGAAAGTCGGACGCTTAACCGACTAAGCCACCCAGGCGCCCCGGAGAGCTCATATCTCTATACCACAGTTTCAGTCTACAAGCAAATACAGGATGCTTAGAGCAATGATGCAGCCCCAATATAAATTATAGTGCTCCCTCCCCACCTAATCCCACTGTGCCCTGATGGCTCTGGATGACTTTTCAGAAAGAACCCTATTCAAATAATGTCCTTGAAACACATGGATTCCTATCCTTGTTTAATTTTCTTGGCTGCAAAAGTTGACTCAAGTAAAGCCAGGATTCCGTTCTTCTACTGCACGTTTAGTCCCCTAGGACTATGTAGTCAATTAAGCTATCCTTTCAACAATGCTAAACATCCATTAACATTATTAATCATTTTTAAAGTAGCAGTGGTCTGATTTCCTCTGAGAAATACTGTGTACTGCTTTCGAGTGATTCTCCTATCAGGTCGACTACAGAGACCTTTCCTAGCGACGTATCTCTCTGCTCCACTGTCAAATGTGCCAAAGCTCAAAAAAAAAAAAAAAAAGTGCCAAAGCTCAAACTTTCCTGTTGATGGAATGATTTTGTGTTTTAGGGATAGTTTTGTGGCTTCATAAATCACCTGAGACTCAACATTGGGATATAGTTCTTTTTTAAATAAAACTATTTAAATCATAACTGAGCAAACAAATGTTCCGTAACTAGAACTACATTAAATCAGAAACTAAGATACACCACTGCTAATAGCTCGAGTCATATAGTCCTTCCCATCTCCCCATTTTACTGATAAGGAAGAAACTGAACCTCCAAGAAGTTAAGTAATTTACCTTGGGTCACCCAATTATACATGTCAGAACCTCAATTTAAACGCCAAGATGGGGTCCTTGGTTGGCTCAGTTGGTAGAGCATGTGACTCTTAATCTCAGGGTCGTGAGTTCAAACCCCACGTTGGGCATAGAGATTACAACAAAACAAAACGCCAAAGCACTGTGGACTCAGAGTTATTTCTCTTAAAAGGGGTGCTGGAAAAGGGCATATTTGTGAGATAAGTGACCAAAATTAGATACCTCTGCGATTAGTGTGTACTATACAAAGGTAATATTGATGCCATCACCACCTCCACAGCATTTTTAAAAAGAGAATCTTTGTTTTAAATTGTTTTTGAACATTTATTTATCATTGAGAGACAGAGAGAGACAAAGCATGATCATGGGAGGGGCAGAGAGAGGGGGAGACACAGAATATGAAGCAGGCTCCAGGCTCTGAGTAGCTGTCAGCACAGAGCCTGATGCGGGGCTCGAACCCACGAACTGTGAGATCATGACCTGAGCTGAAGTCAGATGCTCAACCGGCTGAGCCACCAAGACGCCCCGACAGCATTTTTCTTTAAGACTGTTTATTTATTTTGAGAGAGACAGAGACAGCATGAGCAGGGGAGTAGCAGAGAGGGAGAGAGGGTGAGAATCCCAAGCAGGCTCTGCACTGTCAGTGCAGAACCCCACGTGGGGCTCAAACTCACAACACCCTGAGATCATGACCTTAGCCGAAACCGAGAGTGAGACACTGAAGCAACTGAGCCACCCAGGTTCCCCATTTTGAGCAGAAACTTTAAGCAGATACCTCTCTAATGGAACCAATTTAATTAAAACATCTCTTTTGTTCATGGCCCCGCTTGTGAAATGTCTGCAAATAAGCGTGTTTGGAGATGCCAGTTGACAGTGCCAGGTATGTCTTTCGTACTTTTACTAGAGGCAAGGTTGAGCAATTATGTGACCCCTTTTTCTCCACACTCAACATCACATCAGCCCAACTGTTCCCACGTCTCACTCTAATTCAGATCTTAGGGCATGCACAATTTTATAATTTTAAAAAATTCATTAATTATTATTATTAAAATATTTATTTACTTTTGAGAGACAGTGTGAGTGAGGGAGAGGCAGAGAAAGAAGGAGAATCCAAAGCAGGCTTAGTTCTGTCAGTGCAAAGCCCGACGTGGGGCTGGAACCCATGAACTGTGAGATCATGACCTTTGCTGAAGTGTGATGCTTGACTGACTGAGCCACCCAGGTGCCCCCCTATAATTTGTCTTTTGGCACATCTAATTTCTGTATTTGTTTATTAGTTTAGGAGATGATGGTAACTTTTTGTTATTTGTTGTCTCCTCTGAAAGGAGAAGACTTAAGAAATTATATTACATGCTGGTAAATTGTACCATAAACTTATATGGCATTTGGTTCGAGTTAGGTGATGTTCTAAGCACCGCACATATGTTAATTCGTTTAATCTATAGGCGATCTCTAAGAGAGTAGGTTAGAAACTGGTAACTGGGACTCTAGAGTAACTAGAATCTGGCCTAGGGACTTAGTTTTTGCCTTATGCCTTTATATTGGGTTGAAATTACATATATATTGAGTTTAATATTAAAATAATTCTGCTGTAATAAGGATTTCATTAATATTAAATAAGATGGAAATACAGAATAGAAAGTACTTAAGTGGGAAAATAACAACAAGCAGTGCATGTGCTTTATGGCTGTAACTTTGTTATTTTATAAAAAAAATATATGGCCAACACTGAGAGGTACAGCTCAAGTCTCCTTTAAAGAAAGGACTTGCTGTTCGCCTGCTAGGAGAGAGCTTAGCTGACAGTCTCAGCTAGGTGTCCAAGCTGAGGTCGCTCTCTTTTCCAGGCCCCCGTTAGTGATGAAGCACTGGAAGAAGGGCCAGCTCCTTCCCCCAGTGCTGGACCCCTCTTGATCCTGGTTCCGGAGCCCTGCGCCTGGACAGGGCGAGATTTGTCAGATCTACGTGGCGGGTTCCCTCTGTGCAATCCAGTGTATCCCTCCCCATACCATTTGTTCTCCTACGTGAGTCAGTTTCTGCTCCCAAAGCATTGAACCAGCACACATATCCATGAGGACACAGAGGAAGAACTCTCCTCCAAGGGTCTCTGGTGGGGCCTAATAATTAAACTGACATGAGATATATTACCAGGTCAAAAGCATACATTTTATTAGATTTTTACATGTCCACCGGGGCCTTTGGAAAGGAATGAAAACCCGGAGTGACTAGAGCATGACTTATTTTTGACAAAGAAACGATAGGTTTGTAAGAAAATGACAGAGAGTTAGGGCTGAGGGGCAGTAAATTGGGAGAAGTGACCTGAGCTCCCTGCGAGAGGAAAACCTAGTGGAAGATGAGGGTTATTTTAGTAAGATTGTTCATAAACCCATTTCGATGTTGGTTCCGACTCTGGTGATAAGAGCCTCCTGTACAGGGAGGGCTCCTTTCCTGTACGAAATCATATGGCCTGTTTTTAGGTAGAAAGGGATAGTTCAGGAATGCTTTCTGCATCGGCTGTTTCTTTCTTTTTTTTTTAATGTTTTATTTATTTCTAGGAGAGAGAGAGAGCGAGACAGCGTGAGCAGGGGAGGGTCAGAGAGAGAGGGAGTCACAGACTGAAACAGGCTCCAGGCTCCGAGCTGGCAGTCAGCACAGAGCCACACTCGGGGCTCGAACCCACGAACCGCGAGATCATGACCTAAGTGAAAGTCGGATGCTCAACCGACTAAGCCACCCAGGTGCCCCTGCATTAGCTGTTTCTTAAGTGCCTTCAGCTCAAACTAATCAGTATGCCAAAGTGGCATATTTTGGGGTAGCGTGTCCTAAACTCCTTCAAGGACAAGAGCAGACTGGAGGAAAGTGTAGAGGATTCCTCTCTTCCCTTAAAATTTGTTACTTCAACTTTTTTCCTTCTGCAATTTTAATTTAATTTAATTTAGTTTTTTTTTTTTTTTGAGAGAGAGAGAAAGAGAAAGAGGAGAGTGAGTTTGAGCAGGGCAGGGACAGATAGAGAGAGAAAGAGACATTCCCAAGCAGGCTCCACGCTGTCACCACAGAGCCGCACCTCACAAACTGCAAGAACACAACCTGAGCTGAAATCAACAGTCTGATGCTTAAACCCTTAACTGACTGAACCACTGCAATTTTAATTTAAAGAGCACCTGTTGGGATGAAGACTGGGTGTTGTATGTAAGCCAATTTGACAATAAATTATGTTAAAGAAAATCGCACATCTATATAGTTTAAATGCACACATAGTTTAGTTTCATATATGTAGTTTAAATATTCAACTAGTTTCAAAAAACTTGCTGAGATAAGCTGACGTGTCTAGTCCTTTTACTCCGTTTTTCTTTCCCCACTGACCAACACTTTCAAATACTTTGACCTTAATTTTAGCCTCTATTGCTAATTAAGACGCTTGTATTTTTCACATTAGACTTGTATTGTCTTTCTACTATGAAAGATAAGGATTTAACTCTCTTCTCTCTCCCTGTCTTCTGCATGAGCACCCCCTAAGTCTCCCAATATTTTAAATATCACTATGATAATATTGGTGGGATGCATATTTAATATTCATATCATTAGGACTATAAAAATGTCATTCACAACACAATCATGTAGAAAACTATACTTTTCCTTCCTTACGCTGTTTTCTATTTTGCCTGAAGTTGATTTTTCTTGTTTTTCTTTACTTGTGGCATTTCTGTGCCCTTCGGGAGTCAGTATGGAATTATGGTTAAAGAAAGTCTCTGGAATCAGATGGCCTGGGTTTCAGCCCCAGTACTGCTTCTTACTGGCTTTGTGACCTTGAGCTAGCTAATCAGCTTTGCCTCTTTCTCATATGTAAAATAGGGGCAATATTATATTCATTGCCTCAAGTTCATGTACAAAGTATTAGAAGAGTGTGTGCCTACATAGTAAACACACCATAAGTGCTATCTATTTTGAATCACCAATTCAACCCCAAACACTGTCAGTTTGCTTGAGTCTCTTAATCTGATCTCTCACATCAGGGTGGCTGTCAGTCTGTTCTTTGTGGCAGTGTCTCCCAGATTTTTTCAATCTGCCCCACAGGAGGGTTCTCCTTCTCCACCTAGGACAGACAGGACAAACTCTTATTCAGAGTATCTTTTTATCTTCATCTTCCCTTTGTCCTAGTTTTGATCTTTGTCTTCTGGACTCCATATCTTCCTCTTTTTTTTGGCTTATGCCTATATTTTCATGAAGCTTATCTATAAGCTTCCTGAGAAATAGCTTTTTGGGAAGTATTTTTTCTTTCAATTGCATGTCTGAAAATGTCTGTGTTTTATCCTTTATGCTAACTGATAGTTTGGTTGGATATAGAATTCTAAAACAAGAGTAACGTGTTTCAGAATGGGAAAGGAATTTTTTCATTGTCTCATTCTAGTATTGATGTTGAGAGGTCTAAGATTATTCTAATTCCTGATCCTTAAATATGATCCTTAAATATGACCTTCTCTAGAATATTGTAGGTCCTTCTCTTGGACTCCGGTGTTGTGAAATTTCATGGAGATGTGTTTAAATTAAAAAAAAAAAAGATTGTGGATTTATTTCTTCCATAAAATACAACTCACTTTATACACTGTTCTGCTCCTTGTGTTTTGTGTGTGTGTGTGTGTGTCTTTTTGTTGTTGTTGTTTTGTTTTACTGAGTATATCTTCAGATCTCAGCACATCAGCTGTCCTTGCTGGAAGGCCTGTCTGTCTCACAAAGCACAGTATGCAGAAATGAAAACATACTCTTAGGGAAAGCTAATCATGAGTGATAGTGGAGTTTTGGGAGAAGTTTAAATAATAAAAATTATTTTAAAATATTCTAATGAAAAATAATAAAAATTGTACACACCAAATATGTGCAGTTCTTTGTATGTCAATTATGCCTCAATAACGCTGTAACACAACTTAGGGATTTTAGCTGACTTCAGGTCAGACTTGATTCAATTGTCACTATTTTTGTCTTGAATGTGGCTGACAAAGAGCCTACATAAAGACTAGAAGTGCCTACTCTGTTTCTTGAACTTACAAACCAAACCATGATACTATGAGCTGAGCTGAAGTGGGAGCCACCCAGGTGCCCCACCTACTCTGCTGTGTTTATCTTTACTTTCTTTGTGTTTGGATTGTCTCCAATTTGCATTTCTCTTAAAGGAATCTTTTGAAGTCATTTGGCCATTTAGTTACAGTCACTGCACATATAAACTGCCGAAAATGTCAGTGAACTAAGAGTGCCGTTACTATTTGATGTACTATCTGGCATGCAGACTGAGTGTAGGTACCAAGGTCAACCTGAATATTAAATATTAGCATAGCTCTTTTTAAAATGTGAATAGAAATTCTAACATTCTCTCTCTCTATATGATAGGATGGTTTTGTGTACATTCAGAGGTAAACACCTCACTTTGAAGACAGGTATGCTAGAATATCCCACTCTTTTGGCATATAATTATGGGGGGTTCACAAAAAAGTAGTGATGTGTGCATGTTATTATGGTGCCTGCATTTTACCTTTCTCTCTCAAATTTTATCTCTCGGACCTATGCACCTGAGAGAGAGTTATAGTTTATAAAGTTATTTGGGTTTAAGTTTCATTAACACGGGTATTGAATGTTATTGTACATGTGGCACTATGCTAGTGCTGGAGAGCATTGTTTCTTCATCTTTAATGCACATTGAAAGCACTTGGAAGTTTGTTTAAATGTAGATTCTGATTCAGTATGTCTACAATGGGGCCTGTGGTTCTGCATTTCTAACATGCTCCCAGGTAATGACCATGGTGTTGGTCTATCTATGAAACACATGTGAGTTCTATGGCTGGGATGCAGAGATATGCACAAGCTGGTCTCTGCCCTCAAGGGATTTATACCATAGTCAAGGATGAGTACATATATGAATAATTAAAGATCCCGGGTTTATGTAATTGTGATATGGCTCTCTGTTTTTAGTGTCTTTATAGTCCCATGCTCCTCAGGGCCACCAAATTTCACCCACCCTCTTGGACAATAGCAGCATGTGCTGTCTGTATCAAAACTCATCAGCACTCCACATACACCCTTCTTGAGGTTTCTGTTTGAGAATGAAAATATTAATCTATTCCTCTGAAATATGTTGTTGTCTATTAAAGTCCCCTTTTAGGTGTTTTATTGAAATTTGTATCACATGAATAAAAGTTGACTGATTGCTCATATTGAATTTTTTTAAGGGTTGTGTGTTATTAGTTGACACAGGCCAAAGATTGTGTCCAGTAGGAGAAATTTTAAGGACTGGGAACATGCTGGAAAATAGGTTGTGAAATGGTTCTGGGAGGGGGGACAAATCTACCATGCAGTCCCCTGATTAAATACTTAGGAACTATATACATAGCATAGCCCCAGAAGGTAAACATTTCTTGAGCAGGACTGTGGATCCCATATACAAGGAACAAAGAATGTAAGAAAAGAGCTCTGTTAACCTCATGAAAGGATTAATCATCAGTGATAGATGTTCCTGGTCCCCAAAGAGCTGAATGTGTTGTGCTATTCTGAGCAAATTCCATCCATCACTGTTGACCCATAATAGCTATCCATCTATTACGCTGACTAGTAAGGATCTGCACCCGACAGAGTCAGCTTTATGACTTGCTTGGCTCCAAATTTCCACAGAGGCTGTCACACTGTCTCTGTCACCAAGCATCCTTTTTCTTCACTATCATTGCCAACACAGAAACATACGCACTCACCTCTTCTTCATTCTAAAGTGGAAAAGAGAAATATGGTTGCATGGTTCTGAGTCAGCCTGCCAAATGTAACTGAATGAGTAAAATAAAGGCTTTCAAGTCTAATCAATTATTGAACTTTGATTACTGCCTTAAAAGCACTCTGTTAGGCTCCTTAGAGAATATAAAGACGCATAATAGTTGGTTCACATCTTCACTGAGCTTACATTCCAGTTGTTCTGATAATACATAATCTTCCGAAAATTCACTATGACCAATTGACCAGGTTTTGCTCACGGTTGTGTTTCTTTCTACTTAGGAAAAGTGACTGGCAAATAATAGGTGATTAAGGTGTGTCCTGAAGAATGGTACTGACATGATGAAATTAAGTGACAGCTTTAGGCAATGAAGAGCTCTCATAGGACATGATACAACTGATTTCAAAACGAACGATGCAGACAATGTTATAGGAAAGTGTTTCTCAAACTGGGTACATGGGTTTGTTTCAAGAATACTTTTCATTTTAGGGCTCCCGCTGCTGATCCGGGTCAAGGGAAGGACTAACCTGCGGGTGGGCGTGCCCAGGATTCTTGCTTTGCTGCTGTGAGGTTGGATGTTTAATCTCCAAGGTCAGGATTCCTTCCAGACTAGATCTCTTTTGTCTCATACCGCTGCCCTCCAAAGATATTCCGAGACGTCGTGGAGGGAGGGCTAGGGACACTCCCTCCTCAGAGTAGCCAGGCATCTCCAGTCGACGGGACTCTAAATTTTAAGACACCGCTGATCAGCCCTGCCTTTCCCCCGCAGCCCAAGAATCTCCCGCCCGAATTCATCCTCTATAGATTTGGAAACTGACAGATAAACCTCTTGATTTCGAAGCATCTTCCCTAAACGCTTGCGAATTCTGCTTACATATAGCAGTCTTAGTCACACTTCCACTTCTAAGCTTGCCTTACCTCCCTCCTTGCCTTCCAGAAACCCGCCGGCCAGGTAAACCAAGAGGTAGTATCTGGGTTGGTGTGGGAGGTTTGCCCACACTCCTGGCAAAATCTGGAATAATCCTCTCTAGGAACACACACAAACTAGAATCCTCAGCTGTTCTACCCGAGGTCCTGCCCAGAGGCAGAGTTGGTGTGGGAGGAGACTGTTGAGTGGCTCCCCCCAAACAACTTTGCTCTTGGAGAATTTGCTGATGGGTGAGTGAAAATGAGGATGTAAATGTGGTTCTTCTTGGAGAGAGATTTTACTAATTAAAAAGGCGTGGGGAGGGGCGCCTGGGTGGCGTAGTCGGTTAAGCGTCCGACTTTCGCTTGGGTCATGATCTCGCGGNAGAGTCATACACTTAAGTAATATTTTTAAATGTTTATTTATTTTTGGGAGAGAAAGAGAGAGAGAGAGAGGGAAAGATAGAATCCCAAGCAGGCCCACACAGGGCTCGAACTCATGAACTGTGAGATCATGTCCTTAGCCGAAACCAAGAGTTGGACCAAGCCACACAGACACCCCCACACATTAGAGGAAGTTATATCTGGTTTTATGCTTGTATGTATTTAACCAACATTATAATTAAAATGATTTAAAGTAATATTAGGGATCCTTAGAAATATCATTTAAATAGAAAATTATTCTATGCAAGCTATGAATCTTATTTGAATTTTCTTTCAATCTGCAAAATCTTTTATTTGTTTTTTTTATGCTTATTTATTTATTTTGAGAGAGAGTGTGTGTGTGTGTGTGCATGCACAGGGCAGGGGCAGAGAGAGAGGGAGAGAGAGAATCCCAAGCAGGCTCAACACCATCAGCACAGAGCCCGATGCAGGGCTCAAACTCACCAACTGTGAGATCATGACCTGAGCGACATCAAGAGTCAGGATGCTCAACTGACTGAGCCACCCAGGTGCCCCTGCAAAATTAAAAAAAAAAAAATCATGATAGACTAAGGGATATCTAATTACAGAGTAGTTGATGATTTTTTTTTTAAAGTTTGCTATATTTTAGGTATGACTGTTTTAAAAGAATTCTCATCTTTTAAAAATGCATTCTGAGGGGTGCCTGGGTGGCTCAGTTGGTTGGGCATCCAACTTTGGCTCAGGTCATGATCTCACGGTTCATGAGTTTGAGCCCTCCCTCAGGCTCTGTGCTGACAACTCAGAACCCGGAGCCTGCTTCAGACTCTGTGTGTGTGTCTCTCTCTGCCCCTCCCCCGTTCACACTCTCTCCTCTCTATCTTAAAAATAAATAAACACAAAATTTTTTTAAATGTTTTTTATTTATTTCTGAAAGAGACAGAGAGGTAGCATGAGCAGGGGAGAGGCAGAGAGAAAGGGAGACAAAGAATCAGAAGCAAGCTCCAGGCTCTGAGTTAGCTGTCAGCACAGAGCCCAATGTGAAGCTCGAACCCACGAACCGTGAGATCATGACTTGAGCCAAAGTCTGATGCTTAACCGACTGAGCCACCCAGGCACCCCTAAACTAATTTTTTTTTAAAAATGCACACTGAAGGGCGCCTGGCTGGCTCAGAGTGTGTAGCTCTTGATCTTGGAGTCATGAGTTCGAGCCCCATATTTATTATAGCTATTATGTAGATAAATAAACTTAAAAAAAAATAAAAATACATACCAAAATAGCTATGAGTGAGATGATATGATGTATGGGATTTCTCTGAAATAATCCAGGGTGGGTTGATAGTATGTGGAGGTATGGGTTGTGGTAGGCAGAATAATGGTTCCCCAAAGATGTCCATGTTCTAATCCTCAGGAATTAAGGTAGCAGTTAGAGTTAAGGTTGCCAATCAGTTGACTCTAAAATAAGGAGATAATCCTGGATTAACCATGTGAGCCCAGTGCTTTATGTGTGGAAGAAAGAGTTAGAATCTGCAAGTTGCAAAGTGAGATTGAAGATGAAGAGAGCCACAAACCAAGGAATGGAGGCAGTCTCTATGATCTGGAAGAGGCAAACAAAAGGATTCTCCTCTGGAGCTCCTTTGGATTCTCCCTTTGATTCTCATGATTTTAGTCCAGTGGGATCCATTTTAGACTTGACTTCCAGAACTGTAAGATCACAAATTTGGGTAATTTTATGGTCAGCATAACTCTGACACCAAGTTTAGAGTGTTTCTTTCTATTACTCCTTTGTTTAGAGTTTTCGTTTTTGCTTTTTAATCACAAATATTGAATTTTGTCAACTATTTTTTCTACATCTATTGAGATCATAATTTTATCCTTTTTTGTTGTTTTGATTTTTTCTTTCTTTTTTAACATAGTTTATTGTCGAGGTGGTTTCCATATAATACCTAGTACTCAATTTAAGTGTGTTGTTTTGATTTTTAAGTGTTCAATATTCCTTGTATTTTTTTTAATCTTCTTTTAATCTTTCTTGTATTTTTGAGATAATTCCGGTTTGGTCATGATGTATTATCCTTTTTATATATTGCTGATTTCAATTTGCTTTTAATTAAGTATTTTTTGTTGGGGCACCTGGGTGGCTCAGTCAGTTAAGCCTCCGGCTTTGGCTCAGGTCATGATCTCCCTGTTCGTGGGTTCGAGGCCCGTGTCAGGCTCTGTGCTGATAGCTCAGAGCCTGGAGCCTGCTTCAGATTCTGTATCTCCCTCTCTCTCTGACCCTTCCCTGCTCATGCTCTCTCTCTCTCTCAGAAATAAATAAAACATTAAAAAATATTTTTTAAAGTATTTTTTGTATTTATATTTATGGGAGCATTATGTTGGCCTCATAAAATGATTTGGGACATTCCATCATCCTCTATTTTTCTGAGACAGTATGTTTAAGAGTAGTATATTTCTTACTATACTGTTGCTTAAATTGTTATCTCTGGGAGAGGACTAGCACTAGAAATTCCTACACTGCCAATTTGCAAACATCACCCTCTTCTCTTATTGGCTGTTTAAATGATTATTTTTGTTTTATATTTTAATAGTTGTTTAGGGTTTACATTATGTATCTATAACTTATGGTAGTTTACCTTGAATAATACATAACATATACAAAGTTGTGTACAAGAACCATATAACTGTATTTCCACTTACCCCACCAAACTTTGTAGTATTACTATCATATATTTCAAGTCTACATGCTACAAATACAGAGTCTAATATTTGCATTAAACAATCTTTTTTTTTTTTTTTTTTTTAAGAGAAGAATGCAATGGGAGAGAGGGGCCGAGGGAGAGAGAGAATCTTAAGCAGGCTCCATCCCACTACCCTGGGATTGTGACCTGAGCTGAAATCAAGAGTCAGGTGCCCAAACAACTAAGCCACTCAGGCATCCCTCTGTTGTATTTTTAAAAAGAGTATTTCTAGTGTTCTTCCTTTCATCCTATAGTACAGAGTTCCTATCTGGTGTCATTGCTGTTCAGTCTGAACATTTTTCTTTAGCGTTTCTTGCAGGATAGTTCTGTTTGTAATGAACTCTCCTAGTTTTTTGTTTTGTTTTGTTTTGTTTTTGCTATTGTTAATTCTCCAAATATATTCTGAACACAGAATATGAGCAAGGTGCTAAATAATTGTGTAATGTATTCTTCATAAGGGAAGTGGTTGTTTTGATACTGCTTTGAAATTCTATTTTAGGATACTTTGTTTTTAGTATAGGCTGAAAGATGAGTATCAGCAGCAAGTCAGGATCAGTTAAAACTATTTGAAAGCCATCTAAGAAACTGTAGTTCAAGTAATTTCATGGAAAAGAAAGGTGATTTATCCAAAGAAATATAAGTAACAACAAAAGTTAGGTCATTGACCTTATCACTAGCTCTATACTTAGACTTTATGATTTAGAATCATAACAATTGTTTTAACAAAGTTATTTTCAAAAGGAAACTGTAAGTAGCTACTGATTTGAGGACAGAATGGCAGATGATTATTTACAATTATTGACAAGTCCATGTAAATAAGAGATAAGCAGAAATTTCAAAGGGTGTGTGTATGTGTGAGAGAGAGACAGAGAGACAGAGGCCACTCCTCAAATACAGAAGGGGCAAAAACTATGCCTCAGCACCTGTAGTTTTAGGTTAGGAAAGTTGTGTGGTTGTTTCTAATGACTAGATTTTTGCATATGTTTGGGTTTTGTCGCCTCCTACTCATTGTAGAAAATGGGCAAACATACAAGTGTCATAACAATTGCTACCAAGGTTTTTGGTCTCATCAGTTCTTTCTTAAGGCATAAAGGCAGACCCAACACTATCTATTGTTTTATCTTGTCAGGTATATTTTAGTATGAAGTACATCTTGAAAGTTTATGATGCAAAAGTGTTATGGAACATCACACCAAGAATGCTGGCTGCTTGCCATGATAGAGAATTTTAGGTATTAGAAGTGACCGGCCTAGACACTGTTTATTCATTCATTCATTCATTCATTCATTCATTCACAATTAAGTCTGTAGTTTTAGAAGTATATTTGCAATGTCTTTTCTCCTTGTTTTTATAATCATCCAATTATCCATCACATTATTTTTGGGGGGAGCGTGTATGTTGAAATTCTGATTTTAATTTCTATATAAAGACTGATCCTGAATATTCAAACAGATGTGCCCTCTGTCATGGGAATAAATTATGCCACATAGTAACTAAAACTACAACAACCCAGAAAGTGATTTTGACATCTCATCTTTTCTTTTCTTTTCTTTTCTTTTCTTTTCTTTTCCTTTCTTTCCTTTCCTTTCCTTTCCTTTCCTTTCCTTTCCTTTCCTTTCCTTTCCTTTCCTTTCCTTTCTCTTTTCTTTTTTTTGAGAGAAAGAGGGCACAAGCGGGCAAGGGACAGAGAGAGTGAGAGAGCCAGAAAGTAAGACATCCCGTTTTTTCCATTATATTTTTTATTTTTGAGAGAGAGAGAATGAGAGAGAGAGACCAAGAGAGAGAGTGAGAGTGAGAGAGCAAGCACACAAGCAGGGAAGAGGGACAGGGGAGAAGGAGAGAGAATCAGGGGCGGGCTCCACTTCCATTGCAGAGCCTAACAAGAGACTCAATCAATCCCATGACCATGAGATCACACCACAGCTGAAATCAAGAGTTGGAAGGTCAAATGACTGAGCCACCCAGGCATCCCTTTATTTGTCTGTCTGTCTGTCTGTCTATCTATCTATCTATCATCTCAATTTTTGTAGAGGTTTCTTTAGTCCTGGGCTTTGGAGATGAGGCAGAACAACTCGGAGCAGATGGGGGTGTGGAGAGTGTGGTAATTTGAGTGATTAAATTCTGGTAGCATTGAGGTCAGTTGTTAGCGGGAGCTTTTGAAAAATTCGATCATGTTCATCAATCAACAGGTATTTAACAAGCATCTCCTTTTTGTCTGACACTGTTGCAAATATTGTGGGAAATATAAAAATATCTGTAAGACTAAATAGATGCCCACATCCCCCTGGAAAACCAGTACAATTGTTAAGAGCAATGAAACGCTAAATTTTGTAGTAATATAGTAATCATGGGTTCAATAAAGAGAGACTCTGTGGACTGGAATAATTAATGAGGTTTCTCCAAAGGAAATAGGATCACCTGAAATCTTATTAACCTTGGTTCTATTCTGGATAGGATGACTATGGAAGCAAAAAGAAACAAACAACCAAATTTGTTTGTAGAAATGACTTAGAAAATATAAGGAGTGATCTAAGTGGTGTTGGTGTAAACTTGAAGAAAAGGTATTCCATAGATTAAATTCTGGTCTGTGCTAAATTGTTATTGCATTAGTTTTCTATTGCTGTATAACAAATTACTACAAATTTACCACTTTAACACAGCACATATTTATTAGCCTATAGTTTCTCTGGGTCAGAAGTCTAGGCACAGCTTAGCTCAGGATCTTCTGTTCAGAGTTTCAAAAAGCTGCAATCAAGATGTTGATTAGGCTGCATTCTTGCCTAGAGGCTTCCAAACTCTGTTTAGGCTGTTGGCAGAATTCTAATCCTTGTGGCTCTGTGACTGAGGACCCTGTTATTGGCTCTTGGCTAGAGGTTGTCCTTAGGTCCAAGAGGACACCCAAAATGTTCTGCAATATCAGTCTTTCCATGGTCACTATATGACAGCTTGCTTCTTCAAGGCCAGTAGGTCTTGGTCTTGATCTGGTAAGAAATATGTGTGTGTGTGTATAATCTTAGGTGATATATCTATATATCTGTTTGTCTATATCCCTATATGTTATAGGCATCCTAAGATATAGATAGATAGGTAGATAGATAGATAGATAGATGAGTAACCTAGTCATACGATAGCATCCTAACACCTGTAGCATG
>NW_027531334.1:6115982-6131234 GCF_008692635.1 Crocuta crocuta
ATATTAAGTATGTATATATATTTATATATTTTTTTAGTTTTTTAAATTTTTGGTTAAAACCAAGTCACAGGTCTTTCCTGAATTCAAAGAGAGAAAATGAACTCATTAGGATTCACACCTTAGGGTTTCCATTAGTTCATTAGGACTCACACCTTAGGGTATGTCCACCTAGCTATTAAATATGACATAATATATTTCTATCATCTTTTATTGTACTAATTAAGGACTCAGCACTTTAGATGGTGATCTTAAGTAATCTCTTTCTCCTCCCTAAAATCTCAGTGTTGAAAGACAATTCAACATGTGTCTCTCACATTTCTGCATATCTTCTGAGCAAGAGGCATTTGTTCTGTTTGCACATATGTTTGTATAACTAATGTCTCCCTCCAGGGCAGATACCAGATTGCTTCCTGACCAGGGTGATGAGATAATTCTTACTTCCTGGAAAACATTAGACGGGTTTGCTTGCATCCACCCTATAAGATTGAGGGTTTCCTAAACTCAAGGTTCCTCAGCATGTGCAGCATCCACTGGAGCTCATTGCCCTGATGGGACTAGGGAAGCAATGGGAATCATTTTGGACATGAAACTCATATTGCCTGCTATTCCATGGATACTAAAGTCCTTTGTCTCTGATCCAGGGGTCTTGTGTCTTTTTCCAGCCTCTATGAAGCTGTGGGCAGGCTAATGCATTAGCTTGTAAGCAGGGCAAAATACCAGACCCTTCACAATTCTTGACATTCAATTTTCTTTTACATAATATAAGAGATTAGGGTAAGGTTATTTCTAAGATTCTCTTCTTTCTTATTTTTTAAAACAATTTCATAATTCTTTTATTTGTTTTTTAGTAATCTCTACACCCAATGTGGGACTCAAACTCATGATCCCAAGATCAAAGTCACATGCTCTACCACCTGAGCTAACCAGGTGCCCCTAAGATTCTTTTCATCTTTAATCTTTGATATTCTGATACTCTAATTGGCTCTGTCATTTCCATCATTGTCATAGAAGAGCTCAACCAATTTTGTATTTGACATCCTTAATGGGGTGTTTAAATACTTCACAATAGTCTGGATATAGTCAAGATTATTTAAAACCAGCTTTTGTAAATACATAAAATAAATTTATTTTAATTTACTGGTACTGCTGATGTAATGCATTCACCATTTCGGGAACAAATCCGTTAAGGTACTGTTTGACTGGGAATCAGGTACTTATTCCTTAGATCATGTCTTTGTTTTAGTTTTCTGTTTATGGCAGCGTTGCCATCTTGCCAAAACAAAATTCTATCCTTTGTACTTCTTTAAGTCATGTTTAATTAGAAGTCACTGAAATATAAGTCATCCTGTATTTTATTAATTTGAGAGAGAGAGAGAGAGAGAGAGTGTGTGAGATGGGGAGATGGGCAGAGGGAGAGAGAGAATCTTAAGCAGTCTCCATGCTCAGCAGATCCCAACATGGGACTCGATTCCACAACCCTGGGATCATGACCTGAGCTGAAATCAAGAGCTGGACACTCAGCCCACTGAGCCACCCAGGTGCCCCTTCTACATCCTGTATTTTGCTCAAACTTTTCCTCTCACATTTTCAAACATTAAATTGTCTGTTGTTAATTAGCATTTTTTAATTGATTTTTTTGTTGTGAAAAAATGAAGTGCTTTGGCAGGAGATAGAATCGCAGTGAACCATTGAACAGGGCTGGGAGCCTGAGAAGGCATCCTGAAACAAACTCGTACAGGTAGGCAAAGGACATAGATACGACAAGTAAGTGTTCCTCAAAGTCAGCAAAGGACCCACAACTGCAGGAGAGACCAGCCTGGTTTTGCAATTTTGCTATTTTCTTCAGCTATAATTGAAAATAAGGTCGAAAGTTATCTTTTATTGCATATGCAAGACCTATTTAGATTTCAAAAATAGTTAATTTTTTTCATAGAAAATTATATTTCATTTAGCTGTTTAACATGAAGAACTGAGTATTGGAAAAAACAAAACACAAAAAAAACTAACATTCTAACATCAGAGTTTGTGCCACATATAAGCATCCTGTGTGTATGGGTGTGTGTGTGTGTGTGTGTGTGTGTGTATTTACTTTTTAGGTCAAGCTAATATAACAATGAGACCCTATCTCCATCTAAGGGGTAGGTTTTAGGCAAAAGAGCATTTATTTGGACTTGTGCTTTCTCCTCCTCTCTCAGCCTCAGATGATGATGATGATGACAATGATGAAGATAAAGGTGATGATGACCACAATAGCACAACAGATGTGACAACACATTTATCAAGTCTTTAATGTGTATCAGACATTATTTGTTGTGCTTTACTAGTGTTCCATTTATCACAGTTTGTGGATTGGCTATTACTATTAAACCCATTTTAATGAAACTATAGCAAAAAGATCTTATGTAACTTGCCCAAGTTCAAATAACTTTTCAGTGATATCAGAAGTTTATCCTAAGGATAAATAACTTCTCAGTGGACTGGAGATTTTTTTTTCGGTTCAGAGCCACAGAAGAGACAAAAAACAAAAACAATCAAGTGTTGAATTTGTAAAAATGAACCGTAGATTTTGAGAAACTTATTACATGTTCCACATATTATTAATTTGGAACGATGAGCAAATAAGAAAATAAATCATCAAAGAAAGATAGATAAGGCTGATCAGAAGGGGACAGAGACAAAGAGCTGGAAGATTCTTTGGGGATCCTCCCTCTTTCCTGCATCTCAGCCTCTCCCTCTGTCAGGTCAGTTCCAACGGCATTCAGCATGCCTTAGGTCCTGTCATGATTGAAAGCTGTCTTTCAACTGTACATCTCCCTTCAAATACCTCTCCATCTCTCTGTTTCCCTTGCCAGAATAAAGTCTCCAAAGACCTACCGATGCCTACACCTCTACTTCTTGATTTCTTCTTTCATCTCACTTCAGACAGATCTCCTGCCCTGTATCCGCAGAAACTGCCTTTGCCGAGGTCATCAGCGAGTCCTGTGTTGTCTTCTTCAACACATATGTCTAATTCTTATCTTACTGTACCTCTTAGCATCCCCTAACAAAGGTGATTAACCTGTCCTTTTAAAAACACTCCTCCTTTCTGCATAACATCATCTTTGATTCATTGGCCTCCTTTTTCATTGACCACCCTTTCTCAGTCTCTTTCCCTGGCCTCTCCTGGGTGAACAAATTCAAATCAAGTTTGTTCATCTTTGTGCCTATGCCAGTGCCTGGCCCATGAGAGTGCTCAATAAATGTTTGCTGGACATGAAAGTGAATGGGTGAATGGATGGATGATTGAGGAGATTAATAAATGAAGTGTTAGAGAAGCACATAGGGAGAAAAGATTAACTTTGCCTGAGGCAGTCAGAAAAATTTTTCTGCAGGAGGTACAACTTGACCTGTCCTGAGAGATGTGTCGTGATTTGTCTAGTGAACAAACAAGGCATTCGTTTCCAGAAATGAATGTTCTTACAAAATTAACACAGTGTACCATTTCTTAGAAAGCTATGGGAGAATGTACTATTTCTAAAGGAGAAAATAAGCTGAAAAAGAGAAAAATAGGAGATGCAGGATATCCAACACAAATGAGAGGGAAAGGAAATACCCTGGAAGAGGAATAAGGGAGATGTTATATGATAGCTGGGCAGCGGGCCCAGATACAAGCAGTCCAGATTGGATAAAGAGGGCAGAACACAACAAGAAGATGAATGTGATAGATGCACTTCTGCTAAGAAGTTGAGTCTGGTAGGTACACAAAAATCCATATTAATTAAAAAGAGGTGGTTATTAAATATAGATAAAATGACAGTTACATAAAAAGAAAAGAACATCATGGCTAAGGTGTGGATAGCATTTACACTCATAATTATGCAAATTCTAAATATTTATTTGATTGAAATTATATTTTAACTTTGTAGGAAGGATGAAAGAAAGGGAAAAGTCTGTGCTTGGGGGAGGTATAAGCATGAAAGGGAACTAAATTCTTATGTTCTACAGAGGAAATTCATTAAAAATGCCTAAGACCTTTAAAAATTACTAAGTAGCATTATAAATATATCATTTAGAATTAGGAGTTAAATGCTAAAAGAAGAAGCCAAAATAGTTGGAAATTGTTGTCTTTGTGGAAGAAAATGAGGGGTTAAGTGAGTACTGCTTTTTGTAATAAACCACATAGATATATTTGGCATTAAGAATATGCATTAAACGGGCACCTGGGTAGCTTGGTTGGTTAAGCATCAAACTCTTGATTCCTGCTCAGGTCATGATCTCCTGGTTTGTGAGATCGAGCCCGGCATTCAGCGCCTGCATTGGGCTCTGATATGTGGACTCTGCTTGGGATTCTCTCCCCCTTCTCTGTCCTTCCTCCACTCTCAAAAATTAATTAAAAAAAATAACAGTGCATTAAAAAAGAATGACATTAGGCAGAAGAGAGCTTAAACAATGTCATTAAAATGAACAATCCAGACTTCAACACTGGTCTCAATGTTGATGCCAAAACCCTTGCTTCAGTGTAAGAAAGTTTTATTATTTTACTTTTATTATTTATTTATTTATTTTAATGTGAATTTATTTTTGAGAGACAGAGGCAGAGCATGAGTGGGTGAGGGGCAGAGAGAGACACACACAGACTCTGAAGCACGCTCCAGCTCTGAGCTTTCAGCACAGAACCCGATGCAGGGCTCGAACTCGAACTGTGAGACCATGACCGAAGGTAGACTTAACTGATTGGGTCACCCACGTACTCCAATAAAGTTTTAAAAAGAATTGGTGAAAGGGTTGAGAGCTTTGTATTTAATTAATCTTTATAAAAATAATTCTGTCAATTATGTGGTCTTAGGAGGTAGTGATCTGACCATAGGCAGACCAGACTGGAAGCGTAGGGTACCTGGGTAAATAATGGTGAGAATCATAATATAGCTTTCAGGGCTCTTGGCAATCATCTCTTGGTGGTAGACCTAGAGACTACATTCTTAGTTGAATCTGGTTTATAATAAACACATATTGTGCGTCATAGCCAAGCTTGTTGTAAGAAGATGTTTTGTTTTACAAAAAGCCTTTGAGAAAAAATCATTCTTTCTCTGAAGAATTCTGTAATTTCAAAGTTCTTATGTTACAGGATTCATTCTTAATGAGGAAAAAGGCATCAAGCAGAGGTGACCTATGAAATGAAGTTTAAAACACAACTAGAAAACTGTGTCCAGTGTTATTATATAAATGTTGTTACAGGATGATAGTAATATAGACCCAAGGCTATAGGTCCATGGACTTAATTTAAACAAAATTCCTCTGTTAAAATTCCAAAATTTAAAGAAAAATCCTCCATAAAAAATAAAAGAGTGACATCACATGGTTTGTGCTTGGGCAGAAGATCATTTTCCTGTAGCATGTACATGTCTGTGGGGTTTATCTATGGAGGTAAAATGAATTTAGATAGAGAAAACTATTCTATGGAAAGAATCTTTCCTGGTTCAATTTCTGCAGAGAAGAGACCTGATAGGCGCTAGGCACCTGTTTCCAAAATGGTTCTATTCCTCTGTTGCATCCTAGGAACCTTCTGATTCCTCCCTTAAGAGACTTAAAACACGATTAGGAAAGACCCTTGTTTTCTGGCCAGTCTTATCAATCCTTCCTTGGTGTGGTAAGGGAGAGCATCGTCAGAACTTGTAGCAGATTGAATGGTGTCTCCCCAAAAGATATCCCCACTCGGAGCCTCTGAATGTGCTTTTATTTGGAAAAAGGGTCTTTGGAATTGTAGCTAAGTTAGGGGTCTCCAGAAGTTATCATCCTGGATCCAAGTGGGCCCTAACCCCAATGAAACGTATTCTTACAGGAGAAGAGAAAGGGAGGAGACACCCAGGGGAGAAGGTCATGTGAAGTCAGAGGCAGAGGATAGAGTAATGCACATATAAGACCAGAACACCAAGAGTTGCCTGCAGCCCCCAGAAGCTAGAAGAGACGCTCGGAACAGATGTTCTCACAGTGCCTCCAGAAGGAACTAACCCTGCTGAGACCTTGATTTCAGACTTCTGCCCTCCAGAACTACGAAAAATAAATTTTCATGGTTTAAAGGCACCCAGTCTATGGTAATTTTTAACGGTAGCCACCGGAAACCAATGCACAGCTGTGCCAGTGTGATTGTTCCCAGCAGAGAGCCCCCTCCTCCCCAGCTAGGTCTGCCCTTTCCCTGCTAACCTGTCCAACTGTCTTCAGGAGAGAGTATAGACAGCCAACATATAATACTTCTCTACATATTTATATGCTACAAAAGTGCTTTGTATTTTTTTAAACATTCCTCCCAATTTGACAAAGGTTATTAATGTAACAAACATCTGGTGATGAGAGGTCTTCATCCACGGAAAATGTCAGATCTCAGGGAAGCTGCAGCTAGGACACCGGGTCAGAGGAAGTCATAGGAAGATCAGTGATGTCCATTGAGCTACTAGTTATCATGGATCTAAGATGTACCAGGTACCAGGGGAGAGACTGCTAGGTTGAGTCAGATGTCATTCCTGCCTTCAGGGTTATTAAGTCTTGTAAAGGAGGGAAAGCACAATCTTAAACAACCTTCAAGCAAGAAAGGATTGATGTTATCAAGGACAAATAAGATTCTGTAGGAAAAGGGGCGCCTGGGTGGTTTAGTCGGTTAAGCGTCTGGCTTTCGCTTAGGTCATGATCTCGCGGTTCGCGGGTTCGAGCCCCGCGTCGGGCTCTGTGCTGACAGCCAGCTCGGAGCCTGGAGTCTGTTTCAGTCTGTGACTCCCTCTCTCTCTGACCCTCCCCTGCTCACGCCGTCTCTCTCTCTCTCCTAAGGAAAAAAAAAAATTAAAAGATTCTGTAGGAAAGGTTTTTTGTTTGTTTTTGTTTTTGTTTTTTTCTGATGGAGCCATTGCAGGGCTGCTTTATGAAAGAAGGTGGTTTTTTGGTTTGTTTTTGTTTTTTACTTAAGTGGATTCTTTTAGAGCAAAGTCAATCATCATTTCTACTGGGACGCCTTCTTTGACCCTCTGGTACTGGCTGTCCACTCTTCTGTGACCTGAGACTTTGAGGTTTCTCTGTTTCAGCAATTAGCACATTTAATGATGAGGATTTATTTGCACATCTTACTTTTCTCCCTAGACTGTGACCAAACTTTTTGATTATTATTACTATTTTATTTTAGAGAGAGAGTGCAAAAGTGCAAGTGAGGAGAGAGGCAGAGGGACAGAGAGAGAATCTTAACCAGGCTCTACACTCAGTGCAGAGTCTGATGTGAGGCTCAATCCCATGGCCTTAGGGTTATGACCTGAGCCAAAATCAATAGTTGATGCTCAAGCAATTGGGCCACCCAGGTGCCCCTGTATGTGATTGTTTTTTTAATTAAAAAAATTTTTCAATGTTTATCTATTCTTGAGAATGAGAGAGAGACAGAGAGCAGACAGGGGAGGAGCAGAGAGAGGGAGACACAGAATCCTAAGCAGGCTCCAGGCTCTGAGCTGTCAGCACAGCCTGATGTGGGGCTCGAAGTCACGAACCACAGATCATGACCTGAGCTGAAGTAGGACACGCAACCGACTGAGCCACCCAGTCAGTTGAGTGATTGTTGTGATGCGATTGTTTTCAATAGCACAGTGCTTGGCACATAATTGCACCACTAACAAATAAACAAATATATGCTAGTAGAGATGTTTGGAGGACAGGGCAACCCAGATGGAAGAAACGCCTTGAAGAGAGGCACTGAGAGTAAAATATGATAAGGTCTCTTTTACTTTGAACAATGTCTTCTTTATAATGTTGCCGGAGGCTCATCATTTCACTTACAGATACAGCATCAAGGATGCCCTTCAGCTGCAGGTAGAAGTTAAACCACATTGTTTTATAAAACAGAGGGATTTTTTTCCCCCTTTACATGAGACTCTAGATATAGGCAACCAAGGGCTGAGTCATCAATGTCCCAGTCTTCCTTCCTCTGATTCCACCATGTTCAGTGAGCAGACTTCCCCCAACATTACTTCATGGTCACAGTCCAGCTTCCTACTTGTGTCTAGCAAGGGGAAAAGAGGAAGACAAAGAAGCAAAAGGGGCAAAAGGAAGGGTCATGCCTGTATCAAGAAAATAAAACTTTCCCAGAAATCTCCAATAAATTTCTGCCTATGTGTCATTGATCAAAACTGTACACGTGGCTAGCTGTATGGGAAGCTGAGAATGTCCATTTTCTAGTGGGACACCTTGTTTTCATAAATAGTTTTGGAATATTTGATGTAGAAAATGAACATTGGGATAGGCCTAGCACAGTCTGCAATGATGTGGATGGAAGGCAGTGAAGGAACCTCATTACTGCCTACGTTCCACAGTAAGAGGCAATACTTACTCTCCTGTCCCATCCCAGTTCAGAAACCATTTACCAATGGCTCTCAAATCCACTGACCTCACATCCATAGAACCCAAGTTCTTTAGCTCATTGGAGCTGCTTTTTTTTCTCAGTATCATGCATAATGGAATACAGTCTTTATGTTCCTTTTAAGGAGGTTTCTTCTAAACTCCCGCAGTCCTAAATAAGAAAACAACATACTGACCAAAGGCTGGAGGAAAGGACATAATTCCATGTGCACTAAATTTCTGCAGTCTATCATATGGGTCACTAGGTAGCCATTGACATTTCTGACCACCTCTAGGCTTCTGGTAGTATTAAAGAAGCGGAATCATTATCCTAACTTTTCAGAACAGATCAGAAAACAGCTGATTTTCCAAATGTGATATTGTTAGTCTAGGGTAAAGGCAATTCCTCTTGGCTTTTTGGTGTATGTTTAGTACTTTTTCTAAATTCAGAAAATTTGAGACTCTTGGCATAAAAACTTCTGTTTATGACACTGGAAATTATTTTACTAATGGACTATGGGAAAATAATTATAGAATCCCCCAAAATGTCACAGATAATTAGACATATCCATCACGTAGGTGGATTCTTGCCCTTGGATTCCAGTATTCTTTAATAATTGTATTTCCAGTATCTCTAGTCAGTATTTATGGCCCTCTGAACCCTTTTAAGCCAGAACCTTACTCACGACAAAAATAGTGTGAAAATAGGGTTCATTATATTTCTCTTGCAGGGAATGCACTTCTCTGGATGATGCCATAGCATCATGAAAACTTATCAAAAATAATTGTAAAATGTTGGGGCGCCTGGGTGGCTTAGTCGGTTGGGCATCCGACTTTCGCTTGGGTCATGATCTCGCGGTTCGTGGGTTCGAGCCCCATGTCGGGCTCTGTGCTGACTGCCAGCTCAGAGCCTGGAGCCTGTTTCAATCTGTGACTCCCTCTCTCTCTGACCCTCCTCTGCTCACGCTGTCTCTCTCTCTCCCTCTCTCTCTCTCCTAGAAATAAATAAAACATTAAAAAAAAATAATTGTAAAATGTGATGTTAAATTATTTTTTGAACAACATTGGCTACCATATTTAATAATAATGTCATATACAATTGCTCCCTATTTCCATTTTTAATGTGTGCTATACATTTTCTTTCTTTTTAAAAAATGTTTATTTCTTTATTTTTGAGGGGAGTGGAGGGACAAAGAGACGGAAACAGAATATCTGAGGTTTGCTCTGTGCTGACAGTAGAGACCTGGATGCGAGGTTTGAACTCACCAACTATGAGATTATGACCGGAATTGAACTCCAACACTTAACCCACTGAGCCACCTAGGTGCCCCTAGGTTTCCTTGTAAGATACTGTTCAGTATGCATTTTGGGTCATTCTGTGAAGACATAGTAGGAGAGAAGCCATCTGGAAGCCAACATCAGAATTGGTCAACACCTTGATCTTGGACTTCCAAACTCTAGAACTGTGAGAAAATAAATTTGTGTTGTTTAAGCCACCCAATCTATGCATTTTGTTAGGGAAGCCTGAGCTGACTAATACAGGAGGAAAATCTTTCCTTGAAACATTCTAGTAAATTTTGCTTTAAATTTAATTGCAAGAGAAAAGTCACATGGCCATGGCTAGCTTCATGGAAAGCTGGGAAGTACATGGCAAAATCCAGTGACACCAATACCATTGGTTTATATCAGTCACGACTGTGGCTGGATGCATCATCATCCCTAACAGAACAGGTATTCTGTTCACAGGGAAGAAAGGCTGTACCTGTCAGATAAGCAAATGACCTTTCTGCTACAGAGCCTAGAATGATTAGAGTACTTTACACAGAAATGATATCCAAGCAAATATTCAATTGATAGGGGTAATCTTTACATATCTTTGGAACTAGAGAGGCAAACAAATCATCATGGAATTATAGAGAAGGCAATATGGAGCAGAGAAGACTTGTGTGCTAAAGGATCTTGCTGAGCCTCAAACCTGTGAATTCCAACCATATGCATATAGTTTATGCCACATTCTTAGTAAATGCTGCATCCATCTAAATCAGTAGAGTGAGCCAGAATCCTGAGATCATCCTTGGACTTTCCCTCACCCCCATTGAGTCAGTAACCAAATTATGATGATTCTATTCCAATATCCTTTATATATATATTTCATTCTCCAAACTACTCATATTACCTTAAGTAAGTGCCTTCCTTCCAACTCACCTGGATTATAGGCCCCCAATCTTTTCCTCTTTAGTATGACTTCCATGCTGTAGCCAGTGAATAACATGTAGCCGGTGTGCAACATGAACATCCCTATTTATCATATTTTCAACCTCCATCAGGATCTTCTGGATGAGGCCCAGTGCTCCTTACAATCTTACCCCAGTATATTTTCCCTGTCTCATCTCCTACTCTACCACTGTCTATGCAGCCATGCAAATCACAGTTGCCTCACTGTGTCCAGTGCTGTCACATTCCAGCCTTAGCTTATGCTGTTCTCTCTCCACACTGAGTGCAGTCACCCAGCTTCTTTAATTGGTAAACTCCTATTTATTCTTAAAGATTTATCTTCTGTGTCCTCTGATCCTTTAGATTGAGTTAGGTCTCTTTATTCTTTGTTTTTCTATTTTTTGCTATAACTCTTTGACAAAATCTTTCATTATAGGGAAAGGAGAGTTTTATTGGAACCTACTCTGTGCCACACATTAGGTTGGGCACTTTGACAGATCATCTCATTTCATCCACACAACACTGCACTATAAGAATGTTGTAAATTCCATTTAGTACAGGATGATTCCATTAGATATGGAAAGGATAACTGAATCTGGACTATATGAGATCTTTACAGCAAAAGGCTATAGCAATGTTTTTCCCAATCATATATTAGTAATCATTATTTGCTTCTTTTCAAATCAGAAGTTGTGACGTGTCTCCAGGCACAATTTCTGCAGGCTACTATACAAACAGTTGTTGGTCTAAGGCTATTTAATTTGATCTTCATATGTCAAAGGGCCTCCACCAACCCCTGATTGACTGTTCAACTTTATCACTAGTAATCTCCATCAGGTTTTTGAAGGTACTTCCTTATTATAAAATGTGCATTTTAACATCCATTGTAAAAGTCTGCTGTAGCATCTTGCAGCATCTCCAGCACTATCAATTGTTTGCCATTCATCAGCCATTAAGAGTTCACACTGCTGGACAAAACATGAAATAATGGCAGAAATAAAGATCATGTCAGAGTAAGCAAATAAATTGGCTGGGAGCATATGATATTGCTTACTCTGTGTGTTGGTTGATGGCTCATGAGAAAAATATGTATGAATTGTACTGCTCAGTGGAGTAATAAATACATTCTTCTCTTTAAAAATATAAAACTCTTTCTGAGACAAAGAGCCTATAACAAACCAGCACTGTACAAGATGGAACAAGATGAGAAATGTGCTTATAGAAGGTATAACTGAGTCAGAGGGACAGATCTGTCCCAAGGCCGCTTTCCTAGGATCGGAGCCAGAATATGACACCACATCTGCCTTGCTTATCGTAGATGTTCTTTTCACTATACCATTCTCCCTCTCTGTATTACTTGCCACAAGCTATTGTAATCATTACTGTTTTTAAAAAACTGTCTCCTTTTTCAGCTTGAGGAAATATTTTTTTTCTTCAAATTTTTATTTAAATTCTAGTTAGCTAACATATAGTGTAATATTGTTCATAAGAGTAGAATTTAGTGATTCATCACTGACATACAGCACCCAGTGCTCAATAGGACAAGCGCCTTCCTTAATACCCATCTCCCGTTTAGCCCATTCCCTACCCACTTCTCTCTAGCAGACTTCAGTTTGTTCTCTTTTGTAAAGAGTTTCTTATGGTTTCTCTCTCTTTCTCTCTCTCCCTCTCTCTTTTCCCCCTTTCCATATGTTCCTCTGTTTCGTTTCTTAAATTCCACATATGAATGAAATTGCCTTTATTTGACTGACTTATTTTGTTTAGCGTAATACACTCTAGCTCCACGTCATTGCAAATGGCAAGATTTCATTCCTTTTGATGGCTAAGTAATATTCCATTGTATATATATGTACCATATCTTTTCTCTATCCATTCATCAGTTGGTGGACATTTGGGTTCTTTCCATAGTTTGGAAAACTATTGTTGATAATGCTGCTATAAATATCAGGGTACATGCATCCCTTCAAATCTGTGTTTTTGTATCCTTTAGGTAAATACCTAGCAGTGCAATTTTTGGCTCATAGGGTAGTTCTATTTTTAACTTTTTGTGGAATCTTCATGTTTTCCTGAGTGGTTGTACCAGTTTTCATTCCCACCAACAGTGCAAGAGGGTTCCTCTTTCTCCTGATCCTCCCCAACACCTGTTGTTAATTTTAACCATTCTGACAGGTGTGAGGTAGTATCTCATCATGGTTTTGATTTGTATTTCCCTGATATGAGTGATGTTGAGCATCTTTTCATGTGTCTGTTGGCCATCTGGATGTCTTCTTTGGATAAATGTCTATTCATGTCTTCTGTCCATTGTTCACTGGATTATTTATTTTTTGAGTGTTGAATTTGGTAAGTTATTTTAAAAATATTTTTAAAATTTATTGTCAAATGGCTTACAGACAACACCCAGTGCTCATCCCAACAAATGCCCTCCTCCATGCCCATCACCCAACTTCCCCTCTCCCCAGCCCCCATCAACCCTCAGTTTGTTCTCAGTATTTGAGTCTCTTATGGTTTGCCTCCCTCCCTCTCTGTCTGCAACTATTTATCCCCCTTCCCTGCCCCCATGGCTTCCTGTTAAGTTTCTCAAGATCCACATGAGTGAAAACTTATGGTATCTTTCTCTGACTTATTTCACTTTGCATAATACCCTCCAGTTCCATCCAGGTTGATGCAAATGGTATGATTGTATTCTTTCTCATTACCAAGTAGTATTTCATTGTATATATAAACCATATCTTCTTTATGCATTCATCAGTTGATGGAAATTTAGGCTCTTTCTATAATTTGGCTATTACTGAAAGTGCTGCTATAAGCATAGGGGTATATGTGCCCCTGTGCATCAGTACTCCTGAATCCTTTGGGTAAATTCTTAGCAGTGCTATTGTTGGGTCATAGGGTGGTTCTATTTTTTAATTTTTTGAGGAACCTCCACGCTGTTTACCAGAGCAACTGCACCAATTTGCATTCCCACCAACAGTGCAAGAGATTTTCCACATCCTCACCAGCATCTATAGTTTCCTGATTTGTTCATTTTAGCCACTCTGACTGCTGTGAGGTGGTATCTCAGTGTGGCTTTGATTTGTATTTTCCTGATGATGAGTGACGTTGAGCATCGTTTTCATGTGTCTATTGGCCATCTGGATGTCTTCTTTGGGAAAGATGTCTTCTTTGGAAAAGTGTCTATTCATGTCTGCCCATTTCTTCACTGGATTATTTGTTTTTCAGATGTGGAGTTGGTGAGTTCTTTACAGATTTTGGATACTAGCCCTTTATCCGATATGTCATTTGCTAATATCTTTTCCCATTCTGTCAGTTGCCTACTAGTTTTGTTGATCATTTCCTTTGCAGTGCAGAAGCTTTTTATCTTGATGAGGTCCCAATAGTTCATTTTTGCTTTTAATTCCCTTGCCTTTGGAGATGTGTCAAGTAAGAAATTGCTGCGGCTCAGGTCAAAGAGATTGTTGCCTGTTTTCTCCTCTAGGGTTTTGAAGGTTTCCTATCTCACATTTAGGTCATTCATCTATTTTGACTTTATTTTTATGTATGATGTAAGAGAGTGGCCTGGTTTCATTCTTCTGCATGTTGCTGTCCAGTTCTCCCAGCACCATCTGTTAAAGAGACTGTCTTTTTTCCAGTGGTACTATTCCTGTTCTGTCAAAGATTAACTGGCCATACATTTGTGGGTCTAATTCTGGGTTCTCTATTCTATTCCATTGGTCTATGTGTCTGTTTTTGTGCCAATGCCATACTGTCTTGATGATGACAGCTTTGTAGTAGAGGCTAAAGTCTGGGATTGTGATGCCTCCTGCTTTGGTTTTCTTCTTCAGTATTGCTTTGTCTATTTGGGGTGTTTTGTGATTCCATGCACATTTTATGATTTTTTGTTCTGGCTTTGAGAAGAATGTCAGTGCAATTTTGATTGGAATGCTTTGAATGTGTAGATTCCTTTGGGTAGTAATGACATTTTAACAACATTTATTCTTCCGATCCATGAGCATGGAATGTGCTTCCATTTCTTTGTGTCTTCTTCAATTTCCTTCATAAGCTGTCTTTTTTTTTTCTTTTATACTTTGTTGTCAAGTTGGTTTACATATAACACCCAGTGCTCATCCCAACAAGTGCACTCCTCCATGCCCATCATCCCCCTTCCCCTCTCCCCCACCCCACCTCAACCCTCAGTTTGTTCTCAGCATTCAAGAGTCTCTCATGGTTTGCCGCCTTCCCTCTCCCCAACTATTTTTCCCCTTCTTCTTCCGCTTCATCCTCCGTTAACTTTCTCCAAATCAACCTATATGTGCAAAAATAGTATTTGTTCTTCTCTGCCTAACTTATTTCACTCAGCATAACACCTTCTAGTTCCATCCATGTTGCTACACNCCACTCCCCTTCCCCTCCCCCCTCCACTCATCAGTCCTCAGTTTGTTCTCAACATTCAAGGGTCTCTCATGGTTTGCCTCCCTCCCTCTTCCCCACTATTTTCCCCCTTCTTCTCTCCCATGGTCCTTCGTTAAGTTCCTCATAATCCTCCTATACGTGCAAACATATGGTATCTGTCCTT
Organism: Crocuta crocuta; assembly: GCF_008692635.1. NCBI lineage: Eukaryota > Metazoa > Chordata > Mammalia > Carnivora > Hyaenidae > Crocuta > Crocuta crocuta. Next base: position 6,131,092 of record NW_027531334.1, read on the forward strand.
CTCTGCCTGACTTATTTCACTCAGCGTAACACCCTCTAGTTCCATCCACGTTGCTACACATGGCCAGATTTCATTGTTTCTCATTGCCATGTAGTATTCCATTGTATAGATAAACCACATTTTCTTGATCCATTCATCCATTG
>NW_027531334.1:6131306-6133893 GCF_008692635.1 Crocuta crocuta
CTATGGCTGTTTATTAGTTTTATGGGTTGTTTCCTTTGCTGTGCAGAAGCTTTTTATCTTGGTGAGGTCCCTCCCAGTAGTTCATTTTTGCTCTTGATTCCCTTGCCTTTGGGGATTGTCAAGTAAGAAATTGCTGTGGTTGAGGTCAAGAAGGATGTTCCCTGCTTTCTCTTCTAGGGTTTTGATGGCTTCCTGTCTCACATTCAGGTCCTTTATCCATTTTGAGTTTATTTTTGTATATGGTGTGAGAAAATGATCTAGTTTCATTCCTCTGCATGTTGCTATCTAGTTCTCCCAGCACCATCTGTTAAAGAGGCTGTCTTTTTTCCTTTGGATGCTCTTCCCCGATTTGTCAAAGATTAGTTGGCCATACATTTGTGGGTCCAATTCTGAGTTGTCTATTCTATTCCAGTGTTCTATGTGTCTGTTTTTTTGCCAATACCATACTGTCTTGATAATTACAGCTTTGTAGTAGAGGCTAAAGTCTGGGATTGTGATGCCTCTGTTTTGGTTTTCTTCTTCAATATTATGTTAGCTATTCAGGGTCATTTGTGGTTCCATACAAATTTTAGGATAGTTTGTTCTACTTTTGAGAAGAATGCTGGTACAATTTTTATTGGGATTGCATTGAATGTGCAGATTGCTTTGGGTAGTAATGACATGTTAACAATATTTATCCTTCTGATCCATGAGCATGGAATGTTTTTCCATTTCTTTGTGTCTTCTTCAGTTTCCTTCATAAGTTTTCTATAGTTTTCATCATACAGATCTCTTATATCTTTGGTTAGGTTTATTCCTAGGTATTTTATGGTTTTTTGTGCAGTTGTGAATGGAATCAGTTTCTGGATTTCTCTTTCTGTTGCTTCATTATTGGTGGATAAAAATACAACTGATTTCTGTACATTGATTTTGTACCCTTCACCATTGCTGAATTCATGGATCAGTTCTAGTAGGCTTCTGGTGGAGTCTGTCGGGTTTTCTATGTAGAGTATCATGTCGTCTGCAAAAAGTGAAAGTTTGACCTCTTCTTTACCAACTCTGATGCCTTTTATTTCCTTTTGTTGTCTGATTGCTGATGCTAGGACTTCCAGCACTATGTTAAACAACAGTGGTGAGAGTGGACACCCCTGTCGTGTTCCTGATCTCAGGGGGAAAGCTCTCAGTTTTTCCCCATTGAGGATGATGTTAGCTGAAGGTTTCTCATAGATGGCTTTGATGATGTTTAGTTAAGTCCCTTCTAGCACGACATTCTCAAGGGTCTTTATTAAGAAGGGATGATGTATCTTGTCAAATGCTTTTTCTGCATCTATAGACAGGATCATATGGTTTTTATCTTTTCTTTTGTTGATGTGATCATTGATCACATTGATTGATTTGCGAATATTGAACCAGCCTTGTAACCCAGGAATGAATCCCATTTGATCTTGGTGGATAATTCTTTTTATGTGTTGTTGGATTCGATTTGCAAGTATCTTGTTGAGGATTTTTGCATCTGTATTCATCAAGGATATTGGCCTGTAGTTCTCTTTTTTTGCTATGACTCTGTCTGGCTTGGGAATCAAAGTGATGCTGTCTTCGTAGAATGAGTCTGGAAGTTTTCCTTCGATTTCTATTTTTTGGAATAGCTTGAGAAGAATGGGTATTAATTCTGTTTTAAATGTCTGATAGAATTCCCCAGGAAAGTCATCTGGCCCAGGGCTCTTATTTGTTGGGAGATTTTTGATAACTGATTCGATTTCCTCACTAGTTATGAGTCTGTTCAGATTTTCTATCTCTTCCTGTGTGAATTTTGGTAGTGAGTGTGTATTTAAGAATTTGTCCATTTCTTCTAAGTTGTCTAGTTTGTCGGCATATAATTTTTCGTAGTATTCCCTGATAATTGCTTTTATTTCTGAGTAGTTGGTTGTAGTAAGTCCTTTTTCATTCATGATGTCTATTTGAGTGCTCTCTTTTCTTTTTGAGAAGCCTGGCTAGAGGTTTGTGTTTATTTTTCAATTTTGTTTATTTTTTCAAAAAACAAACTCGGTTTCGTTGCTGTTCAACTGTTGTTGTTTTTTTGTTTGTTTGTTTCTATATTGTTTATTTCTGCCCTGATACTTATTATTTCTCCTCTCCTACTGGGTTTGGGGTGCTCTTGTTGCTCTCCCTCTAGTTCCTTTAGGTGAGCTCTTAGATTTTGCTCTTGCGCTTTTTCTAATTTCTTGAAATAGGTCTGGAGTGCAATGTACTTTCCTCTTAGGACTGCCTTTGCTGCATCCCATAGAGTTTGGATTGCTGTATTTTCGTTTTCATTTGTTTCTATATATATTTTAATTTCTTCTCTAATTACCTGATTGGCCCATTCATTCTTTAGTAGGGTGTTCTTTAACCTCCATGTTTTTGGAGGTTTTCCAGACTTCTTGCTGTGATTGATTTAAAGTTTCATTGTGATCTGAAAGTGTGCATGGAATGATCTCAATTCTTTTATATTTATTGAGGGCTGCTTTATGTCCCAGTTTGTGATCTATCTTGGAGAATATGCCATGCTCACTTGAGAAGAAACTGAATTCCATGGCCTCAGGATGTAGAGTTCTAAATATATCTGTCA
>NW_027531334.1:6133915-6154440 GCF_008692635.1 Crocuta crocuta
GCTGATGCTAGGACTTCCAGCACTATGTTAAACAACAGTGGTGAGAGTGGACACCCCTGTCGTGTTCCTGATCTCAGGGGGAAAGCTCTCAGTTTTTCCCCATTGAGGATGATGTTAGCTGAAGGTTTCTCATAGATGGCTTTGATGATGTTTAGTTAAGTCCCTTCTAGCACGACATTCTCAAGGGTCTTTATTAAGAAGGGATGATGTATCTTGTCAAATGCTTTTTCTGCATCTATAGACAGGATCATATGGTTTTTATCTTTTCTTTTGTTGATGTGATCATTGATCACATTGATTGATTTGCGAATATTGAACCAGCCTTGTAACCCAGGAATGAATCCCATTTGATCTTGGTGGATAATTCTTTTTATGTGTTGTTGGATTCGATTTGCAAGTATCTTGTTGCGGATTTTTGCATCTGTATTCATCAAGGATATTGGCCTGTAGTTCTCTTTTTTTGCTGGGACTCTGTCTGGCTTGGGAATCAAAGTGATGCTGGCTTCGTAGAATGAGTCTGGAAGTTTTCCTTCGATTTCTATTTTTTGGAATAGCTTGAGAAGAATGGGTATTAATTCTGTTTTAAATGTCTGGTAGAATTCCCCAGGAAAGTCATCTGGCCCAGGGCTCTTATTTGTTGGGAGATTTTTGATAACTGATTCGATTTCCTCACTAGTTATGAGTCTGTTCAGATTTTCTATCTCTTCCTGTGTGAATTTTGGTAGTGAGTGTGTATTTAAGAATTTGTCCATTTCTTCTAAGTTGTCTAGTTTGTTGGCATATAATTTTTCGTAGTATTCCCTGATAATTGCTTTTATTTCTGAGTAGTTGGTTGTAGTAAGTCCTTTTTCATTCATGATGTCTATTTGAGTGCTCTCTTTTCTTTTTGAGAAGCCTGGCTAGAGGTTTGTGTTTATTTTTCAATTTTGTTTATTTTTTCAAAAAACAAACTCGGTTTCGTTGCTGTTCAACTGTTGTTGTTTTTTTGTTTGTTTGTTTCTATATTGTTTATTTCTGCCCTGATACTTATTATTTCTCCTCTCCTACTGGGTTTGGGGTGCTCTTGTTGCTCTCCCTCTAGTTCCTTTAGGTGAGCTCTTAGATTTTGCTCTTGCGCTTTTTCTAATTTCTTGAAATAGGTCTGGAGTGCAATGTACTTTCCTCTTAGGACTGCCTTTGCTGCATCCCATAGAGTTTGGATTGCTGTATTTTCGTTTTCATTTGTTTCTATATATATTTTAATTTCTTCTCTAATTACCTGATTGGCCCATTCATTCTTTAGTAGGGTGTTCTTTAACCTCCATGTTTTTGGAGGTTTTCCAGACTTCTTGCTGTGATTGATTTAAAGTTTCATTGTGATCTGAAAGTGTGCATGGAATGATCTCAATTCTTTTATATTTATTGAGGGCTGCTTTATGTCCCAGTTTGTGATCTATCTTGGAGAATATGCCATGCTCACTTGAGAAGAAACTGAATTCCATGGCCTCAGGATGTAGAGTTCTAAATATATCTGTCAAAACCATCTGGTTCAATGTGCCATTCAAGTCCATTGTTTCGTTGGTGATTTTCTGTCTAGTTGATCTATCCATTGCTGTGAGTGGAGTATTAAAGTCCCCTGCCATTAGCACATTTTTATCCATAAGATTGTTTCTGTTTGTGATTAATTGTTTTATATATTTAGGTGCTGCCATATTTGGTGCATAGACATTTATAATTGTCAGTTCTTCCTGATGGATAGACCCTGTAATCATTATACAATGCCCTTCTTCATCCCTTGTTACTGTCTTTAAATTAAAGTCCTGTTTGTCTGATACAAGTATAGCTACTCCCGCTTTCTTTTGACTTCCAGTAGCATGATATATATTTCTCCATCCCCTTACCCAGAAGACAAAGGACAGTCTAAAGGCATAAAAGCAGAATTCCCAGCTACAAATAGAGCCAGGTGTATGCAGTGCNATGCCATGCTCACTTGAGAAGAAACTGAATTCCATGGCCTCAGGATGTAGAGTTCTAAATATATCTGTCAAAACCATCTGGTTCAATGTGCCATTCAAGTCCATTGTTTCGTTGGTGATTTTCTGTCTAGTTGATCTATCCATTGCTGTGAGTGGAGTATTAAAGTCCCCTGCCATTAGCACATTTTTATCCATAAGATTGTTTCTGTTTGTGATTAATTGTTTTATATATTTAGGTGCTGCCATATTTGGTGCATAGACATTTATAATTGTCAGTTCTTCCTGATGGATAGACCCTGTAATCATTATACAATGCCCTTCTTCATCCCTTGTTACTGTCTTTAAATTAAAGTCCTGTTTGTCTGATACAAGTATAGCTACTCCCGCTTTCTTTTGACTTCCAGTAGCATGATATATATTTCTCCATCCCCTTACCCAGAAGACAAAGGACAGTCTAAAGGCATAAAAGCAGAATTCCCAGCTACAAATAGAGCCAGGTGTATGCAGTGCTGATGGAAGAGCATATACAAAGAGAGAAATGACAGGGCGGGGAGGAAGCGAAATTGGAAATGAAATGACCAGGCAGAGAGACTAAGAGGCACTCAGAGAAACTATATAGTCTGATTACTCCAGAGAGAGAGAAAAAGGTAGCGTTGGAGGTGAAGAGTGTACATCTAGAGAATGGATTAAATGTGACTGTTTAAGCCAACCAGTGACCAGAGTGCCCCAACCAGCAGAGTGGAGGGTTACCAATGAGAAAAGGGAGATTGTATCTGAGTAGAAAGAATTATCTAGGATTAATCATGGCAGTGCATCCATGTTGGTCTTGCCCCAGGCTCACGTAAACAACAACAACAACAGCAACAACAAACAGCTCTCTGGGGGATGGGCATGGTTTGGTGTAGGCAGGTCTCGCTTCCACTGTGTCTGGCTGGCAGCTCCCTAAGACCCCGCCTTGGTGGTTGTGGGAGAAAAATGGCGTCACCCCAGTCCCTTCTCAACCAAGCGTTGCAAATCACTCGTTTGGGTCCAACCTCCCTGTGCTGAGGACATATCCAAGGTGGGCTGAGTTCTATGCCCCACGCCCCTCCTCGTTTCCAGGTCCCAGTCTGCTGGCTTTGTTTATACCTCCCGAAACATTCCCACAGGTCAGGTGGCTGCTTCCCTGCTGCTGGGGTTCGAGTTGGGGGTGGGGGATATGTTGCAGCCTCAGATCCACCAGGGTCAAGCAGTGATACAACCTGGGATCCAAGGCCTCCTCTGCCCCCGCCCCCCCCACCCCCCCGTGTCGGGGGAATGTAGCAGCTTCAAGCCCACAGCATCTGCACCGCTGCCGGGGATGGTGCCGGGAGCCCAGCAGAGCAGTTTTTCCTGGCGCCCTCTGGGACCAGGAGCACCTACTTCAGAGTCAACATCCCAGCCAGAACTAAAAAACACTCTTTCCAAGCCAAGGTTTTTCTCTTCTCTAGGGACAGTTCTATGAACAGTCTCAGCTTCTCTTTCCTCTCCCCTCAACTCACTGCAGCTCACCACGGCTCATCACTCACCGCAGTTGCATGCAAGCCAGGTTCCATCCCTGCCCTCCATATCTCCGGGTCCCATCCCGCTTTTATCTTCCCCAGTTCGCACTCACGCACTTAAGAGGTTGCCTTCCCAGTGTACTCTGTCTCTTTCTCTTCCCAAACTCCTGTGGCTCAGTGTCCTATGACTTCAGACCTTCTCTGTTTGAGAGATGGGTGCAAGCGAAATGTACGGAGCTCCCTACTTCTCCACCATCTTGCCGACACTCCTTCATAATCTTTCTATAGTCTTCAGCATAAAGATCTTTTACATCTTTGGTTAGGTTTATTCCTAGGTATTTTATGGTTTTTGGTGCAATTGTAAATGGGATCAGTTTCTTGATGTCTCTTTCTGTTACTTCATTATTGGTTATGCGGCCAATTTCTGTACATTGATTTTGTACCCTGCAACTTTACTGAATTCATGTATCAGTTCTAGCATTCTTTTGGTGGAGTCTTTCAGGTTTTCCATGTAGAATATCATGTCACCTACGAAAAGTGAAAGTATGACTTCTTTGCCAATTTTGATGCCTTTATTTCCTTTTGTTGTCTGATGGCTGATGCTAGGACTTCCAGCACTATGTTAAACAACAGTGGTGAGAGTGGACAGCCCTGTCGTGTTCCTGATCTCAGGGGGAAAGCTCTCAGTTTTTCCCCATTGAAGATGCTGTTAACTGTGGACTTTTCATAGATGGCTTTTATGATGTTTAAGTATGTTCCTTCTATTCCGACGTTCTTGAGGGTTTTTATTAAGAAAGGATGCTGTATTTTGTCAAGTGTTTTTTCTGTATCTATTGACAGGATCATATGATTCTTATCCTTTCTTTTATTAATGTGATGTATCACATTGATTGATTTGAGAATATTGGACTAGCCCTGAAGCCCAGGAATGAATCCCACTTGATCATGGTGAATAATTCTTTTTATATGTTGTTGAATTAGATTTGCTTATATCTTTTTGAGAATTTTTGCATCCTTGTTTATCAGGGATATTGGCCTGTATTTCTCCTTTTTTGTAGGGTCTTTTTCTGGTTTGGGAATCAAAGTGATGCTGGCTTCATAGAATGAGTCCAAAAGTTTTCCTTCCATTACTATTTTTTGGAACAGCTTGAGAAGGATCGGTATTAACTCTGATTTAAATGTCTGGTAGAATTCCCCAGGGAAGCCATCTGGTCCAGGACGCTTATTTGTTGGGATATTTTTGATAACTGATTCAATTTCTTTATTAGTTATGGACCTGTTTAAATTTTCTATTTCTTCCTGTTTGAGTTTTGGTACTGTGTGAGTGTTTAGGAATTTGTCCATTTCTTCCAGGTTGTCCAGTTTGTTGGCATATGATTTTTTATAGTATTCCCCGATAATTCCTTGTATTTCTGAGGGATTGGTTCTAATAAATCCATTTTTATGTGTAATTTTATCTACTTGAGTCCTCTGTCTTTCTTTTTGAGAAGTATGGCTCGGGTTTATCAATTTTGTGTATTTTTTTCAAAAAACCAACTCTTAGTTTCATTGATCTGTTCTACTGTTTTCTTTATTCTATCTTGTTTATTTCCGCTCTGATCTTCATTATTTCTCTTCTTCTGCTGGGTTTGGGATTTCTTTGCTGTTCTGCTTGTAGTTCTTTTAGCTGTGCTGTTAAGTTTTGTATTTGAGATAGGCCTGAATTGCAATGTATTTTCCTCTTAGGACTGCCTTTGCTGCATCCCAAAAGGTTTGGATTGTTGTGTTTTTATTTTCATGTGTTTCCGTATATTGTTTAATTTCTTCTTTAATCTGACCCTCCCCTGCTCACAGCGTGAGCAGGGGAGGGTCAGAGAGAAAGGGAGACACAGAATGTGAAGCAGGCTCCAGGCTCTGGGCTAACCTTCAGCACAGAGCCCAACATGGGGCTCAAACCTACGAACCATGTGGTCATGACCTGAGCCTAAGTTGGATGCTTAACCAAATGAACTACCTAGGCACCCTGACCCATTCATTCTTTAGTAGGATGTTCTTTAACCTCCATGCATTTAGAGGTTTTCCAGACTTTTTCCTGTGGCTGATTTCAAGTTTCATAGCATTGTGATCTGAAAGTGTGCATGGTATGATCTCAATTCTTTTATATTTATTGAGGGTTGTTTTGTGACCCAGTATGTGCTCTATCGTGGAGAATGTTCCATGTCCACTAGAAAAGAATGTGTATTCTGCTGCTTTAGGACAAAAAGTTCAAAATATATCTGTCAAGTCCATCTGGTTCAGTGTATCACTCAGGGCCATTGCTTCTTCATTGATTTTCTGTCTAGATGATCTGTCCATTGTTGTAAATGGAATATTAAAGTCCCCTGAAATTACCACATTCTTACCAATAAGATTGCTTATGTTTGTGATTAATTGTTTTATGTATTTGGAGACCCTGAATTCGGTGAATAGACATTTATAATTGTTAGCTCTTCTTGATGGATAGACCCCATAATTTTTATATAATGCCTTTCTTCATCTCTTATTAAAGCCTTTAGTTTAAAATTTAGTTTGTCTGATATAAGTATGGCTACTCTAGCTTTCTTTTGCCTTCCAGAAGCATGATAGATGGTTCTCCATCCCCTCACTTTCAATCTAAAAGTGTCCTCAGGTCTAAAATAGGTCTCTTGTTGACAGCAAATAGATGGGTCTTGTTTTTTATCCATTCTGATACGCTTTGTCTTTTGATTGGAGTGTTTAGTCTATTTACATTCAGTGTTATTATTGAAAGATATGGGTTTATAGTCATTGTGTTATCTGTAGGTTTCATGCTTGTAGTGATGTCTCTTGTACTTCATGGTCTTTGCAACATTTCACTCACAGAATCCTGCTTAGGATTTCTTGTAGGCTTGGTTTATTGGTGATGAATTCCTTCAGTTTTTGTTTGCTTGGGAAAACCTTTATCTCCCCTTCTATTCTGAATGACAAGCTTGCTGGATAAAGGATTCTTGGCTGCATATTTTACCTGTTCATTACATTGAAAATTTCCTGCCACTCCTTTCTGCCTGCCAAAGTTCAGTGGATAGGTTTGCTACTACCCTTATATGTCTACCCTCGTATTAAGGTCCATTTATCCCTAGCTGCTTTCAGAATTCTCTTTTTATCTTTGTATTTTGCCAGTTTCACTATAATATGTTGTGCTGAAGATCGATTCAAGTTACATCTGGAGGGAGTTCTCTGTGCCTTCTGAATTTCAATGTCCATTACTTTCCCCTGATTGGGCAAGTACTCAACTATGATTTGTTCAAGTACACCTTCAGCCCCGTTCTCCCTCTCTTCTTCTAGAACTCCTGTGATATGGATATTGTTCCATTTCATTGAATCCCTTAGTTCTCTAATTCTCTCCTCATGGTCCACATATTTTCATCTCTCTTTTTCTCAGCTTCCTCTTTTTCCATAGTTTTATCTTCTATTTTACCTATTCTCCCCTCTGCTTCTTCACTTCTCACTGTGACCAACTTTATTTTATTTTGCATCTCATTTATAGCATATTTTAATTCATTATGACTATTTTTTAGTTTCTTGATCTCTGCAGAAATAGATTCTCTGCTGTCTTCTATGCTTTTTTTCAAGCCTAGTGATTAATCTTATGACTATTGTTTTAAATTCTTGTTCAGTTATATTGTTTATATCCGTTTTAATCAATTCTTTAGCTGTCATTTCTTTCTGGAATTTCTTTTGAGGAGAATTCTTCTGTTTTATCATTTTGGCTAGTTTTCTGTCCCTTATGTGTTTTAAAATCTTGTTGTGTGCCTTGCACCTGCACGCACTATTATATTAAAGAGGGGTCATACACTGTCCAGGGCCTTGCCCTTCAGGAGATGTTATTTGGAGAGTGTTACTTGCTCTCTGTTGTTGTGACTTTGGTTACTTTATCTCCCTGCTCGTAGTGGTGCTTTGGACTCTCCACCAGGGGTACTTTGATTTTTTATTGAAATAGCCCTGGAAAACAAAACAAACAGATAAACAAAAGCATGCAAATGCACAAACAAACAAAGCCAACAACAACAACATTCCAGAAACACCAGCTACACCCTATAGGTAACAGGGTGGAGATGGTGCTGATGGAAGAGGCCTTATCCCATACAAAGAGAGAATGGGGGAAGAAGAAAACAATAAAAATTGACCAGAGAAACTATGTGGCCTAATCCAGAGAGGGAGAAAAGAAAATAAAGAAGGAGGTGGGGAAAGAGAAAAAGAAAATAATGTTACCCAGACAGAGAAGCTATACAGCTTAATCCAGAGAGAGAAAACGGAAAATCAAGAAGGAGGCGGGAAAAAAGAAAAGAAGATAAAGTTATCCAGACAGTGAAACTATATGGCTTAATCCAGAGAGAGAGAATAGAGAATAAAGAAGGAGGTGTGGAACATGTATCAAGAGAATGGATTAAATCTCTCTGTTCTAAAAAAAAAACAACCAGAGTAACCAGATGAGATGAGGGAAGAGATAAGAAGGAGAAAAGGAAGGAAGAATATATCTATAACAAGAATTGTCCGTGAATTAATCCAGTCAGTGCATCAGAGCTGGTCTGGAGGAGGGAGCCATCTGGTTCCACAGCATCTATCCGGCTCCAGTAGTTATAGCAGTTACCAGGCACAGAGGGGCATGGTGTGTTATAGGTGGGTCCCACCTCCACTGTGGGCCCCTCAGTCAGATCCCTGATGCCCTTCCTTAGTGGTGGTGGGGGGGAAAATGACCCGAGTCTCTCCTCCACACACCCTTTGTCCCAAACCACTCTGTTCCAGCCGTCCTCACTGCCATGGGTACAAACCAGGCTGTTTGTCTGCCTCTGCTGACTCTCATTCCTGGTGCTTGGCTGGGATTAAAACTCTTGCTTTGTGGGCCCCAGTCCTGGGGAAGAGCCACTCCACACTGCCTGATATAGGGTCCTCAGCTGGCAGATGCAGGCAGGCTTTGTCCTGTCCCACAGCACTCCAGCGAGGGGATTGCTTTCTCCTACTGCAGATTGCACCCCTAACCTAGCCACTGAGCCCAGGGGTGGCTCCCCTCCTCACCTGGTGTGTGATCCAAGCAGCTGGCCCCAGTCCAGAGAAAGTCCTGCAGTTAGAGATGAGATCCCCCTCTGTCCCCGTCCGAGATTTTTCTCTTGTCCAAATAGAGTCCTATGCTTCCCCAGATGCTCCTTTTCTTCTCTTTGTCTCTCTGCAGAAGGGGATCCCTCCCCTCTGTTCATCTTATCTCTCCTAATTTGCAGTCATGCATGTATGGCTTGTCAGGTTGTCTTGGTGAGTCCCTAGAAGTGTCATTGTCTCTTTTCCTCCCAGACTCTTGAGATTCAAAGTCCTTTGGCTTCAACACTTCTTTGTTTGAGAGAAGAGGCAAGTTCGGATCCCCCTACTTCTCTACCATGTTGGCCCCTTCTCCTCTGAATTTGGCAAGTTCTTTATAGATTTTGGATACTAACCATTTATCTGATGTTATTTGCAAATATCTTCGCCCATTCCATAGGCTGCCTCTGAATTTAGCTGATTGTTTCCTTCACTGTGCAGAAGGTTTTTAAAAAAAATTTATTTACTTATTTTGTGTGTGATAGAGAGCATGTACGAATGCACAAGTGGGGGAGGAGCAGAGAAAGAGGGAGAGAGAATCCCAACTAGGCCCCGTGCTGGTAGCTCTCAACCTAACATAGGGCTCAGTCTCATAAATGAGGAGATCATGGTGACCTGAGCCAAAGTCAAGAGTCAGGCACTTGGGGCGCCTGGGTGGCTTAGTCGGTTAAGCGTCTGACTTTCGCTTAGGTCATGATCTCGCGGTTCGTGGGTTCGAGCCCCGCGTTGGGCTCTGTGCTGACTGCCAGCTCACAGCCTGGAGCCTGTTTCAGTCTGTGACTCCCTCTCTCTCTGACCCTCCCCTGCTCACGCTGTCTCTCTCTCTCTCTCTCTCTCCTGGAAATAAATAAAACATTAAAAAAAAAAAAAAGAGTCAGGCACTTAACCAAGTGAGCCACTCAGGGGCCCCTCAATGTGCAGAAGCTTTTTATCTTGATGACGTCTCAGTTCATTTTTGCTTTTGTTTCCCTTGTCTCCAGAGATGTGTCTAGTAAGAAGTTGCTACAACTGAGGTCAAAAGATTGCTGCCTATGTTCTTCTCTAGGGTTTTGATAGTTTCCTGTCTCACATTTAGAATTTAGTTTTGTGTATGGTGTAAGAAAGTGATGCAGTTCCATTCTTCTGCACGTTGCTTTCCAGTTTTTCCAACATAATTTGTTAAAAAGAAAGTCTTTTTTCCACTGGATATTCTCTCCTGCTTTGAAAAAGATAAGTTGACCCTATAGTTGTAGATCCATTTCTGGGTTTTCTGTTCTGTTCCATTGATCTATGTATCTGGTTTTGTGTCAGTAGCATACTGTTTTGATGATGACAACTTTGTAATACAGCTTGAAGTCCAGAATTGTGATGCCTCCAGCTTTGCTTTTCTTTTTCAAGATTTCTTTGGTTATTTGGAGTCTTTTATGATTCCATACAAATTTTAGGATCATTTGTTCTAGTTCTTTGAAAAATGCTGGTGGCATTTTAATAGGGATTGCATTAGATGTGTATATTGTTTTGAAGTATTGACATTTTAACAATGTTTGTTCTTCCAATCCATGAGCATGGAATGTTTTTCTATTTCTTTGAGTGAGATTGAGGAAGTCTTGAATGTCAGCATTTTTATGGTAACCAAAAGTTGCATTTTTAACATCTGACCCCTCTATTGTTAAGATACATGTTACTATGAGTCATGATCACACTGTGTATATGTTTTATTACAGAATTAGAGAGACTGTCTCTAACTAGTCCAGGATCATGGACTTTCTGAACAAGTCCAGGAAAAGACTATTTATTTTGGGCTACCTGACTGCTGAATTGTCAGTTATACCTTTCAGTTGCACTGGTACATTGAACCAGCACAACTTACAGGATGAATCATAATTAATCTTCAACTAATTTATTAATTTATCTTTAATTGCTCCATTAAATTTATTCTTCGGAGCAACTTCTTTTCCTTTCCCCGAATGAAATTTTGGTTGCACTAGAATATTTCTGGCCATTCATAGGTAATACGGTCCAGAAATTAAAATGTCCACTTTTATTTAATAATAATAATAGTTCCAAGGGTATCTGGGTGGTTTAGTCAGTTAACTGTCCAACTTTTGATTTCGGTTCAGGTCATGATTTCACAGTTTGTGAGTTTGAGCCCCGCATTGGGCTCCATGCTGATAGTGCAGAGTCTGCTGGGGTTTATTTCTCTCCCTCTCCCTCTGCCCCCTTGCCCCCAGCTTGTACTCCCTCTCTCTCTCTCTTAAAATAAATAAACTTAAAATAATAATAATAACAATATTAATAATAACTCCAAACTTGACTTAAAATCAAGGGTTTTCTTCTCTCTTGCTAGAGTTTCAAGCAGGAAGCCTAAAGTCAAGAGAGGTACAGGGTTGGCTTATTTTATCTTATATCATGCCTAACCTTTCCATTACTTAGCTGTCTCACTGGGGTTTGGGACCCTGGGGTCTGATGCAGAGTGAGGGAAGAGAAGTAAAAGAGAAAAGTTTTTATGTGACTAACACTCTCAAGGATAGGCTTCTAAGTCTCTAGGGCAGCAGTTATTTCTCTTCCTCGCAGCTTTTTAAAAAAATAGCTTTATTGATATATAATTCACATACCAGCTGATAGTCAACAGAAAGGAACAAACTGCTGCTAGATGGAACAATATAAATGGACCTCAGAAATACTATGCTAAGAAAAAAGATTATGCCAAGTGAAAGAAGTCAGATATAAAAGGGTATGTATGTGTAATTTAATTTAGATGATATTTGAGAAGAGGCAAAAGTAATCTTTAGTGATAGAAATGAGATCTCAGTGATTGCTTAGAGCAGAGATGGGGATGGATTGACTGTAAAGCAGTAGAGGTGGACCAAGGATTTGGGAGGGGGAACAGAGTTATTCTGTATCTTGATCTGGTCATGGTTACATGGCTATATACATGTCAAAACTCACTGTACACTAAAATGCTTGAATTTTATTGTATGTAAATTATAGTGTAATAACAATTACTTTTAAATTAAAAAAACATAATTAATATAACCTAAAATGCATCCTTTAGAAGTGAATTTTAGTATATTTCTAGAGGTACAAATATCATGACTGTCCATTCCAGAAAATTTTCATCAGCCCAAAAAGAAAGTCCATGGAACAGAAGAGAGAGCTCAGAAGTAAACCTTTCCATAAAGGGTCAACTGATTTTCTACAAAGGTGCCAAGAATATACAATGGGGAATGGAGAGTCTCTTCAATAATGACATTGGGAAAACTGGATATCCGTATGCAAAAGAATGAAACTGGACCCTTATGTTATATACCAAAAACAACTCAAAATGGATTAAAGGCTTAAATACAAGACCTGAAACTGTAAAACTCCTAGAAAAAAGCATAGAGGAAAAACTTCTTGATGTTGGTTTTGGCAATGATTTTTTGGATCTAACACCAAAAGCACAAAGAACAAAAGCAAAAATAAATAAATGAGATTTACATCAAGCTAAAATGTTTCTGCACAGGAAATTAAATAACAGCAGAATGAAAAGGCAATTTATGGAATGGAAAAAAATACTTGCAAACTTTATATCCAATAACTGTATATCCAAAATATATAAGCAACTCTTACAACTCAATTGCACCACACGCACACAATTTAAAAATGGGCAAAGGACGTGAATATTTTCCAAAGACGACATACAAATGTCCAACAGGTTGAAAAGATGTCCAACATCACTAATCATCAAGGAAATGCAAATCAAAAGCACAATGAGATATCATCTTGCACCTGTTAGAGTAGCTGTTATTTAAAAGACAAAAGATAACAAATGTTGGAGTGTGAAGAAAAGAGGACTCATGTGCACTGTTGGTGGGGATACAAATTGGTACAACCATTATGGAAAACAGTATGGACATTTCTCAGAAAATTGAAGATAGAACTATTTATGGTCCAGCAATTCCTTTTTGGAATATATAGCCAAAGGAAATAAAATCAGTGTCTCAAAGAGATAGCTATACTCCCACACTCATTGCAGCCTTATTCATAATAGCCAAGATATGGAAACAACTTCAATGTTGATGGATGAATGGATAAAGAAATCATGTATATAGTACAATAAAATGGAACATTATTCAGCCAAAAAAATGAAGGAAACTCTGCCATTTGCAACAATGGGTATGAATCTGGGGAGCATTATGCTAAGTGTAATAAACCAGCCAGAGAAGGACAATCACTTATATGTGGAACCTAAAAAATACATTTTAAAAAAGGTGACCTCAAAGAAACAGAGGTAAAATAGTGGTTACCAGAGGCTGAGGGGTGGGGGAAATGGGGAAATACTGGTCAAAGGAGTACAAACTTTCAATCAGAAAATCAAGAAGTTTTGAGGATCTAATGCACAGCATAGTGACTATAGGTAATAGTACTATATTGTATACTTGAAATTTGCTCAGGAGTTCACACTATGTGTACTCATCCAAAAAAAAAAGAAAGTAACAATGGTAGGTGATGGAAGTGTTAGCTTGATTGTGGTCATCATTTCACAATGGTTACAAATATATACCAAATTATCGTGTGGTACACTTAAATACATTACAATTTTGTCAATTATAGTTTAAGAAAGGTGGAAAAATAGAAATAAAATGCATATGAAAGGAAAAGAAAAAAAATTTAAAGTCAAGAAAAGACACAAAAAAAAGAGGAAAAGAAAAAGAAAACATATTGGTTAGCAAACATTCCTTATTTAACCCCTTCTTCCGGCCTTAGGCAACCACTAATCTATCCTCTTTCTTTATGGATTTTCCCATTTGGGACATTTCATGTACATGGAATTATATAATATGTGCCCTTTTGTGTCTGGCTTATTTCCTTTAGCATAATGTTTTCAAGATTTATCCATATTGTAGCATGTATCAATATTTCATTTCTTCTTATTACTGAATAATGTTTCATTATATATTGCTTTTTGTTTATATATTCTTCGATTTATGGGCATTTGGATTGCTTCCACTTTTTAGCTATTATGAATAATGTCGCTATGAACATTGGTGTATAGTTTTGTTGTTGCTTTTAATGTTTTAAATTTTTTTTATTTTTAAATTTATTTTTGAGAGACAGAGAGAGACAGCACAAGCAGGGGAGAGTCAGAGGGAGAGGGAGATGCAGAATCCGAAGCAGGCTCCAGGCTCTGAGCTGTCAGCACAGAGCCTGACGTGGGGCTTGAACCCACGAACTATGAGATCATGACCTTAGCAGAAGTCGGATGCTTAACTGACTGAGTCACCCAGGTGCCCCTGTGTATAGTTTTGGGTGGATTTACGTTTTCATTTCTCTTGGGTATGTTCTGGGAATAGAATTGCTGGTTCACTTTGAGGAACTGCCAATCTCTTTGACAAAGTGGGAATGCCTTGTTAGAACTCCACTAGCATTATATGAGGGTTCTAATTTCTCCATGTTCTTGCTAACATTTATCATTGTCTTTTTTATTTTAGCTATCCTAATAAGATGAAGTAGTGTTGATTTGCATTTCCCTAATGATTAATAAGGTTAAACTTTGTTCTATGTGCTTGTTGTTCGTTCATATATCTTCTTTCGAGAACTGTGTATGGATCCTTTGCTCATTTTTAAATCAAGTAATTTTTTTTATTGTTGAGTTGTAAGAGTTCTTTATATATTCTGGAGACAGGTCCCTTATCAGATAGATATGAGTTGTAACTATTTTTCTCCTTTTTTCCCTTAGTTTTATTATGAAAAAATGCCAAACATTCCCAAAAGTTGAAAAAGTAGTACAATGAGAACCCATACACCCACCACCTAGACTCAACAGTGCTTGACATTTTGGCCTTTGCTTTGTTTTTATGTCCATTTGAAAGTAAGATATAGACATTATGACACTTCACTCCTGAAGATTTTAGCATACCTCTTCTAAAAATAAGATGTCTTAGATAATCCTAATAGTGATCAAACCTAAAACATCTAAATTGCATTATAGATTTTAATCTATCTTTGTACTGTGCAATTATCCCCAAAGTAACTGTATTCTGAACTAGAACACAATCAAGTTCTATATCTTATATTTGACGTACTTACCTCGTTTCTTTCTTTTAGTTCAAGAACCATTCCCTCATTTTTCTTGATGTGGATTTTTTTGAGGAGACTAAACCAGTTGTTTTGTAAAATTACCCATATCCTGTATTTGCCTAACTATTGACTCAAGGTATCATCTATTGATGTAATCCTCTGTTTCTTGAATTTGCTACAAACATGAAGTTTGTCTAAGTGAGCAAACTTGTAAAGAAAAGGGGTAGATTAGTGGTTGCCTGGGGCTGGGAGAAGGGGTTAAAAAAGGAATGGCTGGTAAAGAATATGGGTTTCCTTTCCTTTTTTTTTTTTTGGTCTTTTCCTGACTCTAAAAACATTCTCTTTTCTTTTTCCTTCATTTTTTTTTCTTGAAGGCTGCATTTGATTTTGGATAAACATTCTGGGCAAGAATAGTTCATAGGTGATGCTGAGCACTTTATATTTGAATTCTTCAGGTTGAAGGAGAGGAAGACTAAGTGATACTAAGTTTAATCACTTGATTAAGGTGGTGATGGTAAACTCTTTACATTATAAAGGTGAATTTTCTCATTGGCAATGAGCAAATAATCTGCAGGGTTCAATGTAGAAATCCTGTTACCCAAAATAATTTCACCTAAAGATTTTAACATCTATTAATGAGCATTTCCTGTACCAGTCATTTTGTGGTATCTTACAGATTGAGGATTTTCTATTTTTATCATTTTCTGTATTTATTTTCTGGTATTCATCTGTAAGAGTTTTTCCTGCTTCTGAAAAGTCAGGGGTACATGTTTAACGTTTTTCCCTCTACCAATTTTCAGAATAAAGAATTGGTTTGATAACCACCCCCCTGTAGTGGTAAGTGAGCTTTTCCTGCCTTTCTCTCTCTTGTTTCTTTTTTTTCCTGCAACTAGTTTCACCTATTATTATTTATAATAATTATGGGCTCAAAATTTCTCAAATTTAATGTATAAGCACTTCTCAAGCTCTACACTTTTGACATGACCTCACTGATATTTGAATTCTCCTTTACCTCTGGTATAAGATATCCCAGGTTAACTTCATATGCCTCCTGCCCCCCACCTGAAATCTGTAAATCTTCAAGGAGACCAGGTTCCTCTTACGAGGAATAAAATGCAGAAACTAGTATTTGGGCATTAGTTGCATAATTGTTCCAAAGATATCCTCGGTTCTTGGCTTTTTCATATGTGTGTGAGTGTGCATGTATATCCATATATAATATTCATATTTATGTAATTTTTTCCAGTCCAAGATTCAGTCTTGTTACTTGAAACATGCCCAATCTTTGGAATACTAATTTCAACCATTCCACACTTTAATTAAAAATTCAGTTTAAAAATATTTATTGCCTGAATATACATTCATTATACAGTGAAATCTGATTAATTTCATACTTAATTACATCTCTACTTAACAAAGCCAGTCTTTTTAGTTGCTTCAAAATCTTCTGTGAAATATTCCAAATCGTTGTCATTAATGAAGAAAGGAATGGAAATTCCCATTGCTTTTTAAACTCTGTATGTGTTTATAACATCACCTAGAATGGCTTTACAACTCTTTAAGATTATTGCTCATTTGTTCAGCAAGATGCATCTCTATATAAAAGTTCTTGAAACAGATGGTGTGAAAAGGAAGCCTTTTCATCCAGATTTGTTTTTCCTGCAACTCCCTGACCAGTTTAGTGATTTTATCAAGTTTCCTTTGGAACCCTGCAGCATCTTCAGCCAAACTGTTCACCTGTTCCTCACCACGCTTAGTGACCTAGATCAATTTCTAAAACCTCTAGGTCTTTTGCTATGTCAAATGTCCTATTCTGACCTTGATCTTTAGGTGATCGTGCCTCCAACTCCTGGAAAGTTGTGAGACCACGCATGAAATTCTTTGTATAGCGTATGGGTGATCTTGGCCAAAACTCATGTCTACCGGGATCCCTTGGAAGATGAGTTTCCCCGTAAATCAAGTAGATTACAGCAAAATGATCCTTACTCATGTTTACAAATATCATGTCATCGTGTGCTCCAGGAAGCTGGACACATCACTAGCATATCGCTTCATCCCTTTTATCTTCTTGCACATTATACACTCCAGACTGAAATCTCTCCATTTTTTCCAGTTATTTTTTATTTTATTTATTTTTTATTTATTTATTTTTAATGTTTTGATTTGTTTCTAGGAGAGAGAGAGAGACAGCGTGAGCAGGGGAGGGTCAGAGAGAGGGGGAGTCACAGACTGAAACAGGCTCCAGGCTCTGAGCTGGCAGTCAGCACAGAGCCCGACGCGGGGCTCGAACCCACGAACCGCGAGATCATGACCCAAGCGAAAGTCGGACGCTTAACCGACTAAGCCACCCAGGCGCCCCTCCAGTTATTTTTTTAAGTTTTGTTTAATTTTTTTTTTTTAGTAGTCTCTACACCCAACATTGGGCTCAAACTTGCAACCCCAAGACCCAGAGTCACACGCTCTTCCAGCTGAGCCAGCCAAGTGGCCCTGTTATTTCCAGTAGCCTGCTGTCCTATGACCGGATTCACAGAACAAAAAAGCCCTGCCATCTTTGCTGCGTCTACTTCTTGTTCTTTCAATTTTGATTGTTAAGTTTTCTGGTCAGTTTTCCTGCACATTTAAAAAAAGTTTTTATTTATTTTGAGAAAGGGTCAGAGCTTGCAGGGGAGGGACATAGAGGAAGGAAACGGAAAGAATTCCAAGGAGACTCCTCACTGTCATTGTGGAGCCGTAGGTGGGGCTCAAAGTCGTGAACCCTGAGATCATGACCTGAGCGAAAATCAAGAGATGGACACTTAACGACTAAGCCACCCAGGTGCCCCACCTCTGCCTTCTTAGCAGTGTGTCATAATTTGCTCCTGTTCTCTTTCTAAGTTATTGCTTCTATATTTATGTTCAAGCATATCTTTGCCCATTTTAACTTAATTTGATTTAATTTAACTTTGTTTTCCTTACTGCAACTTTTTTTTTTTCTAGGAGAGAGAGAGAGACAGCGTGAGCAGGGGAGGGTCAGAGAGAGAGGGAGTCACAGACTGAAACAGGCTCCAGGCTCTGAGCTGGCAGTCAGCACAGAGCCCGACGCGGGGCTCGAACCCACGAACCGCGAGATCATGACCTAAGCGAAAGTCGGACGCTTAACCGACTAAGCCACCCAGGTGCCCCCCTTACTGCAACTTTTGAAAACTTTGCCATCAGTAATTTTATTATCTCTCATCCTCCCTCGTCTGCTGTTTCATTTTTGCTTATTCCTCTAGTAGTTGCTTTCTTTCCCTTCAAAATTAAGCAAATAATATATCTCCTCGTTCTCCCTCCTTTCTTATACTCACTGATTAATAGTTTAGCAGAAGTTTAAGCTTTTTCTTCTTCTAAATTTCATTCTGAAAAATTTTCAGTCATATGCATAGAATAGTTTCATCAACCACAATGTACTTTTTTACCCAGCTTCCATCATTATCAATTGCCTGTCTTGTTTTCCCTATTTCTCTACCCTCCTCTCCCCACTTCGGTTCCTCAGATGGGAGTTTGGCACTAGTGCTCAGGTTCCCCAGACTGAAGGGACATGTAACAGCCTCTCCAAGTGGTTCCTTGGAGCTGTCTTGCCAGACTTGATAGGAGAGAACCAGTTGGTACCTATCATGTGAGTGAGAAAGTAGAGGAGTATTTACACAGATTTTATTCCAAATTCTAGAGGCTGGCATGTTTCACACCCATCTTTGTTATCTGATGTCTATCTTCAGTATCAGCGGACATTTTTATGTTAATATCTTCTTCAACCACCCAACCGGGCAATTCAAATTTGAATAAAGTGGTATTTTCACTTTCACTTCTGTGCACTGAAGTAGCTAAATCTGAAGATTGTTAAATTTTACACTACCTTAACTTTTACACTCTTTAATTTATGGTATATGAATTCAATCAATCAATCAATCTACAGAGAGAACAGTCTGCAAACATTAAATCCCCTGTCAGGTGGTCTTACACTTGATTTTGCTATTCAAGCAAACTTCTCTACCTCAAGTGAGCCCAGAGACTGGCTGCACTTTCCCAGGTGCATGGGAACTTCAATTGTCCAATCATGCACCTCATTCTTACACATTGAGTTTTTTTTCTCTCCTCTCCTCTCTTCACCCCTTCTTCCTTCCCCTCTCCTCTTCTGTCTTCTTTCTTCCTTTTGACTAGGCTCCATGCCCAACATGGGGCTTGAACTCACAATTCTGAGATCAAGAGTCACATGCTCTGCTGACTGGGCCAGCTAGGTGTCCCTACACTGAGTTTCTGATCTGTTTGTTAGAGTTGTCTGTTTGGGTAAGAGGGGACCCTCACATTACATCTCTTTCCAGTTAAGTATAAATATTTTATTGTATAGGATTATGATGACTTTGTACAAAAATGCCTCCCAAATGCACTGGTAATTATGAGTTCTAGATGATTATGAGGTCTCCATATTGACAGGCTAAGTCACTGGTTTCAGCTTTACTTACTGGTGGTTTACTGTTTCCACAGTGCTTATTAGCAATATTAGAAGCTTTCTTTCCATTCATAGAAACACTCCAATATTTGCATTTTCTGTAATGAGAATTAGTGTTGCTTAGACAAGCTTTTGCCTTTGGGCAAAAGCTTTTAACAGATTACCTATAAGGCAAGAGATAAGTGCATAGAGAGAGAACTAGACCAGGACTCTAGAGACACAGGAATGCTTGCAAGAAGACAGGAAGCTTTGTTATTATTCTAATTCTTAATATTGTTTTCAGTGGCTTTAAAATCTTTTTTTTTTTCTGCCTAAGCATATTCTCTTTCAGACTAGCTCAAAATAAGGTGGAATATTACTTATTCTTAACACAAATAGATAATTTTTAATAGCTTTACAGTTTTGAAAGAACGTTCATGAATATAAAAGCCTAAAATCTCAATTCTTGTTTTGAAAGACACTGTAAATCACATCAACATAGTTGAATATACTCTTTATTTAGAAAAAAAATCCAATCCAATGTTACAGATATATTAACATAAAAAATAAAAAATATTTGTAGTCATTGTATTAGACACTGCTTATAGTTTGGTGTACATTTTCCTGAGGTTTGTGTTTCTAAACATGTACCTGTTGTAGTGTTTTTTTTCTTCCTCCTTAAACAAGGAATACTATCCATGCTGTTTTATAACTTTTTTCATATATAAGTAGCTCTTGAATATCTTTCTATATTTATGTCAGATCCACTCTATGCTGCACAGTATCCTAGAGTTCATTCAATTAATCACTTATATTTAGACATTTAGGTTATTTCCAACGTTTTTCTAATATGAACAACACTGTAAGAATATTCTCACATATCTTTGGAATTTCTGCAAGTACATCTGAAGGATAAATCCCTGTTTAGGATAACTGCATCAAGACATCCAAAATTGTCTTCCAGAAAATGTTATACCAATTTCCACTCTGATCAACAACACATAATAAAAGTTAGACAAACTAGAGTTTTCCACGTGTGTAAGATGAGATCCTATGCATTTAATATTCTAATTACGTGATTGTTTCCCATCACTGATAGAATTAACATAAGCTTGCTTTAGATTAATTCCTTAGTGGGTAGCACATTGACTGGCACATAGTACATCATCAATAAATATCTGTTAAATATTGAAGGCGTCTGTGGATCTCTCTAAATCTCTTATTTTATGACTTGATGATATGATGCTGATGACATGTCTTAGTGTGCTTTCATAGATAGCTAAATTTGAAGTATGAACTGCTGGCAATAGGTGATCAGGATGTGTGAGATAATGGAAATACATATATATGTATTTCTCCGACTAATTTGCTCTAATGAGATGATTCTTGGTGGGCTCCTGGATGGGGTTGGTCACCAGAAAGATCAAGCCATGATTAGAAGTCAGGAAGTCTAAC
>NW_027531334.1:6154459-6156736 GCF_008692635.1 Crocuta crocuta
ATTCTCCAAAGAGGAGAGAAGAGTTGAAAATAGAGTTAATGATCAATCATGCCTACATGATGAAGCTTCTACAAACATATCTAAACTATGGGTTAGTAGAGCTTCTGTGTTAGTGAGCACCTGGAGGTGCTGGGAGAGTGATCTTCTGGGAGAGAGCATGGAAACTCCACACCCCTTTCTTATATGTGCATCTCTTCCATCTGGATGTTCATCTTTATCTTTTGTTATATCCTTTCATAATAAATTGGTAAATAGTAAACTTTTCCTGGGTTCTGTGAGCTCTAGCAAATTAATTGAACCTGTGGTGGAGGTTGTGGGCACCTCTGATGTATAGGCACTAAGTCAAGCACAGGAGACAGACTGGACTTGTGATTGGCATCTGAAGTGGGGGATGAGGGGTAAGGGGAGTGGGTCTTGTACAACTGAGGCCTTAGCCAGTGGGACCTGATGTTATCTATAGGTAGATAGTGTTAGAATTTAGTTAAATTGCAGGATATCCACCAGGGTCACAAAATTTCTTGGTGTGGGAAAAAAACCCACTTATTTGATCAAGTGTTCTGTGTGAGTAGTAAAAGAGAGACACACGGGAGCAGTGAGTATTTTCCTACTCAGGATGGTTCCCAGATTCCCAAAGCTCTTCCATAGTCTCTTCCAATTGGAGAATATAGTAGGTTCTGAAACTGTCCACTAATTCTTTTATAAAGGTGAGCTAAAGGTCAAGAAGTTCCTATTGTGTCTCATCACGAGGGGAGGTAAATAAATTCCTCTTCCAGAGGATCTTGAGACTCCTTCCACCTTCTCTGTCAAATCTGTGATTATTTAGTCAATTCAAGGAAATATTTCCAGGTATTTATTATAAAGGCCTTAATAGATCTTCCTCTCCTCTCACAGAGGAGGATAATTGTAATATATTGAGCTTTCACGAGAATTTCTAAGAGTGTATGACAGAAATACATGGCAGTAATTACGTTCCCTTAGCTGAGTATGGTAAGAATTGTAAGAAGGGGATGATGTGTTATATTGTTAGGTGAGATAAGTAATGATGAAAAATTCTGTGACTCGGAGATACATGCAGAGTATTTTTTTTCAACCTTCAAAGGAAATAGAAACTGTATGACACTGGGATCGGGTAACCTTGGGCCTATCAGTAATCAGCTCTGAATCAGAGTACCTCCATTTCCTTGTCTATAAAATGGGAATACTTAATGTTACCTGCTATTGAGAATTATTATAAATTATTAGGAAAATTAACCCCATTCATCCTTGAGGTTGTAATGTGGTCATCACCTCCTCCAACCTATCCTTGATTCTCTTCGTGCACAAAATAATGTAAAATGACCCGTCCTACACGAGGACCCCATGCTACCACTGCATTTCTCACGGTTTTGAAATTGCCTGTATATGCCTGTCACTCCCACAAGACTGTGATATCCTCATAATCCCTTTATCTGCAACACTGTATAGGGTACCTTCTTATTCAGGGAGTACGAGCTCAGTAAATGTGTGTTGATACATTTCACGTGCTTGCCTGGTACTTAAAACATTGGACATTCAATAATTTTTTCTTGAATTATTTTATAAATTTGGGCCCCCAAAGTTTTATTAAGGAAAAGATGCATCTCTTGCCTATGATGCTTTACCTTCTAAAATTCAGGGTTGGGACTGTTTTTGGATTCATTCTAGGTAATTAGATACAGTGTGAGAGGCATTGTTCATGAAAAGCTAAGATTAACCAAACTTGATGAATAACAGGATGAAAACCACTTCAGACATTTACCCATAACCTATGCACATACATGCAGAAAAAATTAATTGACCCTTTGTCCATATTTTGTATAAATATATAACTTGGCAGTGCCAATTTAGACCACCAAAACAATGTTTTGGAGACCTGTTTATGTATTTTTCTCAGCTGCCGTATTTCATTGCATTACAAATGATGTTAATTCTGTGCTTAATTGTGCTTAACATCGTATATATACAGCCCAGTGTTTATCAGTTGGACATAACAAAAATGCTGTTGTTTCTTCCCATCTTCCTTCTGCTTATCATTTGTTGATTTTTGAAAGCAGCTGGAGTTGTTCCATGTGAATGGAAACAATTACAAAGCTGTACAGTAAATGCTTTCTCTCTAGAAACCATCTTGTATCAACTGTGGTCTTTCCCTTTCAAAGCATTTGTGTACAATCTTATGCAAACTTTTAATCTCATCTTTGCTATTTTCTCACAATCAAAGAAATCTCCTCTTAGACTAAAAAAAAAAAAAAAAAAAAAATC
>NW_027531334.1:6156883-6158748 GCF_008692635.1 Crocuta crocuta
AAAAAAAAAAAAAAAAAAAAAGATTCACCTTTCATTACCCTTCCTTGGATTTTCCAAAAGCATGCATATTTCATCCACTGAAACAAGAACATCCATTTCTCCAAACTGTCTATTATAGTCTATTGGGTATGTGTTGATTCAGGTTTACATAGAAGATCATGTTAATATGATGACTGAATATTTGTGGCTTAGGTTCTTGTGCTTTCAACTATTACATGTGACTTAGGATTTGTAAAGGAAGTAGCTTTTGATTAGTATTTATTTTATATATTTTTGTTTACTTGAATATGGTTGACACACAATGTTACATTGGCTTCCAGTGTACAACAGGGTGATTTGACAAGTTATACATTATGCTACATTCGCCACAAGTGTAGCTACCATCTCTCTTGATATATTGCAGCTACATGTGACTTACAAGTAGCTTTTGGTTAGTATTTATTTTAAAAAGACCGTTTCAGTTAGTTTGGCCAGAAAAGATGAATTAGTTTTTGAAATGTTCTTTTAAATTTTTGTTCAGTGAAAGATCAAAACTACAATTAGAGCATAAGTATAATTACTGAAAAACATTGTAGCTTGTGTGATTTATTTTCCCTAAGACTTGTAAGATTAAAATTCATGAAAAGTATTTTTGGTTGCTATCATTACTTATTGAAAATTAATGTCATTTCTGAGAGTAGTTTTATTTTTTTTTTCTTAAGATTTTCTTTCTAATTGATCTCTTTCCCCAACATGGAGCTTGAACTTACAACCCAACCCTAATATCAAGAGTCACATGCTTTACTGACTAAGCCAAAAATAAGAAATCATGAATGCAGAGGTAGATTAATTTGACTATATAAAACTAAAATAAAATTTTCATGGCATTAA
This sequence comes from Crocuta crocuta, assembly GCF_008692635.1. Classification (NCBI taxonomy): domain Eukaryota; kingdom Metazoa; phylum Chordata; class Mammalia; order Carnivora; family Hyaenidae; genus Crocuta; species Crocuta crocuta. Next base: position 6,157,754 of record NW_027531334.1, read on the forward strand.
AATGTCATAAACAAAGGACAAACCACAAATGACACTCAGGGAAAAAACTTCATCTACAATTTAAGCCATAGACCAAAGGATATGTTCATCAACCTACACAAATAATTATGGAAGAAAAATAAGAATAATCTTAGAAAGAAATGAATGAACAGTTTGTGTCAAAAGAAATATAAATGGATCTTATAAGAAAATACACATTCACTTCATGCATAATAAAAATACTAACTTAAAAATAAAAACTACATGAAGTGCCATTTTCTCCTGTCAGTTTGTCAAATATGAAAGAAGTTTGATAGCATACTGGATTGAAAAGGGTATGAAGAAATAGGCATTTAATATACTGCTCTTAGTTTGGTGTTAACTCTCCAAAAAGCTGTTCAGCAATACCTTATCAAAATTACAAATGCACACATTCTTTGATCCTGCAATTCTACTCTAAGAACTTATCCACAGATATCCTCACCATGTCTTAAATAACAAGCATACAAGGATATTTAAACATATTTTTTGAAACAGTAAAACAAACAAACAAACAAGATTAGAAATAGCATAAATATCTGTATCAGGGAACCAGTTAAAGGATTATGTACATGTACAGCATGGGAGGCCACACAACCTTCATAATTAATCAAGCTGTTCTATATGTATTGATTTCAGACCATTTCCAATATATAATGTTAAAAGAGTGAAGTTTGTTTGTTTGTTTATTTATTTGAGAAAGAGAGAATGCAAGCAGAGGAAGGGCAGAGAGAAAGAAGACAGATGATCTGAAGCAGGCTTCATGCTGACAGCAGTGAGCCAGACTCAGGGCTTGAAACCAGGACCCATGAGTTCATGACTTGAGCTGAAGTCCAACCCTCAACTGACTGAGCCACCCGGGTGTCTCCAATCTACACGTTCTTCTTCTTCTTCTTTTTATTTTTTTTAATATTTTAAATTATTTTTAAATCTTTATTTTTTTAAACAATTTTTTAATGTTTTATTTATTTCTAGGA
>NW_027531334.1:6158869-6348139 GCF_008692635.1 Crocuta crocuta
CCTCCAATCTACACGTTCTTATATGAGGTTTTTTTTTCTTTCTATGTGATGTATTACATATATGAAATACTGAACTACAATATTAGCAAGCTATCCAATTCAGTTGATCTTGATATCAAGACTTTCTCAGTGGAGGATGGAATCTTCATTTACATACAGCACAAGCTTTGATCTTGTCCAAAGATCTTGGTGAGTTCGTAGACAGGCTGCTGAATATGGACTGTTTCTAAAGTGGGGACTGTGTGCTTATACTTTGCTGAGACTCTGGTGACTTGACCTCTGTTGGTGTTGCTAGGGATTAAACCTAAAGAGCAACAGGAGGGTGAGGCTAGGAATTGCAGGGGGTATGGTGGACACAGCCACCAGACTTTGGGATAAGAGGGTAAAATGTGCTAGTGACTTTCACCACTTTTATTAAAGTATTTTTCTTGGATGGAAAAAGACATCCTGTATATCTCCTTTGCAACCTGTGGAAGTAGAAAATTATGCCAGAAAGTTAACCAGAGCCCAGAGTTCTCTCTAGGGAAGCCAAGTGGCTAAGAAAGCACGGCAGTAATTTAGTGTTTATAAAGAATGGACTGAAATAGCTACAGTATATCAAAAGCAAATAGCTGCTGAGGAAACTGGCATATTTTAATTTGGTTCAGACTATATTTCACATGTTCTGGGCGTACTGTAACGTACAGGTTTGTATGTAGAGCTTAAATGTATAATTAATATAGCTTTGAAGCTAGTTCTAGCCACATAATTAAAATTTATCATGGAATTAGCTCTCAAATAGAGACTTTTTAACAAGTTATAGTCAATGCTATAAATTAGATCTTCTCTGATGAGCTCTGAAAAAAAGACTATCATTTATCTCAATGGTATTTTATTAGAGACATTTTAATTGCCATGGCAGGTGAAAAGTACCATCCTGTATCTTGGCTAAACACATTGGTTAATGAAATCATTTTTCCTCCTCGCACTGTTAAAGAATATTCCGTTTTACTGAAAATGAAATGACAGTATTTTATAAACATGATTCAGCCTCATGTTGCATACCAGACAAATGCACTTTGTGGGGAGATTATTCCATAAAGGAAAAAGGGAGTCTTTTAAAATTTGTGAGGAAGATGATACACCATTTCTTCTAAGTGGAAGTCAAAAGGAGGAAATTCCAAATTTCCCTTCCTGTCATCTAAAAGTAAAAATCTGGGGTTTGATTATTGATGATTAGATCATGGGTGTGGTGTTTTCTTGCTTTATAATTATTTGTGTTTTTTCTTATGATATATGCTTTTGAAAAATTCAAAATTATAGAAATATACAATTAAAAAGTCTCCAACAATCCTTTCTTTAACATATAACCACTGTGAACAATTTGGCATATATTCTTCCAGAAATATTCCACAAGAATTATTTTTTTTCTCCTTAAAACTGTGGATTTGTTGCCAACAATATCTGAATTCTTCCTGCTCTGCCTGCTGCATTTTATCAAATTTGCCCACCCCTGCAGTTCCAATCACTTTGTTGGAATGACATATTATGTAAATAAAGCCAAAACTCCCAGTTTCTGGGCCTAAGGACAGATTTTGTGCCAATGCATCTGTGCCTAAGAGCAGATTTTAGACTGTGTGCGTGTGCCCAAGTAGGGACTGGGTGCCAGCTTGTTCAAAGCTTGCAGAACCCTGAACCCCACATGGAGTGAGGCTGCTTCTGGTGGCTTAGTTTCCTCTACCCCAGAGAGGGGTATCTGGTGAAGAATAGCACTGAAGGGTTGTATCTTTATCACACTTCCTCACATTTGGTTCAGTGGATTAAGCAAGGTCTCTTACTCCAATTTCGCCCTTGTCAAAATGATTACCAAATTTATTCCATCTTGGGTTGTATGTTTCCCAGCTTTAATGGATGATTTTTATGGTTTAGTATTTGACCACTAATTCAGTAGACACCAATGAGAAGCTCTAAAAAGTGTTTTAGAAAGTGATCTTTATTCAATGTGATAGATCATTTGGAGTCAATATCCACCATTTAAAGAGGGGCTGAATTCAACAGTCTAAAAGCCATGCTACATTTAGTGTGTGATTGAATTTTAACATATCAAATAGATTTACTAAAGTTTAATAAAATATTCCATGGGAATTAGAATCTTAATTCTGAAAAACCTTGGGTCTGAATGCATCAGAAGCTGTTAAGTATTTTACTGAATTTTGTCAACTTGCCCACCCTCCTTAATATGCTGTCATTAGTATAGCAAAATAGAAAGTATAACTAGTTAGGAACGCCAAATCTGTGCTTCTAAATTATTTTTCAAAGCTGTCTGTGATGTTTCTTCTTCAGGCAGAATTGAGGTAGAAGACTTAAAACACCAGCTTTTTAAATTTTCATGTTGGATATATTTCCTGTGTCTTGGACCATGTGAATTTGGTGTATATATCAATATATGTAGACAATTTTTACATATTAACATTAATTGAAGATTTACTTTGCAATAAACACTTTATTAAGCATTTATGTGGATCAAATTTTAAACTATAAGCACCTCTCAATTTCATCGTGTTTATAAAGTATTGCTAAATCTCATACTAAGATCAAGAACCCCCTTTTTCATGTAAGAATAGATTATGAAATATCACCAAAGAAGATGGAGAGTGGAAGACATTATTGTGATGAATTCCTAATAATTCCTCTATAGTGCTTCAAAAACTAAACTTGCTAGGAACCTTTCAGAAGCAGAGCCCAGACTGTAGCTAAACCCCTTGCCTGTCATATAAATATTTGATTAAACTTTTAGGGGTCTTGAAATATTATTTTCTGCATTTATTGATGAGCAAACTGAAAGCCAGAGTTATTTCTTCATTCATTTATTTATCTGTTCCATTGTCATTCACTAAAAGTAGTCTACAGGCTTGACTCTCATTTGGACCCTGTGGTCGAAAGCAAATAACTCATGGCCCAGTCTAGTGTCCAAAATTTTAAAGTTATTCCTTTTAGTAGGAAAAGGACTGGAAGAAGCACTGAATCTGTTGTCATGGGATTGGTTGAGCCTTGAATCCATTTATGGTAGAATCCATAACTCACCATTAATGTTTCTGAGCCCCCACTATGTGTCAGAAAAATACAGGGAAAGGAAATCGGGTGAAATCGCTCCTCTTACTCAGTTTATCGTCTAATTGAAGACATGGTCAAAAAGGAAGCAAACAGGGGTGCCTGCCTGGTTCAGTTGGTAGCACAGGAGACTCTTAATCTCAGAGTTGTGAGGTCAAGCCCCATGTTGAGCATGGAGCCTACTTAAAATAATTTTAAAATGAAGCAAACCAACAAATGGAAGAAAAAATTATAAATTGTGAAAATAAATAAGGAGAAGTGATAGAAAGCTAGAGAGCAGATGGATGTCACTGAAGAATGTTTCTTTGAGAGGATGTCATTGAGGAATGCAGAGACCAAATGATAAGAAGGATCAACTCAGGACTGGAATGTCTTCTGGTGTTCAGCTTATGATTGTGAAAAGTATAGTGGCCAGAGCAAAAGGATCCCCAAAGCCATAGTCTGGAGTTGCAATCACATTTGAAGAGCAGTGAGAAACCAACAAGGGGTGTTAAGCACTGGGGAGTGGCATTATGTATTTTTAAAAGGCCACTCTACCCGTTGAATGGAGACTTTTTTAGACGGGAATCAGCGCAGGAGGGGAACATGCTGTAAAGAGGTTCTTTGCAATAGACCACGTGGATGTCGGTGGCAGTGATGAATAGTGCATGAGTTGAGATATTTTGGAACGCTGTATTCCATGACTTGCTCCTGGATTGAATGTGAGAAATAAGGGAAGTTATCAAGGATGATAGCCAGGTTTCTGACTTTGCAAGTGAATGGATGACAATGTTGATATATTTACTGATATGTGGAAAACTGGGGAAAATGGGAGCAGATTAGGATCTTTAGAGATCTCATACAATAAAAATAGTGCATTACCTCCTTTCTTTTAACATAATACAGAATGAAAACAAAAGTAAATTATAACAGAGGAAAAGCTGTCTAATCAATTCCTAATATTTATTTTAAAATATTAAATATTAAATGTTTAAAATTTTTAAAAATTATTTTTATTTTTTAAAAGTTTAAATCCGAGTTAGTTAGCAAATAGTGTAAAAATGACTTCAGGAATAGAATTTTGTCATTCATCACTTACATATAACACCTAGTGCTCATTCCAACAAGAGCCCTTCTTAATGTCTATTGCCCATTTAGCCCATGCCCCCACCCAGCAACCAGCCAACATCCCTCAGTTTGTTCTCTGTATTTAAAAGTCTATTATGGTTTCTCTCTCTATATATATTTTTTCTTATTTGTGCTTCCCTTCCCCTCTGTTCATCTGTTTTGTTTCTTAAATTCTACATATGAGTAAAATCATATATTTGTCTTTCCTTGACTGACTTATTTTGCTTAGCATTATACACTCTAGTTCTATCCATGTTGTTGCAAATGGCAAGAGTTTATTCTTTTTGGTTACTTTCATTGTATGTATATATACCACATCTTCTTTATCCATTTGTCAGTCAGTGCATATTTGGACTCTTCCATAATTTGACTATTGTTGATAGTGTTACTATAAACATTGGGGTATATGTACTCCTTCAAATCAGCATTTTTGTATCTTTTGATAAATACCTAGTAGTGCAATTACTGGGTCGTAGAGTAGTTCTCTTTTTAATTTTTTGAGGACTCTCCATACTGTTTTCCAGAGTGGCTGCTCCAGTTTGCATTCCCACCAGCAGTGCAAAAGGGTTCCTCTTTTTCCGCATCCCTGCCGACATCTCTTGTTGTTTGAGTTGTTTTTAGCCATTCTGATGGTGCGAGATGGTATCTCATTGTGGTTTTGATTTGTATTTCTCTGATGATGAGTGATGTTGAACATCTTTTTATGTGTCTATTAGCCATCTGGATGTCTTTTTCAGAGAAGTGTCTATTCATGTCATTTGCCAATTTCTTTACTGGATTATTTGTTTCTTGGGTGTTGAGTTTGATAAGTTCTTTATAGATTTTGGATAAAGGGTTAGCTCTTTATCTGATATGTCATTTGCAAATATCTTCTTTCTTTCCACCAGTTGCCTTTTAGTTTATCTGATTGTTTACTTTGGTGTGGAGAAGATTTTTGCCTTGATGAGGTCCCAACAGTTCATGTTTCTATGTTGCTGTCCAGTTTTCCCAACACCATTTGCTGAAGATCTTTACAAAATGTTTTTGATAGGTTCCCCTGTTTTGTTGCTGTTTCATCCACAAGCTTGTTTTCTTATTTCAAGTACCAAACTCTGGGAAAAATCAAGAGTTTTACTTTGATATGGTGAGATGCATGTAGAGCTGCTAAGAGACGTCAACTAGGTTGTTGAATATACAACTGGAGCCTCAGAGGATGAAATAGAGACAGAAATTTGAGAGTTGTCAGTATATAGATGGTTTCAAAAGCTATATAAAAAAAATCTATGTGAATAGATGAGATCACACAAAGAAAGTGTGTAAAGAAAAGAAAAGAGATCCAAGCGAATTTCTAACCTTTAGATGAGGAGCAGGTGAAGGAGACCCAAATGAAGTGGCAAGACTAGGAGGAGATGATGTCAGGGAAGCTAAGAGGAGAGTAATTCAAAAAAAGAGATATTATACAGTGGTGTTGGTGCTTCTAAGTGGTCGAGTAAGATGATGTCAGAGAAGTGGATGTTAGTGGTGACCTTAGCATGAAACTGTCTCAGGTTATTGTTGAGTATAAAGTAGATTGAGAAGGTAATGTGAAGTGAAAAAGTAGAAAAATGTATGTAGAAAATATTTGTAATCTGTTTCACTGTGAAGGAGAAAACAAAATTGATGCAGTCATTGGAGAGGATCTTTGGGTCAGGGGGTGGTTTATTTGGTTTTGTTTTCAAGGATGAATGATAGTAGCACATCTTGGCATAAGAGGAATGATCCAGTGAGAGGAAGGGTTGGTTAATGCAGAAGAGAGAAGGGATAACTGATGGATGAAAATTCCTGAGAGGATGAGAAAGGCTAGGATCCAGAGCAGGAAAGTTAAAGAAGATGCGGGATTCCTGGTTGATGCTTCATAGGAGGTAGGAAATTGGGCTGCCTGGGTGTTTCAGCCAGTTGAGCATCTGACTCTTTATTTCGGCTCAGGTCAGGATCCCAGGGTCATGGAATCACACCCAGAATCAGGCTTCGTGCTGAGTGTGGAGCCTGCTTAAGACTCTCTCTCTTTCCCTCTGCCCCTCTACCCAGCTCACACTCTCTCTGTCACTGTCTCTCTCTCTCTCTCAAAAAAAAAAAAAAGAATAGGGAGAAAAATCTTAAAATATTCATCTTTGTGCTGCCCTAGCCAATATTCTAGTATGAAATCTTTCCCTTGATCAGATCATATATGTTGCCTTGAGAAATAAGAACTTTATAGCATGACTAAAATACTAATAAATTGTAAAGAATGAAAAGGGAAGACCTGAAGAAAAATGATACAGAATTTATGTCAGAAAGATGTACCTGGAGAGCAATAATGAGCCTGGGATGCTCCTTCTTCTTGGAATTGAAGCCTGAGAGGAGGTCAGTGGGTAAGAGACTGGTTAGTAGACCTCAGAGAATCCCGTAGAGGAGGAACAGGTTAGAATTAGGAGACTGTTGAAGACACTCTGATAGTCAGCATCCAAGAGCTTTGTGGAAGCCTAGTAGACACTTAGTAATAATAGTGACTCACTTTTATTAAGTACTTGCTATGTGGCAGGCATGGTTCTAAGTGATTTTTATAAGAACTAATCAGATGTACAATCTCAGCAACATACGAGGTAAGAAGAATTGTTTCTCCATTTTATAAATGAAGAAACTGTGGCTTGGCACTTAAGATAACTTTCCCAGAGCCACATGGCTTTATGTGGGGTCAGAGATTCAAAGCTGGGCAATCTGATTCCAGAGCCTTATTAATCACTACTAATCATTATTGCAAATGTTTGTAGACCATTTATTAACAGTAGGGGAAATCTCTATATGGTGGCTAAGAGTTAACCACATTAGCCATGACTCTTTTACTGTAGGGTGAAGACGTTCCACCAGAAGTTACATATATGATATCTGGATGCTGAGGGACAGGAAGTACTAGGCAGATGATATTCAGATTCCGGAAGCATAGGCTGGTATTGTTTGGACCACTGGTACACTGAAAATACTTTAAACAAGACCTCTGCTTTAAATTTCACTATACAGGATCTGAGCAATACCCCTTACTTCTTTAACATTTTTCCAGTTAATAATGCTTGCCCAAAAGCAGAAAGATAAGAAAGGTGACAGGTTAGAGGAACAAGGCAAGGGTATCTTGGAAGAGGGTATCAGCCGGCACTAGTCAAAGTCTGGATACTAAGGCTGTGAGAGCTAAATGAATACAATTTTTAGTTGCAGTTTTACAACTAGAAGAACTTTAGAAAAAGGACCCCACCGTTGCCTCCAAAGGTGCCAAGATGTAATGGACTTGGTACTTGCCCAGAGTAGCCTGGGGACACTGTATTCTATGGGGGCCAAGAGGTATGTAAGGAGGGGTATGGATAAGAAAAAGGTACAGAATCTGTATTTGGGGGGTTAGGATCCTAGAATTAAGTCAGGAAAGGGCAAATGGGTCCGTGACCAAGACTTTTTCTGCCTCTCTGTGAGTAGTCCACACCTGGTTAGAGCACTAGGGCTCTTACCATCTGGGCTGGTAAGGCCCTATGTGGAGGTAACTGCAAAAGCAGAAGGAGATCAGGCATTGGAGCTCCTTGGTCCTAACTAGCAGGTCACATGGAGATAGGAACAAGTCTTCCAATGAGAAACAGAGGCAGATTTACATAAAAAGTCAGTGAAATTGAAATTTCAAGGTTTTTCATGCACATGCATGCCCTTCCCCAGATTGGTAGATTCTTCTCTGGAGATGCACTGAGTCCAGCCTGGGGCCACTTCCTCAGCCTGATGGTGGTCCTGCATTCTGGGTGCAGCCAGAATGCCTTCAACACCACCTCCACTTCCAGCAGGCCTCTAGCAACAGCTTGTTCCCATGGACTGCACTGTATATTGGGGCCCTATCTTTGATCCAAGGAGAAGCCTTTAGAATAAGATTTGCTCCTGTTAAACAACAGTGGCGACCTCTGGAAAACAGTGTGGAGGTTCCTCAGGAAACTATCAATAGAACTCCCCTATGACCCAGCAATAGCACTGCTAGGAATTTACCCAGGGGATACAGAAATGCTGATGCATAGGAGCACATGTACCCCAATGTTCATAGCAGCACTCTCCACAATAGCTAAAACATGGAAAGAGCCTAAGTGTCCATCAACAGATGAATGGATCAAGAAGATGTGGTTTATCTATACCATGGAATACTACATGGCAATGAGAAACAATGAAATCTGGCCATGTGTAGCAACATGGATGGACCTTGAGAGTGTGATGCTGAGCGAAATAAGTCAGGCAGAGAAGGACAAATATCATATGTTTGCACATATAGGAGGATTAGGAGGAACTTGACGGAGGACCAAGGGGGAGAAGAAGGGGGGAAATGGTGGGGGAAAGGGAGAGAGACAAACCATGAGAGACTCTTGAATGCTGACAAAAACTGAGGACTGATGGATGTGGGGGGGAGGAGGGATGGACATGGAGGAGGGCACTTGTGGGGATGAGCACTGGGTGTTATGTGGAAACTAATTTGTCAATAAACTATTTGTAAAAAACAAAACAAAACAAAACAAAACAAAACTGTGGCAAGAGTGGACATCCCTGTTGTGTTCCTGATCTCAGGGGGAAAGCTCTCAGTTTTCACTGAGATCCCCACTGAGGATGATGTTAGCTGAGGTCTTCTCATAAATGGCTTTTATGATGTTTAGGTAAGTTCCTTCTATCTTGACTTTCTCGAGGGTCTTTATTAAGAAGGGATGCTGTATTTTGTCAAATGCATCTATCAAAAGGATCATATGGTTTTTATCTTTTGTTAATATGATGTATCACATTGATTGATATGCAAATATTGAACCAGCCCTGTAACCCAGGAATGAATTCCACTTGATCATGAAAGTTGATCATGGTGGATAATTCTTTATGTGCTGTTGCATTCGATTTGCAAGTATCTTGTTGAGGATTTTTGCATCAAGGATAGTGGCCTGTAGTCCTCTTTTTTTGCTGGGTCTCTGTCTGGCTTGGGAATCAGAGTGATGCTGACTTTATAAAATGAGTCCGGAAGTTTTCCTTCAATTTCTATTTTTTGGAATAGCTTGAGAAGAATTGGTATTAATTCTGTTTCAAATGTCTGGTAGAATTCCCCAGGGAGGCCATTTGGCTCAGGGCTCTTATTTGTTGGTAGATTTTTGATAACTGATTCAATTTCTTCATTCCATGCTCATGGATTGGAAGAATAAATATTGTTAAAATGTCATTACTACCCAAAACAATCTACACATTCAATGCAATCCCAATCAAAATTACACTGGCATTCTTCTCAAAGCTAGAACAAGCTATCCTAAAATTTGTATGGAACCACAAAAGACCTCGAATAGCCAAAGGAATATTGAAGAAGAAAACTAAAATGGGAGGCATCACAATCCCAGACTTTAACCTCTACTACAAAGTTGTAATCATCAAAGCAGTATGGTATTGGCACAAAAACAGACACATAGACCAATGGAATAGAATAGAGTACCCAGAATTGGACCCACAAATGTATGGCCAACTAATCTTTGACAAAGCAGGAGACAGTATCCAATGGAAAAATGACAGCCTCTTTAACAGATGGTGCTGGGAGAACTGGACAGCAACATGCAAAAGAATAAAAGTAGAACACTTTCCCACACCATACACAAAAATAAAATCAAAATGGATAAAGGACCTGAATATAAGACAGGAAACCTTCAAAACCCTAGAGGAGTAGGGCACCTGGGTGGATCAGTTGGTTGAGCGTCCAACTTTGGCTCAGGTCATGATCTCACAGTCCCTGGGTTCGAGCTCCACGTCGGGCTCTGTGCTGGCATCTCAGAGACTGAAGCCTGCTTCAGATTCTCTGTCTCCCTATCTCTCTGCCCCTCCCCCACTCGCTCTCTGTTTCTGTCTCTCAAAATAAAATACATTAAAAAAGTTTAAAAAAACACCCTAGAGGAGAAAGCAGGAAACAACCTCCTTGACCTCAACCGCAGAAATTTCTTACTTGACACATCCCCAAAGGCAAGGGAATCAAAAGCAAAAATGAATGATTGAGACCTCATCAGGATAAAAAACTTCTGCATGAAAAGGGACACAATCCATAAAACTAATAGGCAACCGACAGAATGGGAAAAGAGAGTTGTAAGTGACATATCAGATAAAGGGCTAGTATCCAGAATCTATAAGAAACTCACCAAGCTCCACACCCGAAAAACAAACAATCCAGTGAAGAAATGGGCAGAGATATGGACACTTCTCCAAAGAGGGCATGCCGATGGCCAACAGACACATGAAACTATGCTAAGTGTCCCTCATCATCAGGGAAATGCAGATCAAAATCACACTGAGATACCACCTCACGCCAGTCAGAGTAGCTAAAATGAACAAATCAGGACACTCTAGATGCTGGCGAGGATGTGGAGAAATGGGCACCCTCCTATACTGTTGGTGGGAATGTAAACTGGTGCATTGCCTCTGGAAACAGTGTGGAGATTCCTCAAAAAATTAACAGCAGAACTCCCCTATGACCCAGCAATAGCACTGCTAGGAATTTACCCAAGGGATATAGGAGTGCATATGCATAGGGCACATGTACCCCAACGTTCATAGCAGCACTCGCAATAATAGAAAGAGCCTAAGTGTCCATCAACTGACAAATGGATCAAGAAGATGTGGTTTCATCCCCAAAGGCAAGGGAATTAAGAGCAAAAAGGAACTATTGGGACCTCATCAAGATAAAAAGCTTCTGCACGGCAAAGGAAACAATCCAGAAAACTAATAGGCAACCGACAGAATGGGAAAAGATAATTGCAAATGACATATCAGACAAAGGGCTAGTATCCAAAATCTATAAGGAACTCACCAAACTCTACACCTGGAAAACAAACAACCCAGTGAAGAAATGGGCAGAAGATATGAACAGACACTTCTCCAAAGAGGACATCCAGATGGCCAACAGACACATGAAACGATGCTCAGCGTCCCNTGAGAGGGGAGGGGGGGATGGGCATGGAGGAGGGCACCTGTTGGGATGAGCACTGGGTGTTATATGGAAACCAACCTGACAATAGACTATTTAAGGAAAAAGATTTGCTCCTTGCTGGGGGCCACTGTGATCAAGGACCAGAGGTGGGGAGGGTAAAAATGTGTGGAGGGCAGGACCACAGGCTTCACTTCTGGTGGAGCTCGACCAGCAGCTGTGCAGTCTGAGGCCAGGCCTAATGAAATAAAAAGGCTGGCATTCTGCAAGGGCTTGCCCATGGGCATGATGCACCATCTGACAAGAAACTGGATGGAGGCTGACATGAAGCATTAACTCAAACAAGTTGTGAAGCTGAAAGAATATTTACAAAATTATAAAAAATAAAACCAAATTTGTTTTCTTTTTTAAAGCTTATTTATTGAGAGAGAGAAAGAGAGAGAGAGAGGGAGCATGAACAGAGGAAGGGCAGAGAGAGAGAGAGGGAAAGAGAGCAAGAATCCCAAGCAAGTTCTGTACTGTCAGCTCAGAGGCCAACCTGGGGCTCAAACTCACAAACTGTGAGATCACAACCTGAGCCAAAACCAAGAGTGGGCCGCCTAACCAATGGAGCCCCCCAGGCACCACGAACCAAATTTCTATCAATCTTGTTATAGAAAAGTCTACATTATGTTTTATTCTTCACAGAAACTGATATTATAAAATTGCCATAGGAAGAGGTGATCAAATAGAATCTAGCCCAAAAAGGGAGAAACAAATATTATTGGGGCACGCTGGATAGTGAATCACTAATAGTGGAGATACAGTATAATTTTCTGGATTTTATGATATTGTCAGTGTTATAGTTATCTATTGTTATAAAACAAGTTGCCTCAGAATGGCTTCAAACAACAAAAAACCATGGACATTTAGTTCCTAAATCTTCAATTTGAGCAGGGCTCAGGAAGAAATAAATAACTTTTCTGTGTTTCAGGTGAGGTGGTTCAAATGGTCTCAGAGGGTCCGTTTCTATGATGGTCCAGCTCACATGGCCTTGGTGCTGGCTGTTGGTTGGCAGCTCAGCTGAAACTGTTGGACCAGAAGCCTCAGTTTCTATCCTCACGGGCCTCTAGGGGATACTTGTGCTTCCTCAGGGCGCAAGTGGGTGTGCTCTAAGGAGCAAGTAGGTGGGTTCTAAGAATAAATGTTTGAAGGCCTGAGTGAAAGTGACAAGGTATCTTCTGAGATCTCATTGTACAAGTCCTAGAATGTCACTGAAGCCAATCCACAATTAAAAGGAGTGGGACTAGACTTCCCTCTCAATGGGATGAGTAGCAAAAAAATTGGGCCGTCTTTGTTTTACCATCGTTAGTTTTTTGAACTTTTTACTTGACTGTGATTTTTTTCTCAGTCTAAATGGATACTGTCTTTCATTTTTGGTTTTGCATATAAATTTTTAAATATTCTTCTTAAAGCCCCCGAATTGTATAAGGTTGAAGCCCCTAAAAATCCAAATCCAGGCCCAAGGGGAAATATTGATGCCATCCCACAATGCAGACGTAGATAATTTGGAGCCTGTGGGACTTAAGTTCAGATAATTATTATCTTGTCTTTTTGTTTTTAATTTTAAAATGCTTATATATTTATTTAGAGAGAAAGTGCAAGCAGGCGAGGGGTAGAGAGAGAAGGAGACAGAATCCGAAGCAGGCTCCATGCTCTCAGCACAGAGGCCAGCATGGGGCTTGATCTCACCAACTATGAGATCATGACATGAGCTGAAACCCAGAGTTGGTTGCTTAGCTGACCGAGCCATCCGAGTGCCCCTATTTTTAATTTTATACTGGAGTTTTTCTCAGTGGCTCTGGGTTCATTTAGATAAGCTAGAATCATAGGCATCAGTTTAGAAGGTTTGTTGGATACGTCATCACTTATGAGAACAAATTCCAATGTTTAATGAAGACAAGTCAATAGCGTCAGCAACAGACAGACCTTGCATTTGTAGATGTACTTTTCTACTCACAGTTACTTGCTGTCACCTAAAAAAAAGATAATGGACATGTTGGTCAAATAAAAATATATGCCATAACCCTTGCTCTTCTAATTAGAGTTGCTTCCATAGTATTTCCCTAATTAAAGCCAAAAATTTGGATTTTGAAGATTTCTCAGTCCCAAATGAGAAGAAGGAGAAAAATAGGAGGAAAATTTTTTAAGACAGGAATTTTTGTCCTTTTAATAAGAAATATGTGAAGTGACAACAAAGAAGAGAATAAAAATAATCCATACACTTTCCAGGAGCGTTCTAGATAGGCTGTAAGGTTTGAAATGAAACACATATACGAGCATATTTATTAAAGCTATCCACCAACAGCATTGGGTATGGGTTTGAAAGAAATCTGGCAAAGTATAATTCAATGGATAACAGCATTCTGAGTAAGTGCACTAAAATAAACCAGTATCCTGCCCCCGCACTGTCTGTCTCCCAGGAAGACATTGGAGGTCACACCTGGACTTGAGAAGTAAGAATGATCAAAATCTATGGCTAAGGTGGACCAAGAAAAAGACTGACTTCATCTGCCCTGTTTTTGAGAAGGGGGCAGAGTATTAATTTGAAAGTGTGCCCAAAAGTGTTTCCAGGGCTTCTGCCAGTTTTCAGTGTTTAATGAGGAAGGTAATTGGGGAATATAAATTACCTAGAGGCATTTATCTATTTAGGTGACATAATCAACTTTGGCAGGCTTCTGAAAAAGCCAGAGCAAAGACTTCTTAAAGTTAGGAAGGGCAGGTTTGATGATGTTCTCTGATAAGTATTAGTGCTGACAAACCCTCATGAATTGTGATGAGCAAGAAGTTACACAGCACAGTGTGCACTCTTCCTGAAAAACTACCCGGTTGACATCAAATTAAAATCTTTCTTTGAGGTTGGTGATGACCACAGGTCATTGTGGACAGTATTCCCTAATTGCTAAGCCATTAACAACTCAATAGTTTACTCTATCAAGAAAGGTTCAAGGCAGAAAAGGCCATGGGCCACCCAGCATGTGGCTGTGTGGCCTCTACAATTTTTCATAGATTACTGATTGAAAGCCTGTGCCCAGGCAGTCAGAGGCCTAACTTGGCTTTCACTCACCCTGCTATGCCTTTATTACCTATACAGATGTCAGGCTGAGGTTCAGGAGCTCTTCTGCCCAAAGAGAGGAAACGAGACTACGGTGTTCACCAGCCATTGTCTGCTGGGTTGCAACCTGATATACACTCACATGTTAATGCTTTCTGGCCCTAAAATGGTTTCTTACTGACAAATGTCAAGGATATGTAAATGGGGTGGCTTTTGAGGTATGGAACAATAGCAATATGCTCATTCAGTCCAAACTAGATCCCAAGGTGGTGGTTGATGTAGCTGACATACTCTAATGCTTATTATAAAAACAGGCCTCAGCATCAAGTTATGTGGATGCACATCTCCAAAGATGCTTTATATAGATGATAAAAGTATTGCTTAAAAAACGCCAAAGCAATTTATGATTCAAAAGGGGCTAGAAGTCCTCTTGAATGTGTTATGGCCAAAATTTAGGCAGCTCTTCCCTCTTCCCAATAATTCAGTATCTAAGGCAAACCATCCCTATCTTGTTAAAGGCAGGCAGGGTGGGACAAATCACCAACAGGTTCTACTTTATCTGTAGGGGTCTTCGACATTTTCTGCATGCCTGGAGCAGAGAAGAGCTATATGTGGGGGCTCTAATGAGCACTGGCTGCAGTACCCTATCCAAGGGTAACGAAGGTAAGTGGGGTTTTTTCTTGTTTTTTAAAACATATTTATTAGGGGCATCAGGGTGGCTCAGTTAGTTAAGCGTCCAACTCTTGATTTCAGCTCAGGCCATGATCTTGCGGTTTGTGGACTCAAGCTCCAAGTAAGGCTGTGTGCAGAGCCTGCTTGGGATTCTCTCTCTCAACTTCTCTCTCTGTCCCGCCTTCATTTTGCATGCTCTCTCTCTGTCTCTCAAAACACATAAAGAAACACTAAAAATAAATAAAAAATTAAAATGTTTATTATTACAGAAGTAGCATATTTGTGTTGCAGAATATTGATACAGGCAGGCAAAAATGAAAGCTTTACATTCCTTCCACCAGAGATCCCTTTGTAATACTTCAGAACCTATCCCTTTATCTGTGTATGAAATATGTACATACATACACACACACATGTATATGTACATAAAATATATGCACATATAAAAATATACTGAAACCTGCTTTCTTTTTTAAATATTTTATTTAGAAATAGTTTCACACTTACAGGAAGATTACAAAAATAAAGGTACTACAAGTAACACCGATATATCTTTTACCCAGATCCATCTATTATTAGTTATTTTTCCCCCTCTATCTACTTTATAATTTGTACTACCTATCCATCTATCTAGATCCACTTTCCCCATTCCCTGAACAGTCAAGGGTAGGCTTTGCACATCATGGTCCTTTGTCCTTAAATACTTCTGAGTGTCTTTTCCAAGGTTGCTCCTTGGTTTGAAGAGGTCTAGAGAATGGGAGATGTGGATTATTGGGGAAGGAAAGTACTTTAGAACTAATCTAGACTCTAGATAAAATTCCAGAAGATAGTAAATCCAAAAGCAAGACTTGTACTCTTTGTATCCAGCAAGGAGCCCATTCCAGCCCATTCCAGAAACTGGAGACAATTTAAAGCAGAAGCCACTGAAATCAGTGTGCATGGGTTTTTCTGACTTTGAACACAGGTATTTGTAATCTGATCTCGTTACCTGTTTTTTTGTTTTTGTTTTTGTTTTTTTTCAGGCTACATTGTGTGGGAACAGATATGTCATAAACGTGAGTGTTTAAAGTCCAGGAAGTTATAATTCCTTCTAATAACAAACTTGCTCCAGCCTCTAGACATCCGAGATCTCTAGAGAGCCTGTTTGGAAAGAAAGAGGAAGGACAAATTTACTTTGAGTAGTGAAAGAAGGGAGGGAGGGAGAAAGGAAAGAAGACTGGGTGAGTTATGAGATACAAAAGATATACATACAAATTTTCTAATTTTTCTTATCAGTTTTTACAGTGCGGCTTTATTTTCTGACTTCAAACACTGTGACTTCCCAAAAAGTCCGTTTTACAAAAGTAAATTAATAGCTCTTAAGCCAAATGGAAATGACTCACGGTTACTTACACTTTTGTTCATCTCTGACAGTGGCAATAGTCAGAAGCCGCAGAATGAAAGCAGGCTCTGATTCTCCAGCTACAGAAAATAAGACCAAGGAAAATGCAGCATATCAATTAAGGTCGCATTCCAAAACAGCAAGAAAGCTAGGAATGAGATGTTCATGTTCTAACTTTCACTGTTAGGGTCACTAATTTTCACTGTGTTACTAATGAACATGATTATATTAAAAATATAGAAGTTCTGCTCTTTCACAACGCTGAGCACACAGCTAGAGACATTATATTCAGTGTTTCACTGGTGCTGGAAGTGAAAAAGTCCAATTAGGTCATCTTGTCCACTTCCTGGGGACATGACTATGTCTATTCAACCGCAATGGCTCAGCTGATGAAAATTTCATCGTGGGTTGAGAACTGATTGCAATGAGAATCAGGCTGAATGAGAAGATGGAATGGGTTGATTAAAAAAAGAAGAAAAAAAGCAGAAACAGATTGGGAAGACACCAGAGTAGATCACTTGCAGGATCACAATACTTTAAGTGACTATTAGAGGTCATAACTCATCTGTGGACAAGACTGTTGAGTTTATTCTAAATAAAAACGAAAAATACTGCTTATCTTCCTTAGGAAGACTGCTCAATTGAGCCAAGTTCCTGAAAATAGTTGTCTTTGGTTTTATTCTCATAGATGAATTTTGAATCAGAATGGAAATAAAAAGGTCTAGTAGAAAATGGATTTTTCCCTAACACATAAGGATATTTTGCTCCCTGATGTTTGTGCAGCTTTCCATGACCTCAACCCGATGCCTGTCTCTGGCATTTGTAACTTGTTAGGACATCATAAAAGATACATATGAGTGTCCCTAACAGTGTGAAGGAAACCCCTCAGGCTTCGCTTCTCAGTTTTACCTCATCATAGTTCCCATTTTGTGACTTCTTTGGCTTTAACTCCTACTGCCCAACCCCCTGGTCCTTGAGATGTCACCGAACATAGCACCCTGGGAATTTGACTGTTCTGTGAACTAATTTTCTTATAGAGGCGTGGACATCTGAAGTCACCTAGTCTAATCTACTCCTTTTACAGGTGAGACCCATGGGGATTAAGTGATTTGCCTAACATCATAGGTAGTTACTAGTGGAACTTAACTAGAAACTGCCTCTTAATCCATTTCTCTTACTGCATCGCTGTTTTAGATAATGCCATGACCATCCGCCAAGATGGAATCCTGAACTCCATCTTCCTTAGCCATCGGGAGGTCATGTCTATTAATTCTACCTCAGAACAGTCTTCTGGGGGTGCCTGGGTGGCTCACTCAGTTAAGCATCTGACTCTTGGTTTTGGCTCATCTGACTCATGATCTCATGGTTCATGAGTTTGAGCCTTGCGTTGGCCTCTGTGCTAACACTGTGAAGCCTGCTTGGGGTTCTCTCTCTCCTCTCTTTCTGATCCTCCACCGCTTATACTCAATCTGTCTCTCAAAATAAATAAACAATAATTTAAAAAAAGAACTGTTTTCTGAACCGGTCACATCTTTTCCATCCTTATTGCTTCTATCTTCTAATCCTCTGTCATTTCTCACCTGAATTCCAGCAATGGTTTTCTAAATGATCTCCTTGTCACATTCTCTCCCTCTAATCCACTTTCCCATCATATGGTTTCCAAAGAAACAATTATGATCATGTACCTTTTAGAAGTAAAGACATCTAAATCCCTTAGCATTACATCCCAAATCTAATCAACCTGCTTTCAGAATACTTATCTATCTTGCTTTTTACCATGCTCCTTGTCCACCTGCGAATAACCATTATTAATATTATGTCATTTAGAAATATGTATGTCTTTAGGCGGCTCCTGGGTGGCTCAGTCAGTTAGGTGTCCGACTTTGGCTCAGGTTATGATCTCGCAGTCCGTGAGTTCGGGCCCTGCATAGGGCTCTGTGCTGACAGCTCAGACTCCTGGAGCCTCCTTCAGATTCTGTGTCTCCCTTTCTCTCTGCTCCTCCCCTGCTCTCTCTCTCACACACACACACACACACTCTCTCTCTCTCCAAGATAATAAACAAACATTTAGAAAATCTGTATGTCCTTAGGTTTAAATTTGGATTTACGGGAAAGGAAAAATGTCCTAAGTGGCTCACACAAAATTAAATTTAATGTCTTTCACATAAAAGAAGTCAAGAGATGGGAAGTCCAAAGACGGCATGGCGGCCCTGCAGTTTGCTCATTCCCGGGTTCCTCCATCTCCTGTTTTACCACTGTCAGTACATGGCCTCCACATTTCTGAAGTTCACCTCACAACCCGACATGGCTTCTGGGACTCTAACCATCACATTGGAGTTCCAGGCTGATATGACGAGGAAGAAGAAAAATACCCTTTAATTAAACTTTCTGGAAGTCTCACATCACCTGCATAGTCTTGTTGTATGGAACTTGGTAACACTGCCATGCAGAGCTGGGGAAGCTGCAAAATACAGATTCCGAGCTGGGTATGTTGCCAATTCCCCATAAATACAAGATTTCTGATAGAAAGGAAAAGTCCAATTCACAACTTTAAAAGCCAGCTAAAGTGCCTTTCTTTCCCCCTGACTTCCACACACGGAGGAGGTTTTTCTTCCATGCTTACCAAACATTTGGTACGTATCTCATATATGAGAGAAATATATATATTTAAACTTCTGTGTCCCTTATCATAGGAAGCTTTTATAAGTAGTCTTCTGAAAGTTGCTATCTACTTTATAAGCAGCCTTTATGAAAGCTGGTACTTTTTATCTTGGCATCTAGCACAGAGTAACCCCTTGATAAATGCTTGTTGAAGAATTACATGCATGCACGCATAAATAAACCGTGGCTCTGAGGTCCCTGAGTGAATGATAGTTTATGACAATGAAAAATCTAGGCCGTATTTTTGTGTTGGCGATGACGACCTGAGACTGCTAAACACCACAGTCAGGGTCGCTGTGTATGGTTGTGCTGGTTGCTCACTGTATGAACAACCAAAGGGATGACTGAGGCCTGAAGTCCAGCCCTTGCTGTCTACCCCAGATCATGTACCCTGGAGAAGGGATGCATCAGATGCCTAGAGGGGACACGTTTTCTACTTGGCCAACGTCAGCATGTGGTGGTGCCCTGGGCTGCCCATGGGGTATCTAAGAGGCTCTAGAAGCCCTTATCAAGGGTGTGGTGCTGCACCTGGCCCTCCTGGGGGCTACCGAGCTGCAGGAAAGCCTAGGGAGAAGGACAACATTTTGAGCTGCAGAAGCAGGAGTCTGAGAATATCACCTCCCCTCCTCTTTCACTCTTGCCTCTCTCAAGCACGGCTTTATTTACATTTCGACTTCCAGAGCACGGGTACTTCCGCCGCTCAAGGGCAGGATTCTAATTGTGATATGGGGAGCCAGAAATGTAAGTCAAAAGGGCAGAGAGCATATGAAGACGCACAGAGTGACTGGACCGAGGCTGTACACGGTTCCCCGTGGATCCAGCTCTTAACTCGGAGGCACGAAGTGCAGCGGGAGAACCCGGAGGCTGAGCGGCAAACGCGGACAGCTGCAGGATGCCACACCGCGCGCGCCCCGTCGCTTGGCCCGCAGTCTGGGGAGAGCAAGGGCGTTCTGCACTTCCTGCGTCTGCTTCCCTGGCACTCACAGCACCGCCTTGAGCCATGGCCTGTGTTAGCGGGGTTGCGGAGTCCTGAGGGCTCCTGGCCTCCAGAAAGCCGTCCCCTCCGGTACCGCTACCGTATGTCTCCTATGAGCTGTGATGCTCGGGACTGTTTACCCATCAACGCCTGAAGCCGATCTTGCCGGGATCCTCTCCGGACGCTGAGCGCTGTGAAATGCGAGGATCAGAGTTATTTATTACCGGCACCTTCCGCTCCAGGCGGCGGACCAATTTCCTTTCCTCCAGATGGCTCTCACAGGCCAGCCAAGGAAGGCACTGCTGGCCATCTGCTTCCTGTTGCCTTTTCAAGCTGGCTAGCCACGCGGCACCAGCTGTCGGTCTAGGCTGCCCCCTCTGGTCTTGCGTCTTGCGACGCGAGGCATATAGGGCAGGGGCCACGCTGGAATCAGCGTTTGACACTCACGAGGCAGGAAAGCTTCCTTCCAAACCTACCCCAGCCAGCTTCCCTGATGGCAGACATGAAAGGACTCCTCCCCTGGGACCTCCTATAGCAATGGTACATCCACTGACGCAATGTGAGATGAAGGGAGGTGATTTTGGGCAGGGGGAGGGCAGTGTTTACGGTGGACACGCAGGGCAGGATGTAACAAAATTCCGAAGCCCACAGACGTAAAATAATTCAGTCGTAGTATCTAATTTCCCCACCCGGTTTTGTTTTGATTTCTTTCTAATAAGATGTTTATTTATTTGTAATGACAAAATAAACACGGGCTGATTACAGAAAATCTGTAAAGTGCACTTGGAGATTTAAAGAAATCATCTCTAATCCCGTGAACCCAAAAAGTTAATGACCATTTATTTTGTTGAGTGTCTGGTGTTTTTTTCTTCCTAGCAAAGTCGATTTCACATTCTATGTATGATTTGCCTATTTTATGGCTTAGTGTTTCAATATAAAAACTTTAAAGTTCAACAAATAAAAATATTTTTAAAATATATATCTTTTCAAATTAAAAGTATATTTTTGTTGACTAATATTGCAATGCATGGTAATATCTTAATTCACGTAACCATCCTCTAATTGCAGAACAGTACGATTTTTCCAACTGTTGCTGTTTTAAATAATTCTACAATGAACATCTTTGTGCATAAAACTTACTTCCATATTTTAGATTTTGTCCTTAGGATCATTTCCTTGAGATAGAACGTGCCAATTTTAAGGAAGATTTGGCACATTCTTCCGTTGTCAAATTGCTTGAAAAACTATGAGTGCCTGCTCGAGTTCCTTCAGCAATAGACATTTTCTTTCATTTTGCAATTTTAGCTTCTTTGGTGCATTTTCCCATGTCAAAACCATTAAGTATTAAAAAGTAGGTAGGGTAGAACGCTAACCCTGTTCTGCTGCACCAGAGCTTCATTTTCCCACTTTCCAAGCAATGTGTTGAGGAGCACGGATTCAGAAGTGGGGATGCACTGTGAGTCGCTGTGTCTGAAAGGGGTCTGCTATGCTCAAAGCCCCAGCACAGTGCTCCTCTTTGAACAAGGCTTTCTCATTGGCTTGCCTCCATTAGCTGGCTCGGTGACAGTCCTTGATGGCCCTAAGTCTTTAATGGCTCCCTCCTGAGGCCAGGTGGCCCCACCTACAGGGAACAGCAAGAGTGCTCTGCGGAGGGGTGACTCAATGCCAAGGTGGGCATGGTGGTTGGCTCTCGGAATAAAAGTTCAGCAGGAGAGCTGGAGTCCTGCTACGAGGCCGGGCTGCTTCAGAGGCACAGGGCTGAGAGGCCAACACACCTGGCTTCTCTCGACTTCAGTGGATGGGCCAAAGGGTGTGCTCGAAGGAAGTGCTCAAAGGGTGATGATGTATAATTGCGTTATCCTGTTGTTATACTGTTCGTTGATGGCCTCAGTTCTGTTTATTTAATTCTTTAAAATTTTTTTAATGTTTTATTTATTTTTGAGAGAGAGAGAGAGAGAGAGAGAGAGAACATGCTTGTGTGAGTGGGGCAGGGACAGAGAGAGATGGAGACAGGGAGAATCCCAAGCAGCCTCTGTCAGCACAGAGCCCAACGCAGGGTTTGATCCCACAAACTGCAAGATCATGGCTAGAGCTGATATCAAGAGTCAGATGCTTAACTGACTAAGTGAACCAGGCACCCCTGTTTCTTTAATCCTATCATTTTTATTTATTTTTAAAGCTTATTTATGTATTTTGATAGAGAGAGAAAGAGCATGTGCTTGTGAGAAAGTGAAGGAGGGGCAGAGAGAGAAAGAGAGAGAGAGAGAGAGAGAGAGAATCCCAAGTGGGATCCACACTGTTGGTGCAGAGCCCAATGCAGGCAGGGCTCAGTGCCACAAACTGTGGGATCATGGCCTGAGCCCCCATCAAGAGTCGGACACTTAACCAACTGAGCCACCCAGGCACTCCTGTTTCTTTAATTCTATCTTTGCTGAGCCTCTGAAATTTCCCACTAATTAGTACATTTTTCCACACTATCCCTATTCAAATTTGTGCTGTTGTCTCCTCTCTGACAAGCCTAATCTCTCTTATCTCCTTAGGACAACTCCAATCCCATTTTAGGTTATAAATCCCAGTTATCCTGGACTGCATTTGTCTCTCCCTTTTCTATATCTCCACAGCTTTATTTTTTTAACTTTTTAAATTTATTTCTGAGAGAGAGAGAGAGAGTGTGAGCAGAGAAGGGTCAGAAAGAGAGGAGGATACAGAATCTGAAGCAGGCTCTAGGCTCTGAGCTAGCCATCAGCAGAGAGCCTGATGCGGGGCTCGAACTCACGAACCGTGAGATCATGACCTGAACCGAAGTTGGACACCTAACCCACTGAGCCATCCAGGCGCCCCTCTCCACAGCCTTAAAAATTATTATTGACACCAAAGGTTTTGACATTTCACATTCTACCATCTTGTGTTTTCTTTTGATTTGTCTATATAGGCAAATCTTGTGGCCTCAAAGATATGACTGTTTTTTAGAAGAGAACTCTTGAGTCTTTGTTTTATATTTCTAGTTTATCTATCCCTTTCTGTTGAGATCCAAACTTATAAACTATCTACTTGACAGGGACTCCATGGACAGCACACAACCTGGCATACTCAACTTGAACTTGTTCCAGTATTTCCTCCTTGGACTAATGTTCCTTTTTTTTTCAAAAAAATATAAATACATATATATATATTAAAGTTTATTTTTGGGAGAGAGAGAGAGCGAGAGCGTGAGTGAGCACGGAGGAGCAGAGAGAGAGAGGGAGAGAGAGAATCCCAAGCAAACTCCACACTGTCAGCCCAGAGCCTGATGGAGGGCTTGAACTCATGAACCATGAGATGATTACCAAAGCCAAAAGAGTCAGACGCTTAACCAATTGAGGCACCCAGGCTCCCCTGGACTGACATTTTTATTACCTCCCTACCTCTTGCCCCAATCACCAATTCAAAATTTATATACCTGAACTCTGTCCTGCTCTGTCCACGCCCTCTGCAACTCTAACTGGTCTACTTACATACATCCTGGATCTCATCCAGTCTTCTTTACTACAACCAAAATGATCTTTGCAAACTCTCCATTTGATCAGGTCATGTCCCACACTTCTATACAACCTATTTAAAAAAAAATTTTTTTTAATGTTTTATTTATTTCTAGGAGAGAGAGAGAGACAGCGTGAGCAGGGGAGGGTCAGAGAGAGAGAGAGTCACAGACTCTGAAACAGGCTCCAGGCTCTGAG
This sequence comes from Crocuta crocuta, assembly GCF_008692635.1. NCBI lineage: Eukaryota > Metazoa > Chordata > Mammalia > Carnivora > Hyaenidae > Crocuta > Crocuta crocuta. The sequence continues at coordinate 6,182,513 of NW_027531334.1, forward strand.
CTGGCAGTCAGCACAGAGCCCGACACGGAGCTTGAACCCATGAACCGTGAGATCATGACCTGAGCGAAAGTCGGACGTTTAACCGACTAAGCCACCCGGGCGCCCCTATACAACCTATTTTAAACATGTTAATGATGGCTTATCTTCCTTTTTCTTTTGAAATTCATTATTATGGTAAAAATATATAACATAAAATTTTCATTTTAACCAGTTTTAAGTGTACAATTCAGTGAAGTTAAGTACGTTCCTGCCGTATAGCCACTATTTCCAAAACTTTTTCATCATCCTAAATAGAAACTCTCTTACCATTAAGCAATAACCCCTCATTTTCCCCACCCCAGTACCTGGTAATGTCTAATCTACTTTCTCTATGAATTTGTCTATTTTAGCTGTTTGATATGGGTGGAATCATACAATATTTGTCCCGTTGTGTCCTGTTTTCTTTCTTACTCCGTATGTTTCCGAGTTTCATTCATGTTGTAGTACACATCGGAATTTCATTATTTTTTATAGCTGAATAATAATCCACATATTGTCGATTCATTCACCTATTGATGGACACTTTGCTTGTTTCCATCTCTGGGCTATTGTGAATGATGCTGCAGTGGACATTGGTATAAACTATCTGTGTGTGTCCCTGTTTTCAATTCTTTTGCCTTCTTTGAATTGATATTTATTATTTATTTGTTTGTTTTTTAAAGTTTATTTAGAAAGAGGGAAAGAGTGGGGGAAAGGCAGAGAGAGAGAGTGAAAATTGATGATGTGGGAGAAAGAAAAGAGAATGTCTGTAGTGATATCCTTGAATATAGACGGAGAGGATGGGGTCCAGTGGCAAGCAAAGGGACAGCAGTCCAGACAGTTTATGCCTTCATAACAGAAGGAATCTGAGTGTATAGGGGCAGGTAGAGGGAGTGGTAGAAGCGTTAGGAGTGTATAGTTTTCTTCATGTTAATTTTATTTTCTTAGAGAAATAGGAACTGAAGCCATTGGCCAAGAGTGAAGATGGAGGAGGAGAGCCTGGAGGTTTGTCAAAGAGGAGGGTATTCAGTGTCTATCTAGAAGAGTGAGAGAAGGAAGGGATGGGGGAAATGTAGTTGATTTTATAGGCTGTGCCAAGGGCCCATGTGACAGATTACTCATCATAACTTAAGTGAGAACTATCAGTACACTTGTGTGTGTGTTTTTTTCCCCCAACCACAACACAGGTACAGGTAAGGAGTAAACAGAGTCGGATTCATCAGAATTGGGAGATTTTTTTTTTTTCAGACGAGTAGACAGGGAAATCTGTGGGGATATATAAGGAAGTGTTACAATTATGGACCATGACCTCTAAGCCCAATCAAGATGGAAGCAAGGACCTGAGTGGGGGGAAGGGCAGTGAATAACGGTGGGCGTACCGACTCTGCTTCATTCCTAAACATCCAAATCCAGCAGCACAAATAATCCCCTAAAAACTCAAGACTCATCAAAATGTCTTTTACCTGAACTCAAGTGATGGTATTCAAAATTACGAATAAAAATTCTTTTACACATTTTTTTCGTATAGGGAACAACAATTAAATGTGTGTTATCATTGCTCAAGGCAAGAAAACAGCAGTAGTCTGTTCCTGACTAAACGCGTCAATGCTTAAAAATATTCTGAGTCAATATTTAATTAACAAATTGCCATGCTCATTTCACAGATGGCATGATATGAGAAGGTTATCTATAGAATGAAGAATTAAAGAATTCCTGCCAGGAAACCATGGGAATTTAATATATATATGTTATCAGGATTATCAAAACCATAAACAGAGGAAACTGAAAGATTGAGCAGCAATCACTGAGAACATCCTTGTGTCAGAATATCTAAAGAAAGCAGCTTATGTAGAATGCAGGAGACTTCTCCTCTGCAGTCTAAATCTGGAATGTAATAAAATATTTCATACACAGTAGGCGTAAAACAAGCATTTATTCAGTGAGTTGAATGAATGACTGCACGATGATGATTAGTCGTCTTTCCAACGTGGCATTTATATGTAACGCGGTCTCCCGAGCGAAACGCCCGCCCCATGTCGGTTCATGGCTGGTCAGAGTGCGGAGGCTTCTGCTTGTTCTTGCACTGCGATTCCCCAGCCATGCAGGGCTTGCAGCTCATTGCACTGATGATCTTTCGTGCCCTGTGTCCTGCAAATACTATTCTTTTGGTCTGAAAATTGCTTGTTGTGAACCCCCACATGGTCATCCCCATGACCTCTCACCTACCTCTAGCTCGTCTCCCTGGAAACTCCTTTCTTTCCAGCAGCGATTCGAGCATCACCTCCTCTGGGAAGCCTTTTCAAGACTGTTTGTGTCCCAGTTCTTGCACCTCCCCAGATTAGTGGAACTCTTCTACTTTGCAGGCTTCAGTCACTTGCTTAGCGGAGAGCCCTTCCCCTATTATCCTCTGTACCTCCTCTGCACACAACCCCTGACGCTGCCATCTTTCTCGGCTTTGCCCAGGTGAGGGCTGGAGCCTGGCATGGCTCCACCACACCCACCGTGATAGCACGGCACAGACCCTGGTGCCCGGGCCTGCCACACTGTGCCCTCTGAGTTTCAGTTGCTCCAGCCACTCCCAGAGTCAGATGAAGCACCATGCGGTGGGGTCCAAGTTCTGACAATCCCAGTCCTGGGTCCATGTTATATAATTTAGAGATACAAGAGAGGAGATTCCCAATACAAGATTGGTCATGAACTTTGACCAATGAGAGACAGGTAGATTCCTATCTCTTCTTCCCCTTGCCTGGCCCCATTCAGATGTTCTAAAGCACAGAGGTTTTCACATAGCAGGCTGGAGATGTCTAGTGTGACCAAGTAAAACTGTGTTTTACAATGAGTGCATTGCCCCTCTTTTTGCTGCTCAGTAAAGTGTTAATATAGGAGCTTTGGCCTAAGTTCTGATTTCTACAGAAGTGTCTGTCCTTCAAAATTCCAGAGCAGCCAAGGCATACCTCTATCTTAGCTCTTAATAACCTTTGTTGTGTTAGTTTACTTTTAGAGATGTTCGTAAGGGCCCAGACTTTGTTTCCCTCCATCTGATTACCTAGCATCATGTTGTGAACATAGTAGACAAGTGAAGGAATAATTGTTAATTAATGGCTGTAATAATATCAAACTAATAAAACACTATTAAAAGCAGACACTTCCGGTGCCTGTTGGTTAGAGCCTGTCGGTTAGAGCCTGGAGCCTGCTTCAGGTTCTGTATCTCCCTCTCTCTCCCTCTCCCCTGCTTGCGCTCTGTCTCTCTCTCTCAAAAATAAACATAAAAAAATAAAATGAAACCAGACAGTTCTTTAGGCATTTTTATTTTCACTCCTCATTATATGGAGAAATAAATCTGAGGCCATGAGCAATTGAGGGACGTTTTCCAAGGTCAGGCAGCTACTGAGTAATAGGGCTAGAGCTAGCACATCGTTTTCCTGATCACACAGCACTATTCCCTTAATTGAAAGTGATTGCTTCCATTCATATGAGAGGAAAACAATACCAGGACCAACCTGACAAACGCGTGTTTCTCCAAGCCACTTTAAGCCTCTGGATTAAAATATAAAACTGGTTAAGACTAATAGTGGGAGACTGTTTCTTTGGCTCTCTCCCCACCACCCTACAAAGTTCCTGGTGCCTCTTTTTACTGGGTACCTCAAGATGGTATCTAACATGTGATCCCAGACCCAGCCCCGCCCGCTCCCACATGGCACCTGCCATTGCATTCATCTTCTACTTCAGTTTCTGGCATACCTGTGGTCAGGGCTTCCTACGTGTGCATCTTCAGGTTGTGCACACAGGCAGAGCCTCAAGGGCTCCTCCTGCTGCTTCACATCCCACCAGCAGTGACCACTAACACCTGCTCTGGACCCTGTTTTATTCTTCAGGATACCTGTACACTCGGCTCTTTCTCCAAGAGCCAGTGCAGGGAAGCCATGCTCCCATAGTAGCCTGAAATGGGGAAAGTCTTCTCACCTCTCACCTCTACCACCATGTTCTGGACCTCCGGGGACAGAATATTGCTGCCCAGGGCTCCTAGAGTACAGCAGAATTATCTGTTTATTTGTTTTTAATCACATCTTGAGGTCTCAGACATGAATCTTCAGAATTGGGTCAAGGTAACTGGACAACCTGAGCAAAATCACATTTGTGGAATACAGAGGAGGTCCAGTGGAGGGGAAGCATACCAAGCCCCCAGCCCCATCACGACATGCTCTCCAAAATACCCAATGTCCTGGTGCAGGGATCAGCCCATGGCCTATCTTTATCTGACCAGTGAGCTAAGAAATGATTTTACACTGGGGCACCTGGGTGGCTCAGTCAGTTAAGTGTCCCACTTTGGCTCAGGTCATGATCTCACAGTTCGTTAGTGCAAGCCCCGTATCAGGTTCTGTGCTGACAGCTCAGAGCCTGGAGGCTGCTTTGGATTCTGTGTCTCCATCTCTCTCTCTGCCCTTCCCCCACTCATGCTCTGTGTCTTTCTCTCTCTCTCTCAAAAATAAATAAACATCAAAAAAACTTTTTAAACAAGAATGATTTTACACTTTTACAAGGTGGCAAACACAAAGAACAAAGAATATGCTGCAGAGACCCGTGTGACACACAAAACTTGAAATATTGACTGTCTTTTCTTTACAGAAAGCTTGTGCACTCTTGTCATAGACGGAGAACAAAATGCAACCAATTGGAAATGGGAACTATAGCAATGCACAGGATGAACTATGTAATTGTAAACCATAAATCCGTTTCTTATGTTCTGCAATTATATTAAAATCTTGCATTTTTCAGCATGGTGGTTACGAAAAGCACAGAGAAGTGAGTTTCCTGTGATGATGACTTGTCAGCGCCACAGCAGATGATGGCTCTGCCTTGAGCCATTCTGACCTTGTGCTGCCTCCAATCATAGCACCCGACCTGGCATTGGAGGGAGACTCCTTCCTCTCACACTCTGTCCTGTTTGCTTCCTCTTCTTCTTTGTTTTCACTTGTTTTTTTTCTATAAATTTTTAGGGGAATGGCTGAGCATAATGCTTTTCCATTTCTTAACTGAATGTAGTTGAAAACCATAATAGAAAAACTAAGTACCATCAATACTCCCACGGTCCAGCGGTGACCACGGATAACACGTGGCTGCGTAGTATATTCGAGTCATTCTTCTCTCCTTATCAGATATGTTCATATATATATTTAAAATCGTACAGGCAATTTAGTCAGTAGAGTTCTAGGATCACCAAGCAGAAGAAAAGCACAGGTGGCCCACTGGTGCCCCTAGTGACATGCTCATGGGGGAGAACAACAGTGAGCTTAGCGTGGAAATGGGGAAAGAGGCATCTCGGAGGTGTGGCTGTCCTGGTATTCTGGAACCAATGGGGAAGTGACTTACATGGGTCCTCCCCCCATCCAGAATAGAGATCCTCGGGCTTGTCTGTAGATGAGACTCTTGGGAGTCTTAGACCACAGGTTTCTTCAGCTCTGTCGAGAAAGGGATTAATCTGAAGGCAAACACAGTTTAGAGTCAAACTGAGGTCCCTGCTCCATCTGAAAATAGATTTGATTTCTGTCTAACTTTATCTCAGTTTAGTTTAAAATAGACTGAGATTATAAATATTTGTTTTCTCTTTGCTGAAGACTTCCTTCCAGGCCTGATCTAAAGGAAAAATTTAGTATTTTTTTCAGAAACGTGATGGTTATTTTTCATTTATATTTCCGTTGCCTTTGGAATTTAAATCCCTGTGCCCTTTTTGGCTGGTTGTTTACTAGTTCATCATTGGTAGATAAAGGTTCCATATGCCAAGAAATATTCTAGGTGCCAACAACACAAGAAAACAAAAATCTTGCCGTGTGCTGTTGGTTTATTTATTCATTTGAGGTTATCTCTCCATTTCTGTTCTCTAAGCATCAATTAGTGATACCAACAAAGTGATATCTTCTTTTGGCTTAGGAGAAAAAGAAGCTTCAACATTAATCCGGTATATAACTCTTAGCTTATTGATGTTGGATTAAACCAGTAAAAATTGTGACACCACTGTCACAAGTGTGCTTAACTTTTTTATCATCTGGTTATTTTATTTTGCTTTTTCAGAGTGGAATGACAAGAGGGGTTTCCATGAACGTGGCACCAGTTGTCAGTCAGGTCCTGCTGTCCTCTGTATGTGCTCTCTAATTAGTCGATTTCTTCTCTGAGCCTCAGTGTGTGTGTGTGTGTGTGTGTGTGTGTGTGTAAAACACAGCATCAATTTGTTATTCGTCAATCCCTTTTGCAGAACATTTGAAGAGTGAAATAATGTCCACAGCTTTTTGTGTTTTATATTTTCTGGAAGAGAAGTTCTTTGTATTATTTTAAGCACAAGTTCTCTGGAAGAACATGAAGATTCATACAAGATGGTACTAGAAATGCCACACTGAGAATGCAGACCAGGAAAATGAACCTGCCTAGGTGGTTGATGATGATAAACAACTCAAAGGCTTGCATTACTAGCTTTCCAGCTCAAACATCCCTTTCGTTATTCTTCAGCCATGATCCCATTTTAAATCCTAAATGAGAGAAGAGATTTGATTTGATAGAACTTTGATTATTTGGAATAAATACATCCCACAATAGTACCTGTCTCTTCCTTTCATCTTTCTGGAGACCAAGTTTTTATTTTATTTTGTTTTTTCATCTCTTCCCCATCTTGGCTTGTTGTAGACTGCTCTTACTGAGGAACGGTACAACCTAAGTAAATCAAACAAACAAAAAAAATCAAATTGTTTTAAAAACTATACTAGAAGTTTTCCTGGATGATTCTCTGGATTAACCAATGCTTGTCTTCACTGTACAAACTATCCCAACTGATGTCCACAACCTGCAGAATATTTGCTGTTCTCTATTAAGTTTACATACTTCTCCCTCCAGTTGAATTGTACATTTACCAAGATTCCGTTGTGTTTACCCCCGAACTGTATTAAGCTAGTTGTATTTGTTATTTTCATGATCTAATTTGATCACATTTTGCCAAAAACTTCTTAAAATATGAGTTTGAAAGAAAATTATTTTTCCCCAAAAAAGTTACAACTACTCAGGAAAGGAATATAAAAATGAATCTCAAAAATAATGGCTACTAGACTAGATTTAGAAAAGTAGCTATAAAAGATTGGGGTAAAGTAACAAAAATCTGGGATAGCAGTCAAATTGTTTGAAAAACGTCTATAAGTTCTTTTCCCATTTAAAAAAAACCTACAGCTGGAAATTATAGAGGTGAATTGTATATATGCTTTAAGAAAGAAAAAACAATATGGGACTCCAATCAATAGAACTGTAATTAAAGAAAACACATACAAGTAAAGGAATAAGAAAAGACATAAATCATTAGATGTACACACAGGAATGTGGTTGGATCTTAAAAGTACAATGCTGAATGAAAAAAGTAAGAAATTGAATAAGAACAACAGTACCATGTGTGTAAGTTTAGATTTGTATGCATGAAACAGAAATGCACATTTCTTAAGAACTCATATAAGTAAAAACATATGCATTAAACATACAAGGTATCACTGCCTTTGGAGAAGGAAAGAGACGGAAATAGAGAAAGGATGGAAGAGAATATATATATTCTCTTGTATATATATAGTATACAAGAGAGGCCCCTTATATTGGAAAATAAAGTTAATGTGTTATGGACTGAGGAGTATGGTAAATTCATCCATCTTTACCAGTTGTTCTTCCTTCCCCCCTCTCCAATACTATAAGAACCTAGAAAACAAGAGAGATGGTGACAGCATTCAAGGGAGGCCAACAGAATTTATAGTTGGGAAAGCATATGGATCCGGGGGTGGGGTGAGGTGGGTAATTATCTTAGCAGACCAGAGAAATTTGAAACCTCAATGCTTGCAATGGTGGAAACTAACAAGAAGGTTAGTTTCTTGTTAGTTGATTCTTGCTACAGAAGATCAATAGACTCAGCAACAAGACATGTCAGGTATGTCTGGAGGCAGGGGTGCAGGTATAATTGGAAATGGGAATGATCGAAATTTGGCTCAAAGAACAGATAAAACCTTAAGTCTCTTCCCCCAATGTATGCAGTCAGGTAGCTTCCCTTCTTTCAGTGACAGGGAAACTGAGAAGATTACTTTCTAGAGTGGAGGATCACAGTTAGTTTGAGTAGGAATAAGGCCATCTGAAAACTGGTGAATAGAGAAAACTAGTCTATACTGAATGGTGCATCTCTTCAGCTTCTCTTTCTCATGTGTCCCAGGACCCTGTCAACTGGATTTATATCTACACCTGCATCCCCAAACAGGACACGGGAGAATCTGACTCGGCAAGAAAAAAGACCTCTGGTTATAAGTGGAGATCTCTCAATGAAACGGTCAAGTCCTTCCCTACCACCTACAGTAGGCAAGCTAGCTTGTTCCAGAAACACAGAGTTCTTCTTGGCAACTCACTCTTGCATGTACATGGGCAGTCAAGGATCGCGAGAAGCCAATTTCGAATAGTAATTTTACATTATAAAACTGGGTTCTGGATTATTTGCTCTTTTGGGTTATCCACGCCTTTGTCCCCTTTCCCTTGTCTTAAGATTTTGCCCATGATCCTTACATGAATGAAAATCTATGTGAATCTTCACCACGTTCCCTAATATTAAAGTAGCCTACATCTGGTTGGCTAAAATAAGATCTCACAAGTGTTCCTTCCAGGAGAGAAAATGGAACTTAAATATGGAGGAAAAATGGATTCCTTTGACTCCAGTTCTGTAGCAGCTGGCCTGCCCTTTATCACTTTTCCATCAACTGGGAGCCTCGTGTAATGATGCGGGTCTTCCAGTTGGACTAAAATGGGAGATAATTGCATTTGGTTCAGACACATCTTGATTGGAATCAAGGTCAGAGTATTCTGTCATCTGCTCTTTTGAGTATGCATACGTGTGTAAATGTGTGCTTGTGAGTGTCGGTATGTATATACCCCTTACCCAAGTATGCACACGTAAATATGCACTACTGCAAACCAGTGGTATTTGTCAAGCTTTTTGCAAGGAAATATACCAGGCTGCTGGTGCACCTTGGCTTTTCTCCCTGAGAAATCAGGAATTTGGCAGAGCAGTCGAAACCCCGGAGGATGTCTCCATTTGCTGAACTCAGAGCCATCCATGTAACCGTCCAGCAAGACCCTGCCAATTTTGCCATCAGTGAACGTGTGACTGATGAATTAAGGCCTGGATACAATCTCTAGAGAGTATCTCTAGCTTTACTATAGGAAAAAAGAAAGAGAGAGGAAAAGAAATGCTTGGAGGAGGACTTTCTTATCATAGCTTTGGGTTTCTCATTAATCTTCCTTCCTGCCCATGATGCCCTTGTGCACTGTTGCCTTTAAGAGTGTAAGCTGGAAGTACTGCAAGATGAATTGAATTGTTCAAATTTCCCTTCCTTACCTTCCTATGGAAAGTATGAAGATAAATGTTCCTGCTGCAGACTAAGACAAAAGCACTGCTTTCTTAGGAAGTACATTAACCACACTTTTTTATTTTCTGTATTCTGATGCCTTGACACTTGAGACTTTGCTGGCCCTGGAGGACTGCCCCTTCCAGGGTGACCCAATTTAGGCAAAGTAAGCAACTTGCCTGGGAGGATGCCTTTCAAATGAAAACCAAGTAATTCAGAGCCCATATTCCCAATCACGTCCTTTACCAGGCTCTCACACTATGGGCCATTATCTACTAATCACCTCGGGACCAGAGATCAGATAACTGGGGAGGGCTTTTATGCCCCAGAGCCCATGGAAATTATTCAACCTCGTCAATTCTAAACTTACTTATTCTGCCTCTCATGTTCCTTCCCATGGAAACCAGAATAAAAAGTCTGTACCAGGTTTTCCTCCACTCTGTCTGCCTCCTGACTGAGCCTGGTGCTTCTCCTGGTGGCCCTCCATCATGCAGCATGCCCATCCTCATGGGAGTTATGAGTAACTGTCACCTCAATGGCAATAGACTTCTGATCTGTTGGCCTCACCACCCTTAAATAACAATAAAACCAATTGACACAGGGAAAGTATGGCATACTGAGTGGCAAATTACAAGAAACCCTCTCTTGAGGCATGGTTCTTCCATGAGACTTTCCCTGATCTCATCTTTTGACAATGAACTTATACTCTTATGAATATACGGTATCACTGCCTATGACTCTCTTTAGACACATACAGACATTTGGACATGTGCTACCTCACAATAACATACGTCTGTTGTTTAAATCTCTTGTGTACGATCTTGTTCTTCCAACTGAAATACAAATTTCCTTAAGACATAATTTCTCAGAGGTATAATTTTCACTCTGTTCCAACGATAACTAATGAATTAATGAATGAATGAGCAAAAGTAACTTACTAAGTTTGACCCAAAACTCACAAAGATCTTACTTTTTTTTCCTTCCAAAACTTTCTCTTTGCAGATCACTTTATATGACTTGTGATAAATTCAAAATTACAAACCTGGCTAAGTGTTTTCTTCAAGTCAATAAATATATAAGCCTAATAAATACTGAATTGTTTCTCTATATTTATAATAACATGATTGTATTAAGCATCCATAGCTTGTTTGCTCTCTGTAGGAACAGCAAAGCAATACTGGGTAGCGGTTAAGAGCACTGTTTTTGATTCATACAGGCCTAGTTTAACTACTGGCTCTACTATTTCTTAATATCTTTGTTACTTGACAAGTTACTTGATCTTTTAGATCTTCAGTTCCTTTACCTATAAAATGGGGATAATAATACCTATCCTCAAGGGATTTGATAAGGATTACATATACAAAGTTATTAGCTTGAACTCACAGACTGCGAGATCATGACCTGAGCTGAAGTCAGACAGTTAACTGACTGAGCCACGCAGGCGCCCCTAAAGGACATTGCATTTTAACAACAGTAGTAATTCCTGTGTTTTTGTTTATATAAGCTACCTTAACTACAGAATGGTGGAATTTAGGGAATGGAAAATATTTTTTGAAATCTTGTATTTCATGACTTTCATTTTACAAATGAGGAAATCAAGGCTCAGAGTGATTTGCCCATGCCACTCGGTATATTAGTAGCAGAATTAAGGGTGCAGTTCTCTCTGCAGTAAAAGAGCTGTTTTCATGATACCATACAGCTATCTTTTGGATTACCAATGATATCACCATTGCTGAGATTAAACATTGTCCTTCAGTATGCCCTGTCGTTTTAGAGGACAGACTTGAGTGATACCTCTTATGTGTTTAGAAAAGATTTTATGGGGGAAGGTCTTTAGTTTCCCCTTAAAAATGGGTAGCAAATGAATAAGCAAAAGAATAAAGTTGGGGTTTCAGGACACAGAGACGGCAATGTCAGCTAAAGCATGAAGGGCAGAAGTAGCAGGAGATAATCCTGGGACCTGAAGACAGTGAGCAGCTAGACAGATTGGGCAGCAAAGTGAAGGTAAGGCCAGCAATAAAAAAACTAAGGAAGCCAGAAGGTTGTTGAACTCAATGTCATGGTGCCTCAGAATGAGCCGTGTACTGGGAACCAGCTGAAAGCAGCTGTGAGAGCTGCTTCTCCCAACTTGGAGCTTAATAACAGCGCATTAGCAGTTTGAAACTGGCCATGGTGAGAGTATTTACACCATGAAAATCAGCAAGCCCTACTAACCAGGAATTTGTTTTGTTCCTAGAGAGCCATTATAGCGGCATATCTGGACAAGATGAAAATCTATGCTCCAGTAGCTGGACGAGAGCATGCAGGAGGAAGGAGAAATTGACAGGAGGGTTGGAAAGATAGGAACCTATACCACCCAGTCTATTGAGAAATTTTCAAGGCAAGTTCTCCCATCCTACTCTCACAGTAAATATTAAGTATAGATACATGGTCTCTTAATTTGAAGAACTCAGAGATCCTAACTTCCAGATGATTCAGTCTGGTTCTATACAAAGCATTCTGAATTTTTCAGACCTTGGCCCAATTCCAAAGTGCTTCAGCTGGGAAGAGAATGAGGATCCCCATCAGGAAAAGAATAAGCTAAGAGAAAGAGAATCTAAACACTGAAAATAATTTTGTATTACATTGAACTCTAACGCACATCTCCCACGCCTAAGGCAAGGTAAGATTTCCATCAAAAATTCCTGTTACATTGGCTTCAATCAGGTAGAAGGCTTTCAGCATACTTCACATCATGATTTTCATCATTACCACCAACACATCACCAGTGGCAGCAGCACTATTATTTATTGAGTAGTTACCCTAAGCCACGTCCTATGCTAGTCATTCAATAATTATTTATTAAGTGGTTACTATGTGCCAGGCTTGTGCTAGATGAATGGTTCTCAGTTTTCTTGGTCCCAGGACCCCTCTCCACTCTTAAAAATTGTTTAAGGCCTCAAAGAGTTTTGATTGTGTGAGTTATAGCCATTGGTATTTACTCTACTCAAAGTGAAAACTGGGATATTTAAAAATATGTATTAATTCATTTAGCAATAATAGTACAAGCCCATTACATGTTAGCACAAATAACATATTTTGGAAAAGAACTATATTTTGCAAAAGTAAAAAAGTTCTGAGAAGAGTGGCACTGTTTCATAATTTTGCAAATCTCTATAATGTCTGGATTAATAGAAGGCAGCTGGATTTTCTCATCTCTGCTTCTGCAGTCTAACAGTTACAATATCTCACACATGTAGTTTCCAGAAAACTCCATTTTGCACTTGTGACAATGAGAGCAGAAAAAGGCAAATTATGTCCTAACGTTCTTACTAAAAAGAATCTTGACCTCATGGCCCCTCTTTCAGAGTTTAGGGACCCCCATGAGTCCCCAGACCACACTTTAAAAAATGCTATACTAAATTGGGTGTTTAACCTTATGGACCCTACATTTTAAGGCTAAGTGTCTCATATGCCTCATTTAAGCCCACAAAAACCCTGTAAGAAAACTATTTCTGTTGCCTCCATTTCTATCATGAGGAGACTGAGGAACAGAGAAATACATAATATTAAGGTATTATTGTAAGAATTAAAAGTGGCAAAGCTAAGTATTCAGTCTAGGTGTGTCTGATTCCAGAGGTGATGCTCGGATCCATTATACAACCTGCTTCCCAAGGTACCACAAAAATTTATTACTTACTTTTTTAAAAGTTTGACCTAGATACGAAGGTTCAATCATCTTTTGAAGAGATCCTTTATAAAACAACTTCTAATCCAGTAGCTGTTACTATTATTTTGTCACACTTGAAAATATGATCCCAAGACAGGCCTTTTTTTTTTTTTTTTTAAGNGAATGTGTAGGGAAACTGACCAGGAAACTGGTCAAGCCTTTGAAATGAGCCCTGCTGTATTCAAATTAAACAAGGAAAAGGTTGGTTTGGTGTTTCCAGTCAGTTGGATTAGTGAGCTGCCATGACACTCAAGGTTCACTGTTCCCCAAAGATTCCTTCTGGGCTGCAGAGGTGCGGGGCACAGATTAATAGCTTCTCTCTACTGAGACCAGACAATAGACCTGGGTGCTAATTATCACTATACTTATGGGAAAAATGGATTACAGATGTCATTATTGTCAGAAGACCCAGGGACGGAATAGACAATTAGACAGTAACTGTGACATCATCATAGTCTATTGAAAAAAATTCTCAGGAGATTTATAAATACAGCTCTCCTTCCATATAATCTCTACTTTCTACTGCCTCAGTACCATTATTATGAGCTTCTTAGGGATGGCTACCACAGAATTCTTTCAAGAATCACAAGGTCTGGAAAGAATGTTCAAAGATCATCCAGAGAAAATCTAGCATTCAGCTGTTACAGTAGAGAAAGCATGAGCTTTGGGGTCATAGAAATGAAGGAGTAATTGCAGGATCTGCCAGTGATGAATTGTATGGTCTAGGGTAAATGAGCTTCTGAGCTTCAGCTTTTCCATCGGCAAATTGGGGAAGACAAAATCATTCTCCTGGGAATATTGTGAGGCTTAAATGAGACACTAAGGGAAGGGCATAGCCCAGTTCCTCGCATTCAAAGACAGATGTTAAAAAGACATTCCTTCCCTTTTTCCTTTTGTGTACAGTGACCATGTCATTTATCATTCCAAATGAAATGTTTCTGTGAACAAAGACAGTCTCAGGAACATCCTGGGCAATCCAGGGGCATGATCACCCTTTCTTCACATAAATTATTCTGGAAGGCAGGTGGCATTGGTACTGAAACTGTTTTGTAATGTCAGACTACTGCTTTTTTTCTCTTTCATTAGTAAAAAATTAATAGACTATATTTAGAATAGTTGTATCTTTACAGAAAATTGAGGAGGTCATACATACCCATATACCACTCCCCTACACACACAATTTCCCTGTTAACATCTTGCAACTGTGTAGTATATTTGTTACAGGTACTGATCCATGGTGATACATTGTTGTTCACTAAAGTAAATGGTTTACACTAAAGTTCACTCTGTTGGATAGTTCTATAGGTTTTGACAAAGGCACAGTGTCATGTGTGTATCTAATATTACAATATTGTACAGAATGGTTTCAACATCTAAAAATCCCCTGCGTGTCACCTATTTATCCCATGCTGCCCTCAAACCTTTGGCCACCATAGATCTTTCCATATCATGTAGTTAGAATTATGCAGCACATAGTCTTTTCACACCCCGTTCTTTAACTCAGCTATCTGCATTGAAAATCTGTCTGTGTCTTTTCATGGCTTGCTAGCTCATATCTTCTTATTGCTGAATAATATTCTACTTTATGGATGTGTCACAGTTGGTTTATCCATTTACCCTTTAAAGACATCTTGGTTGTTTCCAGTTTGGGGCCATTATGATGAGTGCTGCTATAAACATTCATATGCAGGTTTCCATGTGGATGTGAGTTTTCGATTTGGGAACATACTGAGGGGTGTGATTGCTGGATCACATAATAAGACTATGTGTAAGCTTTGTAGGAAACTGTCAAACTGTCTTCCAATGTGGTTGTACCATTCTGTCTTCCCATCAGCAAAGAATGAATCTCTGTTGTTCCACATCCTCACCAGCACTCGATACGGGCAGTCCTTTCATTCTTTCTGTTTCTCTCATTAATTCATGTAGTTCTCAATGTACAACTAGCAATTCTTTAATTATAGAAATCATTTTGTGCTTAAGTTAAAGTAGTTGAATCCTCTTCCCTAACCGTGGTCCCTAAAATCAATCAGTCATGATTAATCTAAAGAGCCATATTTAAGCATCAACATTAAGGAAGGTCATGATTATTTTTGCTCAGACAAATAGTGTTTTCTATTATTTAAGTAGTCTCTACACCCAATGTGGGGCTCAAACTCACAACCCCAAGGTCAAGAGTTGCATGCTCTTCCGACCTGAGCCAGCCAGGGGCCCCAACAATTTTCTTTCCTTTAAACTGGAAAGTAATAGAATCCAAAATTATTAATATTTGAATTTTCACGTATTTTGTTAAATTTTCAAAATTAATCACTGGAGATATGAGACACAAAAGGAGAAAGCTGAGGGAAAGGTTTTGCTATTTATCAAACACCATGGGTTTTTAACTTTATTTACTTGTTTGATGTCTTGCCTGTTTTGCTTTTGCTAGAGTCACACTAGTCAATTGTGTTTTTCATATAAAAATCTTCAATTAGAAAAGTAGTTTGTAACTTCCCAAATCTAACACCCGTGTTTGTGCTTACTATGATCTGAACAGATAGTAGCATAAAGCAAGAATGGAGCATGAAATCAAATGTTAAAACCAAATACCTCGCCTCCCGACTTCACGAATCTATCAGTTTCCTGCTCTCATCTCTCTGTTATGTTTTGGAAAATCTCATTAGCCATGTGACCCACATTTGAAACTGTGATGTCATCTTTGACTCTCTTCTCTCTCCCTTACTACTTAGTAATAAGCCATTGTCTTTACATGGCAGTGTTGTTTTGTTTTGTTTATACCATTGAGCAGTTGAGTAAATGAGAAAATGATGGCTGGAACATCTTGCCAAATGTAACTTTGGATGACACGGCTAGTCAGGAACATATAAAACTGAATCTTTAAGTTTCTTTATTTCATTTCATTACAGTAGTGGCTCTTATACAACCTGTTCTCTTTAAGATTTCAAGAAAATCTCAAGAAGTCACCCCAATATGCTTCTCAAAACCTTGCCCAGTTGCTATGGGAAAGAAGAAAATGGTCAACTGTTATAACACACATTACCTAGGAGAAGAGATGGATTTGCTACTAATGATTTTCTGTTAACACTTCGACATTCATTCATTTGTCAGATTAATCAGCGAAAACCTTGGAAGATAGGACAAAACTCACTTCCCAGCCTCCCACTTGGCCTTTCTCCAAATACTCTTCTTTGACAATGACACTGGTGGCAGAGTACCTTTCTAAATGCAGAGCTAATGAAATTACTCCTCCATATAAAATTGTTCAATGGCTCTCGTTACATGCAAGATGAAGTCTGAAAAGATTTTGGTGATTTGCCTCTGACTCATTTTTTCCAGCCTCTCATCCTTGGCCACTCCTTCAAGAGCAAGGTTGTCATTCTGTGGTGATTCTGCTCTTTCCTGCATTTTCTGTGAAGTCCACTCCCTGATTTTCACTTGATAATCTCCTTACTTATCTTCAGGACTTCAATTAGGCAGCATGTCCTTTCTAAAGCTTATGTCAATTACCAAGGCTGAGTTTATTTATTCACTTAACAAGAATTCACTGAGTGCCTTCACCATGCCGGCTGCCACTCCAGGGGCTGGGGATGCCGCTGCGATCGAGGTAGATCAAATTCTTATTCTCAAGATCATACAATAGTACTGAGGAAGTGGGTGGAGGGGGACTCTCACATATTAAAGAAATACATGGTAATAAATAAGTTACAGGTAAATAAATGGGAATTTCATGTAGTGCTATAAAAAATAATAAGAAAGAAAAAGGCACCATAACAGACGGACTGGTAGAAGTTTAAGCATGACAGGCAGAATAATGAGCCCCCAAATATGTCCACCTCCTAATGCAGGGTTGTGGGTATGTTATCTTACATGGCATAAAGGATTTTGCAGATGGTATTAAGGTTAAGGACCCTGAGATGGGGAGAGCATGGTGAATTATTCAGGTGGTTTCAATCAAATTATAAGTTCTTAANCATCATGGCCCTGGCATCATTAGAGTTTGTGCAAAAGGAGCCTCCTCATTTCCCTGTAGGTCCCTCCAAAGCCTGAATAGCGGGGACTGATCCCGCTCATCTTGGGCCCCGTAGCACAAAGTAGTTGTAGTGCCTCAAACATACAAGCTCACAAACGTACAGCAGCAGGATAGATGTTTGAGATTCTTTAGAAAAGCAGAATAGTAAGATTAATCTGCTTGGAAATACCAACTACTGAGAGCTCCCTGAATTTTAATTTCTTGCTTGTCATCATTTGGAGAACTGTTTTATGGCATATTAAGGGAAAATGATTTGTGGTAGTATGGTAATCAAGAAGCAGCAGTTTAGAGGATAAAACAAAATCGTTGTCTGGGGTCCCTGGTGGGATTTTCTTTAACACTGCTGTCATAATCAGGTGCATTTCTAGCTTAAAAAAAAAAAAAGCAGTAGACCTTGGGTGTTTATTGGATAAAAATGTTTCCTAAGAGTTAAGCCTATTTTGAAAACCGAAGTGGAGATAACGTGCATTCTATTATGGCAAGCGAGCGCTTGTGGAGGGGGCTCCTGTGCTGGAAGCTTATCTCCTATGAGCCCCACTCCACCTGACTGAGGGTGTGCTTTTATCATTTCCATTGCACAGAGAGGAAACTCAGCCACAGGAGGGGAGTAGGACCCCAGGCGTCCGGCTCCAGGGGCTACATGCCTAAATGCCAGGTGACAACCCTTCCTTCCCCAAGGAAGGGGTAGAGCCAAGAATGAAACATGAAGTCCCTCAGGAAAATGTTGGAGAGTCCATGTACTCAGAGGTATTTCAAATTTCAACTCTACAATCCTGTTAATTTGTTTCTCTCTGTAGTTACTGCCTGATGAAAGGTAATCAAAGAACCCCTTTTAAGATATACTTTCGACAGAGCAAAAGTGGGGAGGGCTATGAAGGCATACCTTTCCTGAAAATGTTAAAAAAGAATTGGCTTGATTTCTAACATTATGATCAGAAGAAGAAATGCAGCTGCTTTTCTCACTGGTGGATGGGATAAAATATTTTGAATTTAAATAATTTACTTCTTTTTATACATTTGAACTGTCAAGACAATTCCAATTTGTGATGTCATCTCCAAACATTTATTGTTTTGGTCTCTAATTCAAAGGAGTCTGGCAATATCTCTGGTTCAGACTAGTAGTTTGTAGTTTTAACCAGTCAAGGCTAAATTACTTTCAATCAAATTAATTCTGACTATCACTCTCATTGAAGATAACAGTATGAGATATATATATTCTTTGCCTGGTTCAGTTGCCTGGATGTTTTAAGTCAATTCGAGGAAAATAAATGGAATAAGCAAAATCAACACATGAAAATACCTTCATGTTTAATTTGTTTTGTATGTACAGTACTCCCTCCATTAGTTATTCTATTCAAATTACAATGAATTGGCACAGGGGGATGGCTGTCTTTTGAGATTGGGTCTGATGTGTCGGTGAAACTGAAGTCCAGAAATGAAAAATATTATTGAGTCCTTATTCAGTTCTCTTATCGATTCACTGGACAGCATGTGGATAAATTATATTGCATCTCATTTGTTTTTCCTGCTGCTGATATAAGAAAGTGTCTTGGCTCAGTCTGGAAGCTGGGAAGTACCAGGAAAAAACTCAGTGCCAGGAAATTTGATGTCTGGTGAGGGCCAGCTTTCTGGTTTATAGACATCTTTTTGCTATATCCTCACGTTGTGGAAGGGGCAAGGAAATTCTCTGTTTTTTTTAAAAAAAATTATGTCTAAAATGGGATGTGTAGGACATGTCTTAGCTTGCTTCCCTTTGAGCTGAGAATGGAAGCTTCAGAAGAATTCAAAGCCAGCAGAGCATTCATGTTCTTAGTGCTGCAGTGGAAGCTGGGAATACTCCAACTGCAGAGGATACAGAGCCTCAGGATATGAGGAAAAAGAGTAGTTTCTTTTGTTAATGTTTATTTATGTATTTTGAGAGAGAGAGAATGCATGCATGCATGTGTGTGGGGGAGGGGCAGAGAGAGAGGGAGAAAGAGAATCCCAAGCAGGCTCCACACCCTCAGTGCAGAGCCCAACTCAGGGCTTAAACTCATGAACTGTGAGATCATGACCTGAGCCGAAATCAATAGTCAGGCACTTAACTAATTGAGCCACCCAGGGCCGCTAGAAAAGGGTAATTTCTGATCCTGTCTATTTTTCATACTATTGTGCAATTGGTGTCATTTGTTCTGGACTCTTAAAAATGTTGAATGAGACTTTTGTCTTCAAACAAGTAGACTTTTATATAGCATTTATAAATTACATATAGACTTAAAGCAAATAAGAGGAGGAATGCCTAGGTGGCTCAGTTGGTTGAGTGTCCAACTTGAGCTCTGGTCATGATCTCACGGTTCGTGAGTTCAATCCCTGTGTCAGGCACTATGCTGACAGCTTAGAGCCTGGATCCTCCTTCAGATTCTGGGTCTCCTTCTCTCTCTGCCTCCACCCCCTCACTCTCTGTCTTTCTCTCAAAAATAAATAAACACTAAAAATTAAAAAAAAGAGCAAATCAGAGGACACCCTCCCCCACCACATACACACACAAATCACTTACCATTTTTTTAAATATATTTTTTAAATTTATTTCTAGGAGAGAGAGAGAGACAGCGTGAGCAGGGGAGGGTCAGAGAGAGAGGGAAACACGGACTCTGAAATAGGCTCCAGGCTCTGAGCTGGCAGTCGGCACAGAGCCCGACGCGGGGCTCGAACCCACGAACCGCGAGATCATGACCTAAGCGAAAGTCGGACGCTTAACCGACTAGGCCACCCAGGCGCCCCAATCACTTACCATTTTGAAAAAAAAAAAAATGATTAAATTAAGTCAGCCCAATAATTGGTCCCTCAATGCAATCAGTTTTTTTCAACCCTGAATTAAGAGTTGTTCTTATCTATGGGCACCTGGGTGGCTCAGTCAGTTGAACATCTGACTTTGGCTCAGGTCATGATCTCACAGTTCGTGGGTTCGAGCCCCGTGTCAGGCTCTGAGCTGTCAGCACAGACACGGAGCCTGTCTTTGGATTCTGTGTCTCCCTGTTTCTCTGACCCTTCCCTGCTCATGCTGTCTCTCTCTCTCTCTCTCAAAAATAAATAAAACATTAAAAAAATTGAAAAAAAAGTTCTTATCTAAATTCATTTTACAAGTAGACACTACATATAGGTTTTCTTAAATCATAAAAAACATTAAATACTCTGAAAAACGGAATACTCACCACTTCTTGCTCAGCTGTGTGGAAGCTAACTGCTGGATTTCCAGAAACATTATTTCACATAGACCAGAGTGTTTTCATTTGTTTGTTTTCTGATAGCCCATAAATTTCTGATAGTTTCTCATGGAATTATGTTTGTGGAAGAAACGTCCTTTCCATGCTTGTTTGATCAGATAACAACCTACCTACAGAACTGCCTTTTAGTGCTCCCTAAACCAAAATTAACTTGGCAGCTGACTTATAATGTCACATTATTGGTGGCCCACAATTCATCCAGCTTATTCCTTGTATTATACTGAACAGAATAAATGAATTGAAGTCCTCTTCTTTTTCTACTCCATATGTTACTTCCATTACAGCTGTGTGTGTGTGTGTGTGTGTGTGTGCGCGCGCGTATGTGTGTACAATCTAAATAACTTCAAATGGGTTGTGATAGTTAACTTGTGTGTCAACTTGGCTGAGCCATTGTGCCCAGTGTGAGGTCAAACATTACTCCGGATGTCTTTGTGATGCTGTTATTGGATGAGATTAACATGTAAATTGGTGGACTTTACATATATTGCCCTTCATGTTGTGAATGGGCCCGTCCAATAAATTGAAGGCTTGTATTGAATAAAAAACTGACTTTCCATGAGCAAGAGGGAATTCTGCCAACAGATGGCCTTAGGATTCAAACTGCAAGATCAGCTCTTTCTCGGTGTTCTGGCATGATGACCTTCTGCCTTGAACTGCAACATTGGTTCTTCTCTGGTTTCCAGCCAGCTAGCCTGCCCTGCGGGTTTTGTTCTTACCAGCCTCCATAATCACAGGAGCCAGTTCATTAAAATAAATCTTTTTCTCTGTGGATACACATTCTATTGATTCTGATTCTCTGGAGAACCCTGATCAATGCACAGGCATTCTCTAATTTTGTATTAAATGATAAAAGAATGGAGCTTTGTGGTAGCAAAATGTGTATTGTTGTTGAAACTCTGAGATGTATTCATGTACAATCTCAGCTTTATTTCTTACTGCAACCCCAAATGATTTATCTTCTTTCTTTTGTCCATTCAGTTGTGTTTTGATTTAAAAATAAGTGTTTATAGGGGTATGTGTGTGGCTCAGTTGGTTAAGCAGCCAACCAGCTCAGGTCATGATCTCAGTGTTCGTGGATTAGAGCCCCAAGTTTATCTGGAGCCTGCTTCAGATTCTCTCTCTCTCTGCCTCTCCCCAACTCACTCTCTGTCTCTCTCAAAAATAAATGAAAAAACATTAAAAAATTTAAAAAATATACATTTGTATATTGAAAATAGAAAGCAGTTAAATGGATACATTATGTATCAGCCTCAAATTTCTCACTGAAAATGCCTCTAGGACATGGGATAGGAAATGGGCAATACCAAGTGTTGGGCCAAAGTCTTCATATCTCAGCTTCTTGACATTTGTCTTTTTTCTGACATACCCACTGCTGAAAAAGTGCTGAGGACTATTGTAAGACCACAGAAGACCCACTCTGGTCTCAAGGGGATGCTTCCATTTACCAAATGAAATCTCCCAGAGAACAACCGACCTAGGTATGTAGAGAGAGATAGACTTTGGGAAACAAAATTTCCACTTATCTGTGATTTTAGGGGGAAGGAAATCTAGGTGATGGGTTCTATCATGTCCTTGCTACTTCTCAAACTGGAGTACTGAAATGGTGTTTTATGGGTATATGGACAACTATAGTATAAATGTAGTCCACTTTTCTTTAGAGTCAATTTTTCAGTTTTATTAGAGAGCAGTAATATCTCTGGCCGGTAAGTTATAAACACTGTTTCAAATTGAAATAAATATCAACATATTATGGAATGAAATGCAAAGGTTGCACAAATTTTGCAAAACCCCTAAGGAGGTTTGCACTTATAGATGAACGTTTCCAGTGGGTTCATCTGCCCCCAGATAGGAGTTAGGGTTGTAGTCTCGACTGCCCTCAGCAATACACCTTTGATGGGAAAAGTTTCAAAAGCACAATCTTAAAATAGACTGGCTTTAGAAAGAGAAAAGTATTGAAAAGATAGTACCAACTCCATTTGAAAGATACCTCTTCCTTTTTTTTTTTTTTAAAGGTTATTTATTTATTTTGAGAGAGAGAGAGAGAGAGAGAGTACGTGTGCATGCATGGGAGCATGAGCCACCCATGCACCCCTCCTCTTTCTTTAATTAAAAAGTGAACTAACTCTCTCAAAAATGAAGTGATAGAAAGTAAGCTATCAACAGCGAGTTTTAGTGACACTGCTTTTTTGCTTTTGATTTCCTTTTCCAGAAGAGCCCCTTTTATGTTAGTACTATAGTCTTTATTTTAGTTCTCATTTTAAGATCCGCAATTTATTGAGAACTTCTAATTCTAACTCTTTAGATGGATTTTTATATTTACTCCCCTTAACAGTTCCATGAGACAGACATATTAAATAATCTTGTAAGTGGCATGGATTTGCCTCCACGTCTCCAAGGCCCATGGTTTGGTGGCATTGCCATGTTGTCTCCATCATTTTTTCTCTCCTGGTTTAGCCATCAAAGCACATTTACTGGGAAGTGAACATGTCAAAAGTGAAGGCATTCATATTCAGATAATACTGTGCTGTTGTTTTCAAAGAAGTCCACGTTTCTTGAGCCTGTAACAAAAGAAACTTGAAGTCATGATCTCTGAGTATGGAGAACACATGTTACATCAGTTATTCAGGTTATCATACAGAAAATCTTAAAAGACTGAGAGAAATATAATGGAAGAATAATACCAAAAAAGTTTTGGTTAACATACTTTTAGGGACCTATATTCTTCAATGCTTAAATGTTTTACAGTATTTTTGGGGCCACTGCATGAACCAATGTGGCAGAGTTCTGTTACATTATAGTATCTGTCAGTTGATCACAGTGCTAGTCTGCAATTATAAGCAGAAGTGTGCTTGAAAATTTCAGTATTCCATAAAGAAGACACTGTCTACTCACTTATGTAATATTTAATTTGCCAAATAAACAAATGTCTGGTTTTAATACCTTTATATGATGCCTGTTGGAGAAAAACAGGCACAAAACTAGATGCATTATTTAAGCTGGTGGTTTTCATCAACAAATGCTAACCAGAAATGAGCCATTCCTGGTAGACCAGTTAAAACTCAGCCATCCAGAGTAAGAATAGGACCAAGGTCCCAGAAAAACAAGGACATTCCTTTTTTTTTTTTTTTTTTTTATGACTTTATACAACCCTCTGGCTTGGTGATAGAATTTGATACACGTGTAAAGAGAAAAAGAACAAACAAATGAAGGATTAATTAATATGTTACACATTGTTATCTGCTAAATTTTAAGAGGGAAATCATGAATAATTGAAATCCTCAGACAATTCAGCAATTTCATTTGGCCTGGATTTTCAATTCTTTTTTCCATCAAAAGAGTAAACATGGAATAAAACTGACTAATGCACGTGTTTTCTTTATTTCTCTTGGAGCGAGACTTCCAAATGGATGAAAAAGCATATGAAAGGCAAGCAAATGAAGGAATGACACTGAAGGTTTGGATGATTATTAAAGGTTTGGAAAATAAGCTGCTGAACAACTGAAAGGGAACTAAATGTGACTGTGATCCATTTATCCCCCTACCCAAACATGCAGTCATCTACTGAGATTTGACTGAGTAACAGTTATTTTGATAGGTCCTGAGAAAAATGACCTTGATGGATAAGACATGACATGCACCTTACTTCTCTAGCCTATGTAAGGGAGGTTGGGTGCACAAAGAAAGAAATTTCAGTGTGACATTTAAAAGCTATTCACCTGTGAAATACAAATCAAAACCACACTGAGATACCACCTCACGCCAGTCAGAGTGGCTAAAATGAGCAAATCAGAGAACTCTAGATGCTGGCGAGGATGTGGAGAAACGGGCACCCTCCTACACTGTTGGTGGGAATGTAAACTGGTACAGCCCCTCTGGAAAACAGTGTGGAGGTTCCTCAGGAAACTAACAATAGAACTCCCCTATGACCCAGCAATAGCACTGCTAGGAATTTACCCAAGGGATACAGAAATGCTGAGGCATAGGAGCACATGTACCCCAATGTTCATAGCAGCACTCTCCACAATAGCTAAAACATGGAAAGAGCCTAAGTGTCCATCAACAGATGAATGGATCAAGAAGATGTGGTTTATCTATACCATGGAATACTACATGGCAATGAGAAACAATGAAATCTGGCCATGTGTAGCAACATGGATGGACCTTGAGGGTGTTATGCTGAGCGAAATAAGTCAGGCAGAGAAGGACAAATATCATATGTTTGCACGTATAGGAGGATTAGGAGGAACTTGACGGAGGAACAAGGGGGAGAAGAAGGGCGGAAATGGTGGGGGAAAGGGAGAGAGGCAAACCATGAGAGACTCTTGAATGCTGACAAAAACTGAGGACTGATGGATGTGGGGGGGAGGGGGGATGGGCATGGAGGAGGACACTTGTGGGGATGAGCACTGAGTGTTATGTGGAAACTAATTTGACAATAAACTATTTGTAAAAAAAATAAAAAAATAAAAATGTTTTGTTAAAAAAAAAAAAAGCTATTCACCTGTGAATAGCATGCAACAGGGAGAAAAGGAAGAAAGAAGAATATTACCTAGAAAAGAAGGGAAAGGCTTCAGAAAGGAGGGGGCATTTGATTTTAATCTTGAAGGAAGAGGTGAAGTTAACCGGACAAAAGCCACTTAATGGGGAGGAAGGAGCAGGTATAGTTTAGAGCAGATAGAAAAAGGCAGGGCTGGTGGTGTGTTAATGCCTGCTGATGCAGTGCCTACCTAACAAGATAGATGGTGGGGGGCCATTTGTTTCTAATGCAAATACCTGATCAGCCAGCGTGTTTCCCCACGTACTTGGATTGCCATCTGGGTCCCAGTAATCCTGCAAATATATGTGTCTTTTGAGATGTAGGAACTGGTTTGCTGGGTCCTCCAACAAAAATGGTGCTCCCAACGTTCCTGTAATTCAGAGTTCAAGAGCACAGGATGTAGTATGTATAGGGCAATAGTATACATTTCACTCTTTATCGTCTTACAGAGACACAGCTGTGGCCTTTGGGAGGCTGGGTGCCTGAGAAGGAACTCCTGAGAAAGCTATTCCTTGAGGGAGATGCCTGCTCCTCAGCCTTTTGCATGGCTGTACTATCATCACCCTGTGTCCTGAATACAGTACAGCATTAAGGCAGTGCCATGTGGTGGATGGAGAAGACTTTTGGGACCTTCTTTACATGCATGGGAGCCCACAGATCTGAAATCAAATTCCAGCTCTATCACTTTTTTAGACAATTTTCTTAACCTCTCTAAGCTGTAGTTTTCTTGTATGTAAAGACATATAATAATAACAACACAGTAACACAATAATATAGGATTACCATAAGGGTTGGATATATTCATGACTGTAAACCACCTGACTCAAGTCAGACATTCAACAATCTTTTATTCTTCCCTTCCAAGACTTCCAAAATAGAGCATATCTTTCAGTTTGAAGTAGACTGCTTCCGAATCCAGCACTGTGGTTTCAATTGTTAGTATTGATAGATCTGTCACTGAATTGAAGAGGCTTGTATTTTATATTCCTTCCCACTCCAGGATTAAGAAAAAAAAGATGACTCTTTAAAATCCAGACTTTTTTATATCTTGAAATTTTAGCACTCTATATTGTATTTTTATTCCCAGATAAAACACAATCACGTTCAGAGTTCTAATTTCAATCAGTATGAAGGAAGAACACACTCCTGACCTATTTGTGGTAACAATACAATCTGTTCATTGCTTGTGATAAAGAGGCATTTATTACAAATGTTATGTTAGGTACTCTATAACTTCATCATTAACAGGACTCTACTTATCAGGATCATAGCGATCTGTAAGATACAAAACCTCCTCTCTGTAAGGGAAGGGAATGAAGGGTCCAAGATTCAAACAACATTGGATTTGATCACACTCAGGGAGTCTAGGAGAAGGTGGTGTTATTAAGCTTTGGGGCTCTGGGGCACAAGCAGACATTTTCATGGTCAGGAAAATTGCTGAACCTATTCCTTGAAGAAAAGATTAAATTTAGCAGGATAGGAGAAGGAGCAAGATTTTAAATTTTAAGCTAGAGTAATGATGTGAGCAAAACTATGTGGCACTGGGAATCTGTAAGATGGATGTCTGAAGACAATGATTAGAGGTGGCTAGATTATTTGTGCATGTGTGTGTATGTATCAATGTTAATTACATACACACACACAAATAATGATAGTTGACATTTATTAAGCATTGTGCTAAATACTTTACCTCAATTACCTTATTTAATACAATGAACCTAAGAAGTAGCACTATCAATCATTTCATTTTGCAGACAAGGAAACTACATCACAGAAAAGTTAAATAATATATTCGTGGCTAGTAGACAGGGGAGATGGAATTCTGCCTTTAAAGTCACTGTACAATATTATGACCAACAAATAGGAATTGCTGGGGCCAAAGGAAAGTAATGATAATGATAATAATTATAGTCTTATGCATTTATAAAAAAAAAAAAGGAAGCAATCATTACTTAAACCTTCCCCATGATCTGCTTTTCAAAGGTTGGCCTGAGCACTAAGCAGGGCTCTAGTTATTACCTCTATTACTTCTGGTTTAATTTGTTAACCCACTAAGCTCCAGTTCTAAATGCTACCTATTGAAAATGATGTGGATATTACACACTGATCAGGCTGTCTGTAGGTGCAAAACGCTGTCTGTAGGTGCAAAAATATCGCTGTCTCCTTGGTACTTATATCCTCTGTGGTCTTCTTTCATTTAGACCCTGTGTGACCACAGGATTCTGCTGTAGTGACAGTGTGTGATTTCTGTGACTAGCACATAAATGACGTTATAGCTTCTGCCTTGTCCCTTTCTTGGATCACTTACTCTAAGGGAAGACAGCTGCTATGCTGTGAGGACACTCAAACAGCCCTGAAGGGAGACCCTCTTGTGTCAAGGAATTGAAGCCTCTCACCAACATCCAAACAAATGGAGTACCTGGCAACCTGATGCTTTCTCTTCAGTCAAGCCTTTAGATCACAACAGCCCTCAGATCACAGTAGCCCTCACTGACATCTTTACTGCAACCTCGTGAGAGATCCTGAGTCAGAATCACTGACTTCGGCCACTCCCAAATTCCTGACCTTCAGAAACTGTAAAATAATAAATGTTTATGGTTTTAAGATGCTACAGTTTGGGGGAAATGGTTATGTCATAGTAGATAACTAATATGGTGCCTTGTAAGTGCCTACTGATGTCAAGATAGACTGCTAATCACCAGAGCTGAGACCCAGATGAAACAAGTGAGGCCACTAGGGCATAAAATAGAAGAAGAAACTTGCTCCCAAGCTCACAAATTTTGTGCCGTAAGATCTCCACTCCCTCACCCTGGTCTCTGCTCTGATCGCCATTGCAGAGAAAGATAAACAAAGAATAAACAAAGAATTCCTGCCTCTAAGGAATTCACAGTATATTCAGAGCTCATAAATAATTACAAGGAAATATACTGTGGCCAGACCATTTGAAGGGGGAGTGATTAATTCTGATACTGGGATGGAGGCATCATAGAGTAATTGGTTTTGAGTCAAGCTTCAAAGTTTATAGAATATTTCCACAGTTAGGAAGAAGGGAGTGGAAGCAAAGAGCATGTATTCCAGGCTGAAGAAGATTGCAGAGCCAAGGCGCAGAGAAGCAAAGAAGGCCCAGGTTCAGTGACCATCACTTTGTCAATGTGGTTGCAGGGTAGGGCTGAGGTATAGATGTGGTCAGAAGGAATGTTGGAGAGAGAAGCTGGGGCTTGATTCTGAGGGATAATTACTGTCATACCAAGGAGTTTGGACTTTACTCTTCAAACAATTATTATTTCTGAACAAGAAATGATAGGACCAGATTTACCTAAATTTTTTTTGTTTGATTGTGATAAAATATGCTAACAGAAAAATTAACATTGTAACCATTTATAGTTGTACAATTCAGTGGCATCAAGCACATTCTTGATGTTCTACAACCATCACCACTGTCTCAAGAACTTTTTCATCCCCTCAAATAGAAACCCGGTATCCTTTTATAATTCCCATCACTTTCTCCTCCAGCCCCTGTAACCATCATTAGCTTTCTGTCTGTATGAATTTGCTTATTGTAGGTACCTCATTGTAAGAGGAATCATGCACGATTTGTCCCTTTGTGTCTGATTTATCCCACTTAGTTGAGAATCTTCAAGGTTTACATGTTGCAGCATATATTAGCATTTCATTCCTTTCAGCTTAGTTTAATTTCATTTTTACTTATTTTGAGAGAGAGAGACAACATGAGTGAACATGAGCAGGTGAGAGACAGAGAGAGAGAGAGAGAGAGAGAGAGAGAGAGAATCCTAAGCAGGCTCTGCCCTGTCAGCATGGAGCCTAATGTGGGGTTGAAATTCACTAACTGTGAGATCCTGACCTGAGCGGAAATCAAGATCTAGATACTTAACTGACTGAGTCACCCAGGCACCCCAGTTACTCATTCCTTTTTAAGACTGAATAGGGTTTTGTATGTATATGCCAACGTTTTGTTTATCTATTCGCAGATACTTTTGGAAACTCCTTTGTCGGTGATGTGGAAGGCAAATAGTAAAAGGAAGAAAGAGTGAGAGACACAGGTTGGAGCCTCTTCTAATGGCCCAGAGTAGAGATAAGTGGGGTCTGAATCAGGTGAGTGACATCATGGATGGGAAGACAGGACTGACTGGAACAGAACAGGGAACTCACTTGTTTGGGACTGGTGAGGACGGCCCAACGCTGAAGTTCTAGTTTTAACTGAGATGGGTTCATAGACCACTTCTCAGATTTCATTCTCTTTGAAGGGACAGGTGTTAGTTACAGTGTTAGATGTTTAATGTGTTATTCTGCTAAAAAAAATGAGAGGGGGAGGCTTTCAAAACATTATCTAGGCAAAGAAGATTCAATATCAATATCTAGTAAATTTTTCTACATACATTAGGCTCAGGAAACAATTTACAGCTAGAGAAAGAAAGTACAGTAACCCCTTAAGACAGTGTTTACTTTACTCCAAAAGTAAATCCAGTACCTACACTATAATTGTCATGGTGTATTGTACAATTGCTAAGGAAGAAAAAATGCTATTACATAAATCTTAGCAGGGAAGCATGCTTTAAAGTACAAACCATAGCTATTTTAAGCTCAAATAATTCTGTCTTTTGTAAATCTTCTATCTTTTTGCTCATGGAAAATGTTTCAGTGATGCCATCTCCCCCTCACCCCCACCTTCGCCCCTGAACAAAGCACCTATCTCAGCATTATGTGCCCAACAGGCATCCAATAAATATTAATTGGTGGTGATAATAACATCACCCAGGAGAGAGACAGAAAGTAGTATTTATTATCCTACTTTACAAATGAGAAAATTGACACATGGAGATGAAATGACTCACTCAAGGTCACATAGTAAGTCATTGGCAGGGCTGGAAATAAAATGCAAGTTATACAGAAGGGCATGCTATTATCCTCTCTGCTTGAGAAATTTCCCCTCCCTTTTTCATTCTGCCTGATCAACCTTGAAAGTTAGTGAGAACAAGATCAGAGTTTGTGTTTGTAAGCCTATATAATACTGCTGGGGCTTGAAAACTGAACCCTGAGTTTTATTACTTTGTTGATCTTTAATTTTTTTTTTAATGTAGGCAGCGTCGACCAGGTTAATGCCTTTCTTAAACTTTAAAATCATAAGCTGTAAAAAAAATCTCTCTTTTTTTCTTCCCAACTCCCTACATACCCTCCTTCCTTTCATCTTGTATCATAGTAGTTTTAATAGGATCTGTCAGGCTTAGTTCTGCTATCTAAACATGTCTCAAATATCCTCTGCAGAAAATTCTGTACAGTTGAAGTAAGGCAGACACTTCAGAGTATGGAGATACTCAAGATCACAGCTCTTGCCACACAAGCCAAGAAGGATCAGAGATTAGGAGTCTTATCCTGGCCCTGCTAGTGATTAGTTGGGTCATTACTCTTGCCTCTCCATTTCCTGTTCTTTAAAATGAGGCTGGATCAAGGGTGCCTGATCAGTGGATCAGTTAGTTAGGCATCTGTCCAACTCTTGATTTTGGATGAGGTCATGATCTCGTGGTTTGTGCGTGAGAGCCTCATGTGGGGCTCTGCACTGACAGCATGGAGACCTCTTGGGATTCTGTCTGTCTGTCTGTCTGTTCCTCCCCCGCATGCATATGTGTACCCATGTACTCTTTCTTTCTCTCTCTCAAAAATAAATAAAAAATTTAAAAAAAGTAAAATGAAGCTGGACCATATGAAGCTAAGATCTCTTCTAGCTCTAATATTTTTAATTGGAATATATTCATAACAAATAGGTCATTAACTGAAAATTACTTTCTCTGCATGGTGTTAGGGCATCAGAAGCATGTAGAATATACTAAATGGGTATAGATCCTACTACTGTTAAAGAGCTTACACACAGAGATGAGTGCCCTTTTGTAGATGGACTCTACCCCTCAGAAACGGTAGTGACCCATCTAACTGGTAAGTACAAGAAGCATAACTTGGCACGTCCAGCTAGCTATTCCTTCTTTCTCATGAGAGTTAGCTGCCTTCAGAGATCATATTTTCTCTTCTGGTTCTGCAACCTGCAACTAGATATGAAATTAGCCAAATTCTGA
The DNA here is from genome assembly GCF_008692635.1 of Crocuta crocuta. Classification (NCBI taxonomy): domain Eukaryota; kingdom Metazoa; phylum Chordata; class Mammalia; order Carnivora; family Hyaenidae; genus Crocuta; species Crocuta crocuta. The sequence continues at coordinate 6,213,557 of NW_027531334.1, forward strand.
GGTCCGGTCATCAGGTATGTTATGTCTTCCAAATTTGCCTTCCAGTATTGAAGGGAATTGATTGCTTTCCATGATCATCTTTGATTTATTTCTCCACTTGACCTAAAGCAGGCAAAAAAGAGAGGTGTGGAGTTCTATGTGTCAGAAGGTGGTGCAGAGAATCCAACAGGTTTGTTGCCTTTGAGCCTCACTAAGAAACAGGAAAAACCAACAAACAAAAAGCCAAAAAACAAACAGAATAGACCAGGGCACTCTAACCAGCAGGAACTTGTCATCCCTGGAAAGCCAGGACTGTGAATTCTGTGAATATTTATAAACAGTTACAACGAGGGAAGGAATTCTTTGTCTGTGAATGAACGTGGTGGGATTTAGTGGGGGCAGAAGGCACAACAATGTCTGACAAATCCACAGGACTGGCCACAGCTAGCCATTTCCCTTCGAGGCTGGGTGATACTGTCACATGATACCTGGTGCTAGAGATGGAGAATAAGCACTACAGTCCTGGCACAAGTTCAAAAATAGGTATGGGATGCTGAAAGCAAAGCACTTAGCGTTCAGTGTGAGCAATTAACGAATAACATGTATTACTTACTCTTCTTATTGGATTGAATCTTAGTCCCTTCCCTTAAAATGTTTGTCTTAAAAAAAAATGAAATAAATGCCCAGGCACATAAATTAAATATTAAAATAAAGTATAAATAGTCACTTGGAATAAAGTACAAAGGAAGTGCAGGGGAAATGGATATACAGACATCTTGGCCATATGGTAAAAATTTCAAAGATCTAAGTGTAGGAAGAAATTTTCTAATTTTGTGAATGATTAAAATACTCATGTTTAGCTTCACATGTTTAACGTTGAATATTAAAAAAATTGAATATTGAATATTAAAAAATAAAGTAAATATTTTATTCTGTGTTAATAATTTTTGTTATAAAATATGAATTAGTTATTTTTTGCTTCCCACTCTAAATTTGATCACTGACCCAAACATTTATGGTGGAAAAGAGAAAGGTTGTATTTCACATAACGGACTCTGTCACTTTGCTACAATTCAGATAAAAGTTAATGAGAGAGAGAATGAGGGAGAAGTAGTTTTGGGTTTGGGAGAAAATATATGAAGACGAAAAAGAAGGAGAAGGAAAAAAAATCAAGAAAAGAAAGGAAAGGAAATAGAGACAAAAGAAGGGAGGTTATAAAAATGAAAGGTTTCAAGAGATGAAATGTCATGGTAAACAGGTATAGGGCAGGGGCGCCTGGGGGGCTCAGTGTCCAACTTCAGCTCAGGTCATGATCTCATGGTTCGTGGGTTTGAGCCCCCCGTCGGGCTCTGTGCTGACAGTTCAGAACCTGGAGCCTGTGTCTGTGTCTCCCTCTCTCTCTGTCCCTCCTCTGCTTGCACTCTGTTTCTCTCAAAATTAAACATTAAAAAAAAAAGGAATATGGCAAATAGGGGAAGTAAAAAGACAGAGGGCAAAGAAAGTCGATGGAAGTCAGCTAGGAAAAAAAAGACACTGAACTTGAGGACAAGCTCTCGAATTCCGTCATTTTACTTACCTGTCTGTTAAGGAAATGCTTTCATAAATGAACTTTTAACTTGGGAGCCTCGGCTTTACTGATGTTACAATTGCTAGTGTGTTGACTACTTTGGAAAGTAAATAGAAACTAGAATTACTTGAATTTAAGCTCAGTTTGTTCTAACCTACTCTGGACACACTAACATACACAAACATACATGTTCACATGCATGGCCATGTAATTCCTGGATGCATATTTTGGACCTGGAAGATCTTTTAAAAATATTTAAATGTTTTATTTATTTCTGAGAGAGAGAGAAAGAGAGACAGAGAGAGAGAGAGAGACAGAGACAGAGTGAGCAGGAGAGGGTCAGAGGAAGAGGGAGACACAGAATCTGAAGCAGGCTCCAGGCTCTGAGCTGTCAGCACAGAGCCTGATGCGGGGCTCGAACCCATGAACTGTGAGATCATGACTTGAGCCAAAGTCAGATGCTTAACCGACTGAGCCACCCAGGTGCCCAGACCTGGCAGATCTTTTGTTTTCTTTTAATTTTGTGGGCAGAGAAATTTGTAACTCACAAAAGGCAGCATTTTATATGCTTCAATAGTAACCCTTCTGGGTCATTGCCTGTGTGTATTGATGGGATTTCCAAGTCTAGGGCCCTGACAAATGATGCCACATGGACAGGAAAATAGATGGCTTTTCTGTAACAACCAGAGTGCTCAGAGAATCCAGTCAGAGGCAATGATATTTTTCTCTGAGTTATTTCTCAGTTTATTCTCACTACTCACATTCTTGAGAGCATCGATCCATCTTAAGCCAAAGCGAGTAGATAAAATTAAGGACAAATTCTTATAAAATAAACTAAAACTATACCCAGAAAATACAGACTCTCCAAGGAATGGGAGGGTGGGAAGGGCAGCTGGATGACTGAGAAGAGCCATTCTTTGTTCCTTCTATGGATGGTGCAGAGGAAGGCAAAAATGGAGACACTAGAGGTAAAGGGACTGGGTAAAGGGAAGAATGTGAGCTCAAAAGCTCTTACCAAAAATACCCAACCCGGGGTGCCTGGGTGGCTCAGTCAGTTAAGCGTCTGACTTTGGCTCAGGTCATGATCTCACGATTTGTGGGTTCAAGCCCTGCGTCGGGCTCTGTGCTGGCAGCTCAGAGCCTGGACCCTGCTTCTGATTCTGCGTCTCCCTCTCTCTCTGCCCCTCCCCTGCTTGTGCTCTCTTTCTCTCTCAAAAAATGAAAAAAAAAAAAAAAAAAACCCAACCCAACCAAACAAAAACCTTCAAGATAAACTGCTCCTGGTTGCTAGCCATGGAGTAAATATAAGAGCTGGATCTCTGCTAGAGAAACAGGCTAAAGGCAGTTTTCTTCCATCGTCTAAAACCAGAAGACATACTAGCACTTCACATGAGCTGATCACAGGTTGACAATACGGGCAGCATGAACCTCCAGATTGTTTCACATATGGGTCAACCTCAAGGACTGGCTTATTTACTCTGTGAAACACTTTCCCACCTATGCGTATTTCCATATTTCTCCTTTGTGTGAAATGGGCTGTTGGATTTTAACAAGTGCCCTATGGAGGTGGAGAACATAGAGTTTAGGACTCCTCTTTACCCTCACTACAACTAGGCACAGCTGTAGAAAGCTTCTGGTTCTATTTTTTTAGTTGGCTCTGTTTATTCCCGTAAAGTCACCCAACTCCCTAACTCCTGGCTTGTTCTTGTAGAACCATTGGTTGCAATAATGGCTTTTCACAGGTGGGCTTGCTGTGTGCTCCGTTCCCTGTCCTGTAGCTACATGCCCCACATCTAGCACTGAAGTGCCAGAGGAGAGAGTTTGTGTAGCAGAAAGAAGGGTTTTGTTCTCAGAGGACCTGGGTGTATAATTTGCACGTGAATGCAGCATCACCATTGATTAACTGTGTAGTTTAGTCATTTAACTTCTCTAAGCCTAAATTCCCTTTGTAAAAGGAAAATCGTAGAATTTATTTTCAGAGTGATTATGAGAGGGGACTGAAGGTAACCTATAGAAGTCCCCTGCTACAGAAATAAAGACTTCAGGTAGCAGTATTAATATTTGCTGCTTTTATTATAGGAGAAAGCAATTCTTGACCTAAATGCTGAAGAGAGGGTTTTTGTTTTGTTTTGTTTTTAATCACATCATGACACTTGGACTTCTGATTCTCTGACCAGGGAACTGGTTCCGATGTGCATAAATTACTATTTTAAGAAAATCAATAAAATGATTTGAAGACTGTGTTCATAAATGTAATTACTTGGGGGAAGCTTCTTCATCATTTTTGGCTTCAGCATTCCCATTTGGAAAATGGATAATGACATCTTTTCCCTATTTACTTCAAATTAAGTTCTCGACAAAAGTAATTTTTTAGATAACTAATCTGCAACAAAGAAAACTTTTTTTTAAAATACTAAACACAAACTTTTTAAAAGATGGTTGTTTTCTTATAAGGAGAGGGCTCCACGGAGGCGCAGATGAATAGGCTACATTCTTTTTTATTTTAATTTTTATTTACTTTTATTAAATTAAAAAAATTTCAATGTTTTTATTTGATTTTTGAGAGAGAGAGACAGAGACAGAGAGACAGGACAGAGTGTGAGCAGGGGAGGGGCAGAGAGAGAGGGAGACACAGAATCGGAAGCAGGCTCCAGGCCCTGAGCTGTCAGCACGGAGCCCGATGTGGTGCTCAAACTCATGAACTGTGAGATCATGACCTGAGCTGAAGTCCGACACTTAATCCACTGAGCCACCCAGGTGCCCCTAGGCTACATTCTTAAAAGAAAAAAGGGGGGAGGGAGAGAAGAAGTTAAGGTAGTTGATTCAAGCTTTGATTTCTTACTTGAGAGCTGAACGATTTCGAAAACGTCAGTTAAACAAAATTATTTGTGCAGCGAAAGAATCTGGTTCCAAAGACCTCAGAGTACTCAGCCTAGAAGCAATAAAGGTGTCTTTCCTGTGAACAGAAGGGCTAAACTCAGCCCCGTCAACATTTTTCTGTGCTTGGTTTCTGATTCTCAACTTGTTTCATGAACTTTAGCCACATAATTTTATTTATTTATTTATTTATTTATTTATTTATTTATTTATTTATAAATAAAGTGAAATCAGTCATACCAGTTGTCTTTCTAGGTAGACACATTTGTATCTCAGCTGGAGTTAAAGTTAATTCCAACTTGTTTCTTAAGAAAGTCTGTGAAAGTCATTTTGCAGGACCATTTTCCTTTTGCCAGATATTTTTGACCCTGCATGTTCATAGGTGAATGTTGACCAGCAGTAGTGCTTTTAGCCTTGCGCTAATCCACCATCGCCCACTCTAAAGCCCACTGCATGGGTCAGCAGTCAAAGCAAAGCTGTACACTGATGGAGTATAACTAGCCGGTGACTTCAATTTACAGTGCACTCCTGAAACACTCACTTAAACTGAGCCAGCCTCGCTTTCTTCATCTGGAGAAGTGTGCTGCAACCGCTATGATTATACATGCCTTGATGATAATTGCCTAATAATAACTTAGCTAAAAAGTTTAAATCGTTTATTTAAATATGCCCCAAATGTAAAGTATAACTTTGATGATTAAAACTCTTTGTTAAAATTATTTTATGCTTAAAAACAAAAGGCAAATTATATACACAAATACATGTATGTACACATATCTAGGATCATATTCTAGGTATATACCTATATTCTTTTATCTCTGTGTGTGTGTGTGTGTGCGCGCGTCAAGAAATATATGTAATTTTTTTTGTGGGTCTCAAATTTATCATAAAAGTAGAAATTTATTCTTATCTAAGGATTTCATCAAAAGTGTTTATAAATTGTAAAGATTTCACGGTGAAAATAATTTGTATCTTTGGAAGTATTTTCTTTTTTGGTTACAAGAAAAAAAAAAGACTTCTCAGTTCCATTCAGATATAAGCCACTGAATTATTGGGTCAATTTGGCAGCAAATCATCTGACCTTCAGTGCCTTCCTTGATCTGTCTTTAAAACACCACTTCTCTGAGCTACGGCTTGCTCTAAAGGTTAATGAATTCACACTCCCAAAGTACCTTGAGGTCTCCACATAATGGTACTATGTAAGTATCACAGTTTCTAAAAGCCATTTAAAATTTTTCTTTGTTCAAGGACACAAGAGCATTTCTTTGGAGGCAGCACTTAAAAAGACTTCTTCGCAATAGTGACATGCTAATAAGTTAATGCATAACTAGAAAGAAAATGATCACACACAATTAACACTAACATGTTCAAAACCATGGCATGGCATAATAGTTTGGTTTTCCCAATGCTCTAGAATTGACCTGTGGATAAAACGTGTTTGTTCATTTCTTCAAAAAAGTCAAAAGTGGTTATCAATCAACATAATTGTTGTAAAAGGCATGATAAATAAAAAAGAAATAGATTCTTACCTATAAGCAATGTTGAGCACAGGGCTACTTGAAGCATTTTATAGGCCATAATCCTGTTTTGGAAAGAGAAGATTTATTTATTTTAATTTAGACCAAGCAAAGCTGTAGGGCACACTGTCTACTTTCCGGGAGGGAGAAGTATTTGCTGCGTGCCTGACAGTCCCGTGGAACTGACAGTAGCCAGAGAGGCCGTTGCCTAAGATGGCTTATTTATATGACTCCTGCCTTTTTACCCTTTGGACTTTTTGGACTGACTTTTTACAAGCTGTTCTTATATGGGCCACGTATTTATTTACTAATTTTATCATCCATACAGACTAACGTAATATGATGTTAAAAAAAAAAAAAGGATGGAAAAGCTGAATCACTCACACATTGCTGGTAGGAACATAAAAGGGTACAGTCACTTTGGAAAACAATTTGGCAGTTGCTTATAAATCTGAGCATGCAATTACCATACCACCCGGCGATTGTACTAGTGAGCATTTGTCTCCTGGAAACGAAAACTTATGCTCATACAAAAACCTGTATGAGAATGTTCCATAGCAGCTTTACTAGTAATAGGCAAGAACTAGAAACAGCCCAGATGCCCTTCAACAGCTGAACATTAAACATATTGAAGTACATTTATACCATGAGTTACTACTTAGCAATAATGGTACTTTAAAAGTTATGGCTAGACACAACAACTTAAAGGAATCTCAGGGAATTATGATGAGTGGCCAGTCCCAAATGGTCAAATACTTGCATGATTCCTTTTATGTAACCATGAAATGATGAAATTGTAGAAATAAACACACTAGTAGTTGTGAGGGGTTAGCTATGGAAGGGGGAAGTGGGTGTGGTTATAAAAGGGCGATGTGAGAAACCCTTATAGTGATAGAACTGGTTTGTATTTTGACTATGGTGGTGGCAGATATGTAAGTATAAACAGGTGCTAAAACTGCACAGAACTAAATGCAGGTATCTCACACACAGACACACAAATGACAACACTTAAAACTGGGGAAATCTCAATAGGACCCATATATTACATCAACATTACTATCCGGGCTGTGATATTGCACTGTAGTTTTGCAAGATGTTACCATTGAGGGGAAACTGGGTGAAGGACACACAAGATCTTCTTACGAGTCCATGTGGTTCTTTTAAAAAAAAATTTGTTTAATGTTTTATTTGTTTCTGAGAGAGAGAGAGAGAGAGAGAGAGGCAGCATGAGCAGGGGAGGGTCAGAGAGAGAAGGAGACACAGAATCTGAAGCAGGCTCCAGGCCCTGAGCTAGCTGTCAGCACAGAGCCCGACGCGGGGCCTGAACTCACAAACTGTGAGATCATGACCTGAGCCGAAGTTGGACGCTTAACCGACTGAGCCACCCAAGCGCCCCAAGTACATGTGGTTCTACATATCTCAAAACAGAATGTTTGAAGACAGAGGAATGTTTAACTGCATTATAAACTGTGTTTGTTTCCAACAAATGTACACAATGAATGAAACCAGGACACTTCATTAATTTTTATGTTTTTAAACAATTACCCTTTTCTGTGGCATGATTAATGACTAATTAAATCAACTCATCATTATACAATTTATTCTGTTTTAATACAATTTATTCTTAAGAGCAAATCATGCATCTGTTAGCCAGTTTCATCAGAATTATGCAATGTGAAACGAGCAGATATAGAGATACAACAGTGGCAGAAAAATAACATTCTTGTCTATCTTTGAACAGTAGAAAGTGTTTAGAAACATGGATCTACCTAGTTCAGTGATGCCTCTAATTACTGATGGAATTCTTGCAAAGACAGATATTTGGGAATAGGCACAGTAAATCCTTGGCAGCCTATGTCATGTGTCCATCTACGTGTTCAGCTGTTGCTGCATTTCTGTGATTCTTCCTTTTATTTGATGGAGAAGTATAAATATGTAATTATGGGATAGACTAGAAAAATCTCAAGAAAATCAAAAGAAAAATACTTTTGTTATGAGAAGCACACATAATCAAAAGAGAAGTTCATCTTCCTCTCCTCTTTTTTCCTCCATCATTTTTCAACTTCTGGACCGAAAGTCAGGCTTGCCTGGCATGGGGATGCGGGCCGGGCTGTCTCCCATCTCCTTCACTCTTTCATTCTCTTCTCACAACATGGCTCATTTGTTGGTGATTTGAGTTGCAACATAGAATTCAAATATGAAATAATAATAGTCATTCTGTGAATTACAAAAACGTTTAGTGTTTGTTTATTTTTGAGAGAGAGAGAGACAGAGTGTGAGCAGAGGAGGGGCAGAAAGAAAGAAAGACACAGATTCTGAAGCAGGCTCCACGCTCTGAGCTGTCAGCACAGAGCCCAAAGTGGGGCTTGAACCCACAGTCCATGAGATCATGACCTGAGCTGAAGTCGAACGCTTAACTGACTGAGCCACCCAGGCGCTCCTCTGTTAATTTTATATATGTTGTCTCATGTAATTCTCATGGCAACTTAGCAGTGAAGATATTATTATCATTTTACAGATGAGTACGCTGAGGCTCAAAGAGATTTCATAATTTGTCCAAGGAGCGTTCAGAAATTTCAAGGTGAAACTTTGCCGTAGAAGTAGAGTGATCGCTGTGCTGAGAGACACAAGCCAGTGAGATGAAACAGATTAGGTGAGTGTGACCCCAATTTGGTCCACAGGTGAAGGTGGCCTGGGCAACTCAATTTCGCAGGGGTGGTGTATGTATAATACAAGATCCTTTATGGGCCAGAAGTTGTTGTCCTTCCTGGTGAATGAAGCCTTCTCTGATCCCCCAAATCAAATCTGGCTTTTCTTTCTCACATGTGCATACCTTTGACACTTAGACCATGTCTCCCTGTATTATGTATGGTTTCATATGTACATTTCAGAGTTCCCAAGTGTATCACAAGCTTTCTGAAGGCTGGTTTTGCATCTTACTCCTATTTTTTGCCTTCAATGCCTAGCACCATGCTTACCATGTAACAGCCCTCAATAAACATGATTGAACTCATAGAATCAGCTGATTCAGATTAAACTGAACTACATAAAATTGAATCAGTACTTTCCTGTGCTGGTCTATCAGCCTTATCCTACTGACTACAAAATGCAAGTATAATGTAGCAGTTTTGTTTTTATGTTAGGGCTTGTGTTTTAAACAGTGTTTCCCAGAGCTTTTTCCCTCTTATGATCTATAAGAGAAACAAAGTTGGATACATGAAAATTGGCAATTTTTAATTATAAAGACATAGAAATGCTCTTTGAAATGAAATTGGAGTATCTGTCTTTGAAAAATACAAAGATCAAGTGGCATGAGTTAATGAAGCTCATCAGTGGAATCTGTTTACAACTTTGATGCTTTATACTTAGAAATTATTACTTTAATATGATATGATGGACCTTGGTAACTCCCATGGTCTCTCTCATAGCAATGAAATATAAATGTTAAAAAATGAGCAATCAGATCTAATATTATAAAAAATTACAGAAGAAGAAAAGAAAGAAAACTTTATACTACCAAGCAGCAAGCTGAACTTAGTTTCTGCTCTGTCATCCCAGCAATGCAATCAGACTCAATAAACTGCAAAGGTCTGGAAAATGCAATGTTCATTTAGAAAATTCTGATAAGATGTGATGAAGGGCATGGGGCAGCTGGGCATGATTTAATGACATCATCAGCATCAGTAAAAGATGAAGAGTCAGCCAATGTGTTGGAGGAGAGAATACTAACCCTTATAAACATTGTACTAAACTTTCAACTGCATTCAGCCTATTGAAAATAAGCTGGTGATAGCGTGTTATGTATGTATGTATGTATGTATGCATGTATGTATGTATGTATGTATGAATAGGGTGCGTATATGCACACACGCAAACAGGGGAGGAGCAGAGGAGGAGGAAGAGAGAGAACCTGAAGTGGACTCCATGCCCAGTATGAGTCTCACAACCATGAGGTCATTACCTAAGTCAAAATCAAGAGTTGAATGCTTAACTGAGCCTCCCACGTGCTTCAATATAGCACTTATTTTTATGCAGTTACTTGATATTTTTACAGAATTGCTATGTGGGAACAAAATTTGACCACAACACATGGTAAAGGAGTCAGTTTTCTACTGATTTGATTGCAGATGGGTTTGTTGTCATTGATCGCTTAAGATAGAGTATAACATGCCATCATGATCAGGCCAAACCTCAGTTTATGAGTGCACTTTCCCTCCTTGGACTGATGGAATTTCCCATCACCCCTGGGGTTAGTAGCCACTTGGCAGAGAATGCCACAGCAACTATATTCCAAGGAGTAAGGATTTCTGTAAAGTTGTGTGCTACATGCAGAAAGTAGCTCTTTAATGAGGCTCAATGTTGTAGATCATGACTCAGTTGCCATAAAGCAGAAACTACTTTTAAAGCACTTTGTAGAATATTGTTTTGCTTTGGAAGCTAGAGTTTTTGGTTTTATTATTTTCTCAATTTGTGAATAAAATAAAGCCCTGCTGAGAGCACACAGAATACAGTTGAATCTCTCTTTATCCTGACCCCCTTATCTTCTTCCCTCTTACCATCATGACAGGGCTTCTGTCACCAGGTCATGGGGCATGTTCCCATCACATATTAACAATAGAAGCTGGATTAACTTGGGGGAAATTAGCTACAATGTTGGAGAAACCTATTCTGTTTCTGTATTCATTTTTAGTGTGACCGTTGCAGATTTAAAAACTTGCTACTGCTTGAGGTGCCTTAGGCATAATGTGGTTTGGAAATTTAGTTTAAAGACTTATGTAATAGACTTCTCTTTTACTAGAGGTAGTAAAACTGATCCTATCTAGTTTAAGGTGAAGGGGTCTTCCCATTTTACGGGGGCTTATTGTCATCTTGAGATCTAGGCCACTCATATTGCCCAGGCTTCCCTTCTGCTCCCTCTTTCTCATTTATTTGCTAATTGCAGCATCCACCAAGGAACAGTATTTAAAGACAGACCATGAGGAGTTTATAGACTTATCTTTCAGGTATCATTCATTCATTCAACAACTGTTTTAGTGGGTACTTCCTATGTCCTAAGCACTTATTGAGCACATTTGGTAAACACTGTTCCTAGTACTAGAGTTACAAAGCTATATCAACCAGTGTTTTTTAATGTTTTTTATTTTTGAGAGAAAGAGAGACAAAGTGTGAGCGGGGGAGGTGCAGAGAGAGAAAGGGAGACATAGAATCTGAAGCAGGCTCCACGCTCTGAGCTGTCAGCACAGAGCCTGATGTGGGGCTCGAGCTCATGAACTGCGAGATCATGACTTGAGCTGAAGTCGGACCTTTAACTGACTGATCCACTCAAGCACCCCTCAACCATTGTTTCTTGTGTGGGAGAAGAAGACAACTTCAGGGGAAGTTTCCACTGAGATGAGTTGCAGTTTTCCATGAAGACAAATTTAATTGGGGGAGCAGGAAAATTCCAGGAAGGAGTATGGCTAAAGATCATGAGGATTGAATGGAGAGGATGCATTAATCAGCCATCATTTGAGGCTAGCGCAATAACATTTGTGCATACTGTACTGCCCTTCTCTAAAAATTCTCTATGTTATTGACGTTTAATAGTTTCAGTGATTTCTATTGGTTATCACTATAAATAGATCAGAGTAATTTAAAGATATGCCATTAATAGAGATGTATACAGTCTAGCAGTTTAAGTAAAGATGTCAATCTGTTTTATGATTTGGTATTGGAAATCACAGGCTTCTTGATGAAGCATTGAGGTAATGCATGCCACGGCATTTTCCTCATTATACACTGAATAATTGATAGTTGACAATATGTGACATTTATTGAGCATCTGCAATTCACTAGCTGGTTTACAGAGCAGAGAATCATCAAGGGACCCTGCCCAATCAGCTCACTATCAAAACTCAGTCTGTCATTTGCCAAGTCTTCCATGCTTCACTAAACTAAAAGCAAAGAAAACAATTCTAGAGACTCACCGCAGAAGTGAATGGGGCCATATTTTCTCTACAGGTAGCTCTCTGGGCATTAGTATTAGTTCCATAGGGAAGCAATCTTTTCCCATGGTTCTGGTAATCTCAAAAGATAAATTTGATGATCTAGTATAGGCTTGAAGTAATGGCTGTTCTATCATTTCATGATGCTTTTTCTGCTATAACCTACAGTTGAGCTCTCAGCAGTGTGACTTTCTCAGGCTCAAAATCTAAGTGCATGTGTTTTAGTCTGGTACATATAAAAACAATAATTGGTGTAGCTTTAAGAGATTTAAAGTGTTGCCTGAAATTCCTGCTTCCTTGGGGAAAATGAGGGGACTTCAAGTAAAGGAGAGGAATATGGAAGAGGGCTTATAAAAATGAAATGCCATGGGCAGGTAGGGGAACTGGGGAGGGTAAACTGAGAATTTTGTGTTCTGGGTTGGACATGGCAAGAGAAGAAAAAGAGGCCAGATAAGAATGGCAGAAATGGCATCCCATTAATTGTTCTTAGGTTGTCGTGTTAGTTTGCTGGGGCTGCCAGAGCAAGTATCACAGATTGGGTGACTTAAACAGTGGAAATTTCCCACTGTCCTAGAGACGAGAAATCCAAGATGAGGGTGTTGGCAGTTTTGGTTTCCTGAGGTCTCTCTTTTGGGCCATTTATTCTGCCCTTCTGCTGCCTCTTCACAAGGACACCCTCCTGTGCATGCATACATCCCTGGTGTCTCTGTATGTCCTAATCCTCTTCTTACAAATACCGCAGTCAGCTCGATTAGAGCATTACCAGCCTCATTTGAACTTAATTATCCCTTCAAAAGCTCCATCTTCAAATTCAGTCACATTCTGAAGTATGGTTGTGTGTGGGGGGTGGTAAAGATTCAACATATGAATTTGGGAGGGACACAATTCAGCTGCTAACAAGTAACAAAGAGAAAATCCTTCAGATGTGGGTAGTTTTGCTTCTACTAATCTTTGTTTCTGCTTAAGGAATAGGAGTGTTTGGAAGGTCAGTAGAAGATACCTGAGGGAGGAAAAGAACCTCCATGAGGATTTGTCAGTTGGTGATGTCTTTCCTTGGTGAGTCTGCTCTTCTCTCTTGGATGGAGGAAAGTTCTGAGCAAGATGAGGGCTGCTCCTCTATACTCGCTCTCTCCATCGCCACTGAACCAGTTTCCATCCTGGGAAATACCAATATTGTTAAGTGATTTGCATCTCTGTCTCGTGTTGAGGCTAATATAAAATTTTAGTTTCCCTTGCTACTGACATTGACTAACAAGTTGTTGGGTTCATTTATTTTCTCATGGAAGGAAGATCTATCGGGTGAGTATATATGGGCAAGAATGACTGGCAGAAGGGAGCTTGGCAGGTGGGGTTCTCAACCATGGCAGGATTGGTTTCATTTTTACGATGCTATTTAGATAGAATTCACAAATTTCTCGTGAGCCTGAAAACTAGATTATTTGGTTTATTGCAGGTTATGTAGTGGACATTAAATGTAGTATCGTGATCCTTTTTATTTGTTACCCATTTCTCAAGGAAACCTGAGACTATTATCCTTTGAAACTAGAAAATCAGGGTTCTTGTACGTTTTCAAGGCTCTTGAAATTGTGATTATCTTCAGGCAGAGTGTTCCTATAAGGAACACACATTTAACTTTTAATAGAGGTATACTGGTTACTGAATCTCAGCCTCTTTTGATGCCCCTGTCCTCTTTGTATTAGAGAGATGCTATATTCTCCACAATCACCATCAGACTTTCTGCTCAGGATGAATACTCTTTGGGTTATTCTAGATGAGAATTTAATTCTAGAAAGAAGAAAGAAGAGAACTTTAGATGGGGGTGAGAATGGAGGGTTAGTTCTGAAAAGGAAGATGAGAAAAAGAAGAGACTACAAATCCAGAAACAATAAGCAACATTAGCATTCAGTCCAAGGTAATTAAACAAAGATATTTCATGTTCTTTTTTTTTAATTTCAATTTTTTATTTATTTTTGAGAGAGAGATAGAGACAGCATGAACAGGGGAGGGTCAGAGAAAGAGGGAGACACAGAATCCGAAGCAGGCTCCAGGCTCTGAGCTAGCTGTCAGCACAGAGCCCGACACGGGGCTCGAACCCACGAACCGTGAGATCATGACCTGAGCTGAAGTCGAGGCTCAACTGACTGAGCCACCCAGGTGCCCCAAGATACTTCATGTTCTGATTGAGATACAGGTACAAAGATGGGACCATGACGGAGATTGGGGGTATGTTTGTGTACCAGGAGAAGGTGAAACACAAAAGAAGTGGTAGGTATATGACCAACTATATAGTATTCTATCATGCATGCACCCAGTTCCTTGAAAAAAGTTCTGAACTCCTAAGTTGATAAAATAACGGGAAGCAAAATCTAATAAATCCAGTCAGGTCTAATGAGCCTGGTGGTCTGAACTCCTTAGTATATGAGGGCATGCCCCTTTCTAGGGAAATGTCCTGCTATTGGGAAGTTGATAATAATAATTAGAAATAATAATTATTCATCCTCTCTGGTATTTATGGGGATTTTTATTTAGAAGAATTAGATACAGGAGGAAAGGAGATATCACTATGGAGTGGTGATATCCACTCTAAACACGGGTGATAAGCTACCTAGTGATGGGGGTCCCTTAAAATATGAAGTGATTAGCTTCGGCAGAAAATGATATTCTGAAAAAGGCAACAACTAGATTTACCAATTCAGTGTCTAATGATCACAGGGTTGAGAGTGCTTCATCTAGGAATGTGGAGGGAAAAGAGGGAGAATGAAGGAGAAAGAGATAGCTCCCAAAAGAAAGAGAGATTGAGAGAAATGTGTTGCGAAGACTAACGCAACGTCAGGAGGCTACTGTGGAAAAGACTTAGGCTCTCAACGAACAATTCACTTTCCACCTCGAACCTCCCTGTGCCACACCAAAACTGAGCGATTTGGTTGAAAAAGGTATGGAATTCAGAAGCCCGAGAGATGTGGATTCTCAATCCCCATATACACATTTTACATCAAAGCCTGTTGGCATTTTTTTGTTCACTAGATGATTTCCATTAGCATTATACATTATCACTCACCAGACCCAGGAGGATACTCCACCATTTACCACACTGCCAGGATAAGGTCTAAGAGCAAGCCATCTACTCTGGACACGGTTCAGTCCCCATCCAAGGTAGAAACATCCAGCAAACGCCTCTGAGCCAGAAGAGCAGGATAACATCAGTGTTTCAACATGGAGCTTTGCAACTAGCTACTTCCTTCTTCAGCTCACAGTAATTCTTCACCACACCCTACTCTTTCTTCCAGCAGGATTCATGAAATGAAAATCTTTATGCCTTGTTGAAGAAATTTCAGGCTATGAATCAAGGGGGAGCATTGAGTCGATGGTAGAAGATCCCCGACATCACATCACAGGTTCATTTCTCTTACATGTTGGATTTTTTTATTCCTTTATTGTTATATTACATTTATGGTGCAATGAAGATAATTCACACTTAACAATAAAATAAAACCAAAAACCATTTTAAAACAGTTGTGTAGCTTTGGTTATAGACAAAACTGTGCCTGCCCTAAGAAAATTTTTTACAAGACTTTTGGAGCTTACCTCAAATAATAGACTTCTGGCAATTTGATATAGGAGGGATATGATAATGGTAAAAAAAAAAAAATGCATGTATATGTATTATATAGGGAAAACCTGGGTGGCTCAGTCCATTGAGTGTCCAACTTTCGTTCAGATCATGATCTAGTAGTTGGTCAGTTTGGCCCCACATTGGGCTTGCTGATGTCAGCCTGTCAGCGCGCAGAGCCCGCTTCAAATCCTCTGTCCCCCTCTTTCTGCCCCTCCCCTGCTTGCACTCTCCCCATAAATATATATTAAATATGTATATCTATAGGTAGTCAGCAAATTTTACATTAGAAATAAAAGTTTATTTGAGTGTTTAAAACATATCAGGCATCTTCCAAATGTCGGAGTGTTATGATAAGAGGGAAAGACAATGTAATTAGGGGCAAGAAAGATCCCTAGGCTGAAAATTGAAACTTGTCTGTTGGAGCACATCTAGGAAAATCTGTTTCAATTCAAAGGTCTGCAGTTTGAGTCAGTAATTTTAAGAGGCTGTTTTTTCTCCTAGAGGAGGAAAAATATGCTTACCTCTTTCTTTGATTGCCAGTTATTCATTGCACGTCTGTAAGTACTATGAGCAAAGGTCAAGGTACGAGCCTTCCTTACATGTGTGAGGTTTTTTCCACCTTTGAACTTTTAAAAAGACTTTTATTACAGAGTGCCCCAAAGATCAAAGTGTCTTGTTTCATTACTTTGCATTCTAATAATGCACTAAATTGGGCCATTTGCGATGGTTTTTAAAGGGGTTTTGTTGAAAGAAAATGGAACCAGCGTGAGAGGACTCTGGATGCATTATTTTCCTCTCATTTTCTATGAATGAATCCCAGAAAATACAAATACAGAAAACGCGGTCTAGTCTTCTCAGGTCAAGGCTGGTGTATAATAAATTTTGGCAGCCTATTGAGTGGATACATAGCCTCAAATCAGAAATTAGATACTAGTATCTAAATGGCATTTCTGTACAGAAAATGTTCCTTGCAGATTTTTGTTCTTTGGTCAGTCTTGACAAATATTTACCTATATCCACAAGATATATATTTCCCATTACGGTTACCTATGTGTGTGTCTTTCTTTCCTGGTGTCTCTAACTGGCTTCTTCTGTTCCTGTGAGTTCCTCAGCCTCTGATTTCAGAGGCACACGAGACTCAGTAACTTCACCAATATTTTCCATAACACGAAACTATATTTTATTGAAAAATGACAACCTGTTGGTAGCTAACGCCTCTGAAGACAGGAAAACGTGTGTGTGTGTGTGTGTGTGTGTGTGTGTATTTTATTTTTAGGGAGACCACATATTTATTTAAAGCATGTTAACAGTCCTGTGCTAGGATGTGCTGTTTAATGCAAAATCTTTTTATTTTATTTTATTTAACAATTTTTAATGTTTATTTATGTTTGAGAGAGGGACAGAGAGAGAGAGCAAGCAGGGGAGGGGCAGAGAGAGAGAAGGAGAGAGAGGATCCCAAGCAGGTTCTGAGCTGTCAGCACAGAGCCTGATGACCAAGAGATCATGACCTGAGCCAAAATCAAGAGTTGGAGGCTTAACCCACTGAGCCACCTAGGCGCCCCTAATCCTAAATCTTAATGTGACAACCATGAACTCACTGTCTTCTGCTTTCTGAACTGGTCATTTTTTGTGACTTGCGCATACTATTAATGGCAATGTCATTTCTCTAGGACTTCATGCTTAAAGGCATGGAGCAACTTTTGCTCTCTCTTTCTTTTCTACCTCCCTCAGGCCCTTGAAGAACTACATGAAGCCACCCACACTTGTATTTGCCCCCCTGCTTTTGCTATGTTACCTGTTGATTCCATTTAGAGATACCTACTCCCAAGTTTTCCCAGTCAAGACTTTTTATGCCCACCACCTTCTCTCCATTTGCACCATTCCAGTCCTCAACTCCATTGTCTCCTCTCCACTTTACTGCAAATCTTCTGGAGATGACCTTTCCTGCCACATAAGCCAGCAGGGCATCCAGTGTATCTTTCCCCTTAACATCAAGACCCCCTTGCTCAAGAGTCTATTCCTCTCTTTCTATTGCAATGCTATTCTTTTTTTTTTTTTTTAATTTTTTAATGCTTTATTTATTTCTAGGAGAGAGAGACAGCATGAGCAGGGGAGGGTCAGAGGGAGAGGGAGTCACAGACTGAAACAGGCTCCAGGCTCTGAGCTGGCAGTCAGCACAGAGCCCGACGCGGGGCCCAAACCCACGAACCGTGAGATCATGACCTAAGTGAAGGTCGGATGCTTAACTGACTAAGCCACCCAGGGGCCCCTGCAATGCTATTCTAACTGCACTTCCTGCTTCTGGTCTTGAATTCCCCTAGTCTAGTATTCACACGCACTCGGAGTGATCCCTATGAAACATGAATTTATTCACGGCATTCCANGGAGAGAGAGACAGCATGAGCAGGGGAGGGTCAGAGGGAGAGGGAGTCACAGACTGAAACAGGCTCCAGGCTCTGAGCTGGCAGTCAGCACAGAGCCCGACGCGGGGCCCAAACCCACGAACCGTGAGATCATGACCTAAGTGAAGGTCGGATGCTTAACTGACTAAGCCACCCAGGGGCCCCTGCAATGCTATTCTAACTGCACTTCCTGCTTCTGGTCTTGAATTCCCCTAGTCTAGTATTCACACGCACTCGGAGTGATCCCTATGAAACATGAATTTATTCACGGCATTCCACCGCTTAAGACCTAGCCCTGGTGCTCCACTCCCTATGGGATACATTCCAAATTCTTCAGCACAGCGTTCAGGGCACACCAGGATCTGCCCTCCTAAACGTGCACCCTTACCCCTCTGCCCCACTCTGCTTGCCGCACTCCATACATGATGAGCTACTTACTGAATGTCCCTGCAGGTTCATGCTTTTCTTTTTTTTCACTTCAGCACTCCACCTAGAACGTCAGTCCTGATTCAGTCCACCTGGCAAACGTAACCTCATCTTTCAAGTGCCATCGCTTCTTTGGGAGTTTTCCTAACCCACCTCTCTCTTTGGAGGCTGACTTCTCTCAGAGCACTATAGCACTTTAATGTACTGATTGGTGTTTTAAAGTCCATTAATGTAGTAGAAACTGTATATTGTTTCTTGTCATCCCCATGTAGCTTGTCTCCTGTCTCTGTAGTTAGAAACGTTGGAAAACTAAAAACCACGCTGAGACTCCATAACAGCCAAGGCTCTGGATGTGGAAAACATTGCTTTCCTTTGTTTTGCTGCTGCTGTGTGGGCCACAGGGTGTGACTGTACATAGGCAGTGGCCAACTCAGCATTCCTGTACGTGGAACCTATCCTTGTGGGTGACCGGGGACAGCTGTAGTAGCAATGCAGTCACCAGACTAATGGCCCTCACCCACAGCTTCCTGGTGGGAGCCTGAGTTCAATTGTCAGTGGCGGGTCCCTGATTTTGGCCCTTCTGTCCAGAGGTTTTATGGATACTCATTTCCCCAGGTTATATTCCTCTGGGTCTGACATACCTGGAATGGTTTCTGTTTCCTGCATTGAAACCTGATACTGTCTGCCTGTATTAAACTGTAACTCATTGAAGGCAAACTACTTTTATATTCTTGGAACCTGCCATAGAGCTGGCTCTCACCAAACAGATATCTGATTCACTGGATGAGCTAATAATGGCTCCAAATGGTATATCACACCAAACATAAACCTCACCTGACACTCTTCTTCAGTGCTCTCCTTCCTTATCTGGCCAACCTTGTCCCTTCCTGCACGGTAGCCTGATGATTCTAGTTATTATATCCTGTACATCTACATATGTCTTGCCCCTTTCCCACCTCTGTGTTCCGATGGCTCTGTCTACGCTTGATCTTAGCCAAAAGGCCGAGAAGTGATGATGGCTCTGTCTATATACAGTGTCTTCCTTCCTATCAACTCACACTTATTATCCCCAGCAGGAAAAGACCTATAAATCATAAAGCACTTATAAAGTGCATAATAAAGAATTCCCTGCTGATGCTCAATGATGGAAAGAAAGTATGTTTCTGGGGCTTTCTGGCATTTTTTTGGTCTCTATTGGTTACGAAAAACCAATTACAATTACTTAAATTAATAAAGATGAATGTTAAGTTTTGTTTCACCACAAAAATCTCAAGATGGGTGACTGGTGGCTTTGGGACAGCTTTATGTAGTCCCTTGACTTTTCCCTCAATGATGTAAATGACACTCCCAAATCCAGGCATTGTGCTTATATTTAAGACAGAGACATGAAAGGGGATGGAGCCAGCCCTGCCTCCGTCTTTTATCAGGAGAGCAAAAGTCTTCCTAGAACCACTAAGCAGACTTCTGATTCTGTCTTAGTTATGAGGACTTGGGCAAATGGCCACCCCTTGCTACGGGAGAATCTGGGAAAGCAAGTTTTCAGCTTTAAAAGTGGAAAGAGGTGGGGCCTGGGTGGTTCAGTCCATTAAACGTCTGACTTCAGCTTAAGTCGTGATAGCATGGTTTGTGAGTTTGAGCCTGGAGTCAGGTTCTGTGCTGACAGCTCAGAGCCTGGAGCCTGCTTCGGATTCCATATCTCCCTCTCACTCTGCCCCTCTCACTCATGCTCTGTCTCTCTCTGTCTCTCAAAAATGAATAAACGTTAAAAAATTTTAAAACAAAAAGTGGAAAGAGGAAAGTTGGGAAAATGGCTAATGGGTTAGCCAACCCAAGGTGACTACTATATTTTCTAACTCATATGTAACCATCATTATTTTGGGGGCAAGTTGTAGGCCTAATATCTTCCACAGTCTCCAGAGATGCTCACCACAGTGCTGCACACCTGGAGTATAAAGACTGTCAGTTATTTGGATAACTGAAAATTGATGTAATGAAGACCCTACCATCGTCTAACATGGAGTAGACCGGAAGAGATGAAAATATACCAGCCAGGTTCAGAATTGCACAAAAGCAGAAAAATGCACAGGCAGGGTGTGAGTTCCTTTCAAAGATATTTCACTATTATCCATGGAGGGTCACTGGCATCTTTCAACATTATTACCTCAATAGTATTTGCCTTCTATATTTATTATAATATGCCAATGTCACTTCTTAATTATAATTCTTAGGAGATTGAGTATCATTGTTCATTGCATGGTTGGTAGGTACAAGCATCTTTTTAAAATGTTTACAAATAGGCACATTTGTGAAGAGTAATAAAATGTTGATTTGTACGATGTTATTTAAATGAAAGGGGGACAGTGTAGTTGAAAAGATTTGAGCCATTTTTGTGACTAGTGCGTGAATGTCGCAAAGCTAAAATATCTAGTTAGGAAGAGTCTCTTATCCCAAATTGACTCTTCTTAAATGAATTCCTTTTTAAAGCTTATTTTTTGAGAGAGAGAGAGAGAGCAAGCAAGCAGGGGAGGGACAGAGAGAGGGAGGGAGAATCCCAGGCTGGCTCCACACTGTCCGTGCAGAGCCCAATGCAGGGCTTGAACTCACGAACCGTGAGATCATGACCTGAGCCAAAACCAAGAGTCAGACACTTAACCAACTGAGCCATCCAGATGCCCTATTTTTTTTTTTTAATGTATTTTGACTTTCTTAAAATCAGGATCAATCATAAAATGAGTAGATGATGTTCTCATTTTTAAATTTCCCCTCCCTGTTCCTTCTCCAGTGTTTTTGTATCATAAACTACAGTAATGGTAAAATGAATCTTGAGGCAGGATGGAGGGAGGTGGCTAAGACAAAGAATCCTGAAAGTTCACTTTGAAGAGGAACAAGATTTACCTTTATGACTGGAGTGTGGCTAAGTGGGGTTGACATGGTGAAGGGGAAAACTTTTGGGGCACTCTCAGGCCTCCGTTTTAGCATAGCTAATGGATCCCCCTGAGGGCCTGTTATCCAGGCCACCCAGAACCGTCTGGTGCTTTGAGGTCGGCCACTTACCGTAAGAGGGCTCCACTCAGATTATTAGAAGCCCTGCTTCTATGATGATCACCCTCTTCCCTCTGTAGAAATTAGATATTACAGCCTTCACTAATTACAGGCGAGTGGCCCTGGTGCCCTCCCAATACTAAATTGCTTAGAGATAGCAGCCGGAAATTGAGGTAGTAAAATAAATCCAGAAGAGGCTTGTCAAGTTTTTCTTGCCCATAAAATGAAAATAAATATCATATTTCTGAAGTCCTATGGAAGGAAAAATTGGAAAGATAGCTCAAGTTGCTTAGTAAAGAGAATTCTGCTATCAAAACACCACCACACCAGCCACTGTTAAAACAAAAATGCAATCAGGAAAATTGCTTGAAATGTTTATGTTTACTTCCAGTTTTCAAATTAAAGTAGAGCATCATGTTCTTTTGGGTTGTCATTCAGATCTCTCTTCCTCTCCTGATTCCTATAAATGCAGCAGCTGATAAACGACTTTTTTTTAGAAGTAAAATGACTATCCCAAAACTGACAATTTTTTTCTTTTCTGAGAGCCTCATTGCTTACATGATGCCCAGAAATCACAAATACATCTAGTTCAAGTTCTTTATTCAATAGACACTCATTTTTGATTTAGAAATTTTTAAATTTATTTTGATAAGAACAGAGACAGCATGAGTGGGGGAGGGGCAGAGAGTGAGGAAAAGAGAGAGAGAATCCCAAGCTGCGTCCATACTGTCAGTGCAGAGCCTGTTGTGGGGCTCTCACTCATGAGCTGTGAGATCATGACCTGAGCTGAAACCCAGAGTCGGACACTCAACTGACTGAGCCACCCAGGCACCCTTCATTTCTTTGTTTCTTTTACTTAAAAAAATTTTTTTTAAATGTTTTTATTTTTATTTTTGAGAGATAGAGTGTGAGCAGGGCAGGGGCAGAGAAAGAGGGAGAACACAATCCAAAACAGGCTCCAGGCTCCAAGCTATCAGCACAGACCCCGACACAGGCTTTGAACCCATGAACCATGAGATAATGACCTGAGCCAAAGTTGGACGCTTAACTGACTGAGCCACCCAGGTGCCCTTGGGTGTCTTCATTTTTAAAAAGTGTTTATTTTTCAGAGAGAGAGAGAGAGAGAGCGAGCGAGCATGAACAGAGGAGGGGCAGAGAAAGAGGGAAACATAGAATCTGAAGCAGGCTCCAGGTTCCAAGCTGTCAGCATAGAGCCCAATGTGGGGCTTGAACTCACCAACTGTGAGATCGTGACTTGAGCCAAAGTTGGACGCTTAACCAACTGAGCCTGGGTGTCCTCATTTCTGATTTAATTTAATAATTTAATTTAATTTAATTTTTTAACATTTATTTAGTTTTGAGAGACAGAGAGACACAACGTGACCAGGGGAGGGGCAGAGAGAGAGGGAGACACAGAATTTGAAGAAAACTCTAGACTCTGAGCTGTCAGCACAGAGCCTGATGCAGGGCTCAAACTCACGAGCCACGAGATCATGACCTGAGCCCAAGTCGGCCACTTAACTGACTGAGCCATGTAGGTGCCCCTCTGATTTTAAAGCTATCATGTAAAATTTTTGCTGAGTGTTATTGAACTACCTTAGTTTGCAAGTCCTATAGCCCTAGGTTGAATGAGTTTGACTACTTTTTAGAGGTAACTAGGTCAACTAATTTCTCATCACCACCAGGACCTTTCCATACAGCCTCTTGGACACCTCCTGTTTCACCTTGGGTTTTGCTGACTTTGCACTTAGTGCTTTGCGAGTAGCTGTGCACAGCTTTGTACAGCTGGTGTTCATGGTCCTTCCTTACATTTATCCTCAACCCCCCTTTCCCCTGAACCTGTACCTGCCCAGTTCTATCTTTTGGAACAGGACAGAATGTGTATTCCTTGAGCTGGGCCAGCACATCAAATAGCCGACTCTCGGCTGACAGGTGAAAAAGTTTCCCCTGGAACACAAGCCTCACATTATGATAAAGTCCAAAGTCTGTTCTGACTGCCTTTAGCTCCTCCTTCCTTTTTCTTTCTGGCTGATTTCTTCTTTCTTCTCTTCAATCGGAGAAAACATTATTAACCCAAGAAACATAGGACGTAAGTGCTGGGGTTAGAACACGGAATGCCTTCACCTCTGGTGCAATGCAAGTGAAGGAAAACTCCCTACTTTCCTTCCCTATGCACTCAACCTCCTGACCCAGATTCTTCGTGTTCTTTGTGTGTGTGTGTGCGTGCGCGCGCGTGCAATCATTTTTGATCAAATTCTGATCCCAGCCTTGGGCTCCATTTTCCATCTGGGGAATGATAGGATCAACTGTGCAGGAAGGTTAAGTAAACCTCAGTGTGGAAAGAGGAGCGGAGCAAAGTTGCCTCAGGCTTAAACTGTGGATCCAAGGCCAGAACAAAGACTTTTCTTGCTTTGCACTCCGACCAGTAGGGGGAGCGCGTGTTTGCAGAACCTGTGCTTGTGCGTGGGCGTGGGCGTGGACGTGGGCGTGGGCGTGGAGGAGCGCGTGGGCCAACAGCTGAAGGTCGGGGGTCCCTGTGTCCAAGGGCCGCGCGGGACGCGTTCGAGGACATGGGTGACAAGTATGCTACTCTACAGCGGGCCCAGCTGCATCTGGATTTCATCCACGCCAACTCGTGAGTGCGCAGGGAAGCCCGAACGGGGGCGGGTCCCCATGTAGGGAGGAAAAATTTGGTCCGTCTTCCAGCGAAATTCCCAACTTGAAAAAAGTGAAGTTGGTTATCTTTGATGTACGGAGATATTATTTATTTAAACATTTTTATATTTAAAAAAAACAGTGAAAAGGTAGTAAAGGTATGTATTCTGGGCTAGACTATAAATTTTCTTCTAAGTTTATTTATTTTGAGAGAGAGAGCTAGTGCGTGCATGCACCGGGGAGGGGCGAGGAGAGAATGAATACCAAGCAAGCTCCGTGCCATCAGCGCAGAGACTTGGGGCTCTGTCTCCCCAGCTGTGAGATCATCACCTGGGCAGAAATCACGAGTCCGCGACTTAACCCACTGAGCCACCCAGGAGCCCTTAGATTATAAATCTTTTTGTTGTTCTAAAATTGACACCAAGTGGTAAGAAGGCCCCACGTTTAACCAAGTATTTAATCGTGGGTTGGCAGAATCACGGGTCGGCCAACCTGACCTATCCCTTGTGAATTCTCTGCCCAGCACACTGGCATTTTAAAGATTAAAGTTGCCCTCCAGAGAGTAATTTGTATTTATTGATTCCAGCCTCTAGTGGCACCAGTCCTTACAACAATGTAACCTCTCCCAGGATGGAATCCTCACTTTCTGGTTATTGCTAGAGCATTCTGCTTCTCCGTCAGGCCCGGATGCCTTTCGGGTTCTCATCAGGTGTTATTTCACTTACTCAAATTGCAGAGACAGATGACAGAGGTTTTCGGTTCCATCTGTCATTTCTAACCCAGCACAGTGCAGCGGTGACTGCCGTGTAATTCATAGTGGTAGGTCACTTTTGGGGACTCTTACAGTAATTTGGATTTACTAAAAGTACCAACTGATATAAGGATGTACCAGGTCTGAAACCACAGAATGGAAGCGTAAGGAAAGCCAGGCAAGGCCAGCCTCGCCGCTTGGGACAAACATGTAAGTTTTAAAACAAAGTCAAACAGGCAAATTTTCCGCAGGTCTTTAGGTTTTGTTTATTTGTTTTTAATCTCTCGAGAGAAGAGTTGGAAGCTGAAAAGGATGAAACAACTGGTTGAAAGTTAACTGAGGCAGAAGACAAATGACAAAATAGCAATTTTTAGTTTAAGAAAAATTGCGGGTGGAAGGCTGGAAGGACTGTGAATTTTCTCTGGGGAAATTTCCTCGGGGCGCCTGGGTGGCTTAGTCGGTTAAGCGTCCGACTTTCGCTTAGGTCATGATCTTGGGGTTTGTGGGTTCGAGCCCCGCGTCGGCTCTGTGCTGACTGCCAGCTCAGAGCCTGGAGCCTGTTTCAGAGTCTGTGACTCCCTCTCTCTCTGACCCTCCCCTGCTCACGCTGTCTCTCTCTCTCCTAGAAATAAAATATATTTCTTCAGTTTTGCATAGTTACCCCAGCTGCTGTTCCCCAGCCTGGTTCCCCCCCATCCCATTATCAGCTGGTGGTCAGGTAACTTAATAACAAAAGTAACAGCAGCAGGAAGCAACAATAACAAAATTAGATACAAATTGGCATCTCCTGAGCTTCACCAGGTAGATTTTTATTTGAGAATTCCCTCAGTAAAAACAGGAGTGATTTAAAAAAAAAATTCTCTCTTCTCTCCCACGTCCCATTCAATGTCAAATCCTCTTCACACTATCTCTGATTATGTCTTAGATTTCTCCCTTCCTCTGGACTGCCATTGCCTTAGTTCAGAACAGCTGCCGTCTGCCCTGAGTCACTCTATACAACTTCTAAACTGGGTTCTCTGCTCCCCATTCTTGCTCCCTGCTGGCCCATTTACCTCAGAGCTCCCAGAGTGAGATTTTTTAAAAATTCTATTTATTTACTTTAGAGAGAGAGAGAGGGAGAGAGAGAATCCCATGCAGGCTCCATGCTCAGTGGGGAGCCCAACACGAGACTCGAACACACGAACTGCAAGATCACGACCTGAGCTGAAACCCGGAGTCGGATGCTTAACCAACGAGCCACCCAGGCACCACCACTCTCAAGAGCGATGTTTTTAAAAAGTAAACCGGATATGTCATGTCATTCTTCTTAAAATATGACAGTGGTTTCCAGTTACTTGTAGGCTAAAGTGCAAGCTCCTGCCCATGGAGTAGGAAGCACTGAATGACCCAGGCATCCTGCGTCTCCGCGTGCTCTCCCTTTTTACCGTAGCCAGAGCATACTGGCCTCCTTGGCTCCTTTCTGCCCAGTGTCTTTTTGCAGCTGCTTTTCTTGCTGGTGTATTTCCACTCTGTCTCTGTGAGGGACTGGGTTCTCCTCATCCTTTTTTTTTTTTTTTAATATTTTTATTTATTTCTAGGAGAGAGAGAGAGAGAGAGAGACAGCGTGAGCAGGGGAGGGTCAGAGAGAGAGGGAGTGACAGACTCTGAAACAGGCTCCAGGCTCTGAGCTGGCAGTCAGCACAGAGCCCGACGTGGGGCTCGAACCCACGAACCGCGAGATCATGACCTAAGTGAAAGTCGGACGCTTAACCGACTAAGCCACCCAGGCGCCCTACCTCATCCTTCAGGGCTTGGTTTCAATGTCTTCTATGAAGAGAGGCTCTCCTTGACCACCACGTCTCTCTTTACCGTTACTCTTCCCCATGACTCTTCCTTCATAGCATCGAACCAAGATCTGCCCTCTCAGCTTTGTGTGTCTGTGTACTTGTGTATTTTCTATATCCCCCTACTGGTTTGAGCCCCAAGAGGGTGAAGACCATGTCTGTCCACATTGGCACATGGCAAGCAGTCCGTAAAAATCTCTTGAGTGAAAAAGTCCAGAAACTTCTATGGCATTTCTTTGTCAGAATGACTGCAGTTACTTTCCTGAAGTATTGTTTATATGGTGCATTTTTGTATATTGAACACTGTGTTTTATTTTTTTAATTTATTTTTTTAATGTTTTATTTATTTCTGAGAGAGGCACGTGAGGAGGGGAGGGTCAGAGAGAGAGAGAGGGAGACACAGAATCTGAAACAGGCTCCAGGCTCTGAGCTGTCAGCACAGAGCCTGATGTGGGGCTTGAACCCACGAACCATGGGATCATGGCTTCAGCCGAAGTCAGATGCTTAACCGACTGAGCCACCGAGGCACCCCTTGAGCCTTGTGTTTTAAATTCACTAGAAAGGTTTGTGGTTTCAAATGATGATTTTGGAAAGCATATAGTCTATACTTCTCATTTGCTGTTTTAGATTTTTGTACACTGGATTTCTTTTGAGTGAAGGACATCTTTTTGCAGCAATAGTATTTAGTAGTTATTTATTTTAATTATAAATTTGAAAGCTGACTCAAGTCAAGAGACCCCACATCAGCATGTATTTGAAGTTTATAATTTCCAAAAAAGGGGTGTGTGTGTGTGTGTGTGTGTGTGTGTGTGTGTGTGTTTATTTATTTATTTTGAGAGGGAGAGAAATGAGAGGAGAGAGAGAATCCTAAGCAGGCCTCGCACTGTCCGTACAGAGCCCAACTCGGGGCTTGAAATCATGAACCTGGGAACATGACCTGAGCCGAAGTCAAGAGTTGGTTGCTTGGGGCACCTGGGTGGCTCAGGCGGTTAAGCATCTGACTTCCCCTCAGGTCATGATCTCACGGTTTGTGGGTTCAAGCCCCGTGTCCAGCTCTGTGCTGACAGCTCAGAGCTTGAAGCCTGCTTCGGGTTCTGTATCTCCCTCTCTCTCTGACCATCCGCTGCTCTCTCTCTCTCAGAAATAAATTAAAAAAAAAAAAAGTTGGTTGCTTAACTGACTGAGCCACCCAGGCCCCCCATAGATATATTTTAAAATAAATTTTGAGCTAATGTCTTGTGGCCTGAGGTATTTGGGATCGCTGAGACATTGCAGATGATCTTTCTTCCTGTACAAATGAGCAGATGTTTTTGATAAGTGGGTCTCTCTTACTTCTGCTACCTGTTTACTAAATATAAAAAGAAAATTGCAGACTGGATCTTCCCTTAATGCTGTGATAAAGTTGCTGATTGAAATATCCACATCAGGAAATGAAAAACAAGTGTGGGATCCTGTAGGCAGCCTGATTTCACCCACAGATGAATATTCAGCCTTCAGAGCATAAATACAGACACCTGTCTAGTGTGTTCTATTACCCAGGACTTGGCAGGAGGGGATATAGCAGAGAGTGACCACAGAATTCAGAGGAGAATAGGTCCTATAGAAAAAATATACAAAGACTATATGGATATATATGTATATATAGCTTAATGGGGCAATCAGGGTCCCTTGCCAGTCTCTGTACATGCTGATAGGCTCTTAAGGCCTTTAAGTGTGCCAGGATTTTGATCAAGATTTTTCAGAAATAATTTGACCTTAAATAATACAATTTTAATGACAAGTTCTCAAAAAAAAACCCACACTTGAATAATTGCTTGTAAAGCAATTTTAAAACATCCAAATTTGCCATAAGTACAGAAATCTGCTTGAAGTCTGTGTTTTATTAGGAACAGATGGGCTAATTTGGCAATCGTGTTCTTCGCCTTGGCTTTGTAATGGACCACATCTACTTCAGAATCTTGACCATGCTAAGAAAGTTGTTTCTGGAATAAGTCCTTAATAGATTATCTGTCCTGAACTGGAGAGCATCTGTCTGCAAGTATCCTGAAGCTTTTAACACTGATTACAGAGTTGGTTTACCTTTGGCTTTCCCTCTTTCTTCTTCAGCACCACGCACAGTTTCCTTTTTGGAGCGCTGGCTGAATTGCTGGACAATGCAAGGTAAGGCTCCTCTGTGAGCTGCTCCTATGTAGTAGGAGGTGATTGGCAAGGAAAAATTGACTTCAGGCCCACGAGAGTGAGAGAAATGTGATCGATCAATAAGGCAGTTCTCAGAGCAGCGTCTATAAACTGGCGGGCGGCTAGCAAGTCTAGCCTGTCCTGTGTTTCTGTGCCTCATAGTGAGAGCTCGCACAGTAGCTCTAAAGAAAAGGAAGAAAAGAAGGGATCGTAAAGTTTAAGAAACAAGAGGCACCACATAAAAAATCTGGATCCCCTCCCTACCCACCCCCCGAAACCTTTATTCTTTTTTTTAAAAGTAGCAGCCTTGAGGTTGCTCAGGGGTCTAAGGTGCATAGCATGTGCTCTCTTGAGAGCAGCCTGTGGCTTCAGCCTTGCTCTTCTCAGCGGTCCCACGGCGAGCCTGAAGTCCTCGGTTCCTCTGTCTGCGGCAGACACTTGGGTTTGCCAGGGCTGCTCAGAGGCTAGTAATTGATAGCGAATGAAGCTGCTTAATGGGCTTAGTCAGGACCTTTAGTTGTTCTCATGAAGAGGGTCTTTATAAAGTCCCTGCGTTATTCTAAGAAACTATTCTACATTGAAGAGTTTGGTGGTTCCTGTGGTTGTCAAAATTAAAACTAGAGGATACTGGGGCGCCTGGGTGGCTTAGTCGGTTAAGCGTCCGACTTTCGCTTAGGTCACGATCTCGCGGTTTGTGGGTTCAGGCCTCGTGTCGGGCTCTGTGCTGACTGCCAGCTCAGAGCCTGGAGCCTGTTTCAGTCTGTGACTCCCTCTCTCTCTGACCCTCCCCTGCTCACGCTGTCTCTCTCTCTCTCCTAGAAATAAATAAAAATATTAAAAAAAAAACTAGAGGATAGTAAACAATGTTGTAGACAGCAAGAAAAAATGTGGTAGTATAGGAAGAGATGGTTTGGGGCCGCTTTTTTTCCCCCAGCAGTAAAAAATGGATCAAATATGTATGAATGTAGATACACATGTACACCTGTGTTGAGACATATGCGTAGCATTGGCACGAATAATTCTTTTTTGTTTGTTTAATTTTTAAATTTTATTTAAATTAAGTTAGACAAGATCTCTTCCTGATACAACAGCTGATCAGAGAGAAAGTACTTGGGCTAAAGTACAAAGCTTATTATAAAATGTCTAAATATGCTGTAGAGGTGAATGATTTTTCTATGCCTTATCCCATGGCATATCCCTGTGAAGAAACTGTTTCCTGGGGCACCTGGGTGGCTCAGTTGGTGAGCATCTGGCTCTTGATTTTGGTTCGGGTCATGATCCCAGGGTTGTGGGATCTAGCCCCACATAGGGCAGAGCCCTACTTTCTGCCATGAGTGTGGAGCCTACTTGAGACTCTGTCTCCCTCTGCCCCTCCCCACTCTTTCAAGTAAAAAAAAAAAAAAAAAGAAAAGTATTTCTTTGAAAACTTCCATTTCGGTGCAGTGGCATTTATGGAGCACCTATTGTGTCTATGGTATTTTGTATAATGTATAGTTATAGAATAGAGATAATAATACTTTTGTGCAATGGGGCCATGGTAAGGATTAGGTGAGAAGGCTTAACAGTACTACATTCAGTGCTTATTTGACACACAGAAAGTGCTCAAGAAATGGCAGTGATACTTCCAGAATTTCTATAAGGGAGGAGCTTAACAGCAGCAATTGGCTAGAGGAAGGAGCTACGGACCCAACTTTGAAGGCTTTGAATGAGTCAGCATACCTATTGAGATTTATTTGGTGTAGTTTTGGGTTGGGACTTATGGAAGTTTTGGGAGAGACTCACATTTTCTGATTAGAAACCCAGTGGCTGTAATTATTCTGAGCTTCCCTTCCCTCAACACATCCACTTTTGCATCAGCTAAGGCCCCTTCCCTCATTGTCTTCCTCCTTTCTCTCATGCCCCTCACATTAAAACCAAGATCTTTTGGCTCTTGCTCTTTTTCTTTTACAATTTCTACCTAAAAAAATAATTAAAGAAATACACAAATAGTGTCTGTGAGTTGTAGAAAACTGGGAAAACAAGAAAAAAAAGGAAGTCATTAGTAATTTTGTCACATGTTTGGGGGGGTGGCGTCAGCATACTTCTTCAGATAGTAAATATTTTCTTTTGCAGGCCATGTGTTCCTGTTGAAACTACTCAACTCTGCCATTGTGATGTGAAGGCAGCTGTAGGCAGTATGTAATGAATGGGCATGATAGTCTTCCAATAAAACTTTATAAAACAGTTGGTGGGCCACATTTGGCTGTTGGACCATAATTTGCCAACCTCTGATCTAAGGAAAACCAGTTTTGATTTTTTCCTTACAGATATGGACGTGTATATCATATATGTTCTTTTTTTTTTTAAAAAATGTTTTATTTGTTTCTAGGAGAGAGAGAGAGAGAGGGAGACAGCGTGAGCAGGGGAGGGTCAGAGAGAGAGGGAGTCACAGACTGAGACAAGCTCCAGGCTCTGAGCTGGCAGTCAGCACAGAGCCCGACGCGGGGCTCGAACCTACGAACCGCGAGATCATGACCTAAGCGAAAGTCGGACGCTCAACCAACTAAGCCACCCAGGCGCCCCATATATATGTTCTTTAAAAACATATGTGATCATCAGTTTAGGTCTTGATCTCTGTCTGAGTTCAAGCCCTACATTGGGCTCCGTGCTGAGCATGAAGACTATGTAAAAAAACAAAAACATATGATTATAAAGTATGTATTACTTAATAATTTGCTTTTTATTTTCATTTTTGGGCACTAAAATACATCATGAAAATATTTCTGCAATTTATGGATTATTTTCCAACTATTTAAAAAAATATTAATATCCATTTTTGGTGAGCTTTTTGTGTAGTTATACCAGTAAATTCCATCTCTTCTTTTAAAATTTCTGAGTTTCTGGTTTTGTAACATTCTCAAATTATGAGTGATCATAGGTCTTGGTATATAAATGTAGAGCGAAACATTTTAGTAATTGTTTTGAAGCAATTTAACTGGATTTCTCTATTGTTTGCTATCTGGCAATAGGTTACACCTCATATGAGCAATTCAGATTAGTGTAATTTTTTTTAAAACATAATTTCATATTGAGGCAATGATATTTTTATATTGTTTCCAGAGATGCAGGGGCTGCAAGACTTGATGTATTTTCAGGTGAGCATATTTGTTTTCTTCCATTTTTTTTAATGCTGATGGAAAAGCCTATAGTTATTTTGCTTTTATTTCATGAAATCAAAGCACACTGTATAGATTTTTAATGTAACTTAAGTGCTTTCTGAGTGCAGTGACCCTACGGGGAGCCAGCTTGAGAGAAGTACACTCCATGAGTAGAGCTGTTCACTTGTTAGGGGACCCATTTACACAATTAGATCTTCCAGAGTTTTGTGAAAGCATCAGAGTGATTTGGAGCCGTCAGTTTGTCTATCACAAGAAAACAGTCTTATTTTTAAAAGCACATTAACTTAATAGTTATTCATAATTAAGAGTATCTCATTCTTATCACAGTTTTAAAATGTGTAAGTGAATGTGAAGTATGAATGTTTGAGGGCTGTGAAATCCAAACTAGGTATGTTTTCTTCGCTGACTTCATTTTTAGTCACCAAATATTAATTGTCCTTCCTAGTTCATTTTATTAGGACACGATGCAAATGAGATCCAGTTCTGTAGTTGATACTACCGAGATAAATGTCTGCAGTGTTAAAACTGGTCTCTGACCCCCATTCTGCCAGCTCTCCTGTAAATGTGGGCTCTTGGTCACAGGCACAAGGATATGATCTGTGATGTAAATCTGTATCCATACTTAAAAAGCAACTCCGCGTGCCTGGGTGGCTGTTGTTAAGCATCTGACCTTGGCTCAGGTCATGATCTCATAGTTGGTGAGTTCAAGCCCCACCTTGGGTGAGTACAAGCCCTGCTTCGGGTAAAACACAAGCCATGCTTCTGGTGAGTCCCACTTCTCTAACTCTCTGCCCCTTGCTCACTTGTACTCTCTCTCTCTCTCCCTCAAACAAACAAAACAAAACAAACAAACAAAAAACCAAGTCAGTTCAATTCAATTTTCTAAGTGTTTAAGATCCTGTGCTAGATGGGTGCTCCTGGTTCATGAAGGAGAGAGACACGGACATCTCGAAAGATCTGAGAAAACATAGTGACTTTCTTCTTCCCTTTTACTCTCTAGGTTCTGAAAAGTTTGAGAAAGAAAACAAGAAAGTCAGTATATATTATTGATAAATGTTAGGTTGGTATATGGAGCTTAGTATGAGAAATCCAGCAGATTGGCTGATCAAACCCCAGAAACAGACACTTGACCAACCTGTGGAGTCAGGCTTCCCCTCAAAACTGGTCTGCCTGGGCAAGCGGAACAGAACTCATGCACTCTGCCAGCAGCTCACTCCCAAGAGGGAACAGGAGAGAGCTGAGCCTCCTGAGGTGGTTCTTCCCTAGATCACCAGTCAGACAGTAAGCTCACTGCCCCAGGGAAGAAGTGAGTGGAGGAACAGAGAAGGGCCCCTTTACTAATATTAATGGCACTCCATTCCACATAGAAGGAAACACCAGTAGTAGAGAAAAATTCTATTGTGTATAATAGAGTAAGTAAGTGTTTGTTGCCCAGGAAAGACTCAAAGCAGGGTGGGAATGCAGAGAAAGAATACCTCATATTTAAGAGCTAGGGTCTAAAATATGCATGTAGTTTTTGTCAAGTAGTGTAAAAAGAAAAGAATATTCTTGTCTGAGGAATTATTGTGAGAAAAAGAGTGGAGATAGATCAGTTTAGAAATTCATTCATCTATTCAGTAATAGTTTATCGAGTGTTATGAGTGAACCACACAGTATTCTCAGGTGCTAGGGATAGAGCATTGAGCAAAATGTTTGATTATATATGTGTTCTCAGGAACATGCCTTCTGAAGGCGGAGAGGTAGACGAGAAATGAACAAATAATATACCACACAATGAAAAGTGCTAAAAGCAAAAAAAAAAAAAAAAAAGGGTGGGATAAGAGAACACACAGAGTGATAGGCAGGATGTACTATTTTTCATGAGGCAAACAGGGCAAGTTTCTCTAACCATCAAAGATCTGAATGAGGTGAGGGGCCGACTGTGTAGACATTTGGAGAAAAAGCAGCCAGGGGATAATGAGTAGGCTAGGTTGACTGAAGCTAATTGTTAAAACCAGATAGATGAGCACCTTCAGTACCATGCTAAGGTTTTTTTCTGTAGGCAGTGACTATTGAAGAATTTTGAGCAATAGCATTTGGCAGATTAGAAATGTGCTCTTTTCTCTTCAAAGAGAGTTACTACAGAGGTGCCTGGGTGGCTCAGTCAGTTAAGTGTCTGACTTTGGCTCAGGTCATGATCTCACAGTTTGTGGGTTCGAGCCCCACGCTAGGCTCCGTGCTGAGAGTGTGCTTTAGATTCTGTATCTCCTTCTCTCTCTGCCCTTCACCCGCTCATGCTCCCTGTCTGTCTGTCTGTCTCTCTCAAAAATGAATAAACATTAAAAGAAAAAAAAGTTAAAGACAGCTAGTTCAACCCTAGCATACTGGATGGTCTATAGAGGTGTGAAAGAAGGGGTAGCAGGGGTGTAGGGCTATGGAAAGGACCTGCACAAGATTTCACGAGGATTTGAACAGGGCAGTGGTCCTAGAAATGGAGAAGAGGACAAGACTGAAGCTGCATTTCACTCAAAGCACAGATAGTATTGATGAAGGGTTGAAGGGTTGGGAAGAATTATCCAGAATCACAAAGTACAACTGATGGGATTCACACATTATGTTCTTTTGGGTTTATGGCAGGGCACCAGTGGGGCACGGCAGTTCTCATTTCTTCTACCCTCCCCAGTATTTGGCATATACACGTGTGCACACGCGCACACACACACACACACACACACCCCTTTGCCATTTGTGTTGAAAATGACACTTCTTTATTTATGTTGTATGTTTTGTTTGAAGAACTGAACTTACGATTTTTGGTTTTACATTACGTGTTCATAAGAAAAAGCACCTATTCATGTTATAAAATTTTTTATTGCAACAAGTCACAATATGGTTATCAACTTACCAAACTTAATTTTTCTTAAAAAATAATAAACCAGCGTCAAGGCTCATGCAGCAATAGATAGAACTGATATGGGATAAAGAATTCATCTAAGCCTTGGGCTAGTTTTCAAAAAGTATTTACTGAGGCCCCAAATTACTTTTCAATCTTAAGTTTTCATCAGGTAACTTGAGGGAGGGCTATAAAATTCAAACTAACATCTTTAGCCATTGGTATTTTATCTGTTCATATGTATTGGTTCTAATAAACAGCCTTGCATTCAATATATATATATTTTTATGCATATTTATATATATACTTTATATTCATATACACTTACATGTATTTATGTGGTGTATTTACATACATATNTTATATAGTTTTTATATTTATATATTTAGTGCTGACCAAGTGTCAGGCACTGGGTTAAGTGCTGAGTGCATACAGGACCTGCTTTTAAGGAATTGGCATCCTAATGTGGAGGTCTGTGGAAAATATGGTGTATACACTCATTTTTATGGGTAGAGGGCCCTTAACTTTCACCATATCTCTGAGGCAGTTGTGTTCCAAATAGAGCCACTAGTCTGAAAGAGAAAGAGACACATGAGAACGTATTTGTCTATCCTTTGAATGGTAGGAAACACAAATTACAAAGAAAATGTTCCTTATGGACACCTGATGATGTGGGAGAATTAGGAAGGTGCCCTAGAAGGAACCTTATGTGAACAAAAGACCTAAAGGGGAAATAGGCCTGGTGAATCGGGGATTGAAAGGGAAAAGAGGGCAGTATGAGCAGAGGTTTGAGTCTGGAGGGAACATAGAACACTGATGCGGTTGCAAAAATATGAGATGCTCAAGATTAGTTAAAGAGAATATTTGTGTGGAAGTGGAAGGTTGCAGTATGGGTGAGGGGAGCAAGTGACAAGAGATGAACTTGGAGAGTGTATTAGTCAGGGTTCTTCAGAGAAACAGGGCCAGTAGGAGAGAGCTGAATAGATGGACACTATAAACAGACAGATAGATGGGCAGATACGGTCTGCCTCCCTCCCCCGCTCTAGATATGTATGTGTATTTATATATATATATATATATATATATATATATATATATATANACATCTATAGATGGAGAGTTTGCAGGGGGAGGGTGAGAAGATGAGATTTTAAGGAATTGGCTCACAGGATTGTGGGGGCCAGCACATCTGA
Source organism: Crocuta crocuta (assembly GCF_008692635.1). Classification (NCBI taxonomy): domain Eukaryota; kingdom Metazoa; phylum Chordata; class Mammalia; order Carnivora; family Hyaenidae; genus Crocuta; species Crocuta crocuta. Next base: position 6,249,594 of record NW_027531334.1, read on the forward strand.
AATCTGCAACTGGCTGGTTGGAAAGTCAGGTAAGAGCTGGTGTTGCAGTGTCAAGTTCCAGATCTTCAGGTAGGCCAACAGCCCGGAAACTCAAGTGCAATTTCTATGTTGCAGTCTTGACGCAGACAATTGCTTCTTTGGGAAACCTCAGTCTTTGCCTTAAGGCCTTCAGCTGATTGGATTGGGCTCACTCACATTGTGGAAGTTATTTGCTTTACTTGGAGTCAACTGATTGTAAGTGTTAAGTATACCCACAAGTGTTTTCATGGCAACATCTAGCCTAATGTTTGACCAAACAGCCCGGTACCAGAGCTTAACCAAGTTGACACATAAAATTAAGTGGAAATGCATGCTGGTTTACATTTTGCTTCAGTGGGAGCAAGGAATTAGGCAGCTGTTGCTATAATCCAGAAGAGAGAGGATGGTTTCCTGAGCTAAGGAAGTGTTGTGGGGATAAAGTGGTCAAACTTGAGAGCTTGAGAGATGTTGAGAGGAGGAGGAATTGAGAAGACATACAGAGATGCTGAGGTTTTGACTTGGGCAGCTGAAGCCTAATGGCAGAGTGATGCCATTTATTGAACAGACAACCTCAGAAGTAAATCTGATGGAGAAGGTGTTGTGGTTTGTTTTGGAGGTGCATATTTGACAGATAATAGAAATTAACCTGGAATCCTTAGTTTTAAGGATTGGAAATAAATGAAGCCAAGCTTCAGGATGGACAGTGGGGGAACATTAAATTTTGAGGCTATGATGGTCTGCAGCCACTCATTGGGCTTTATAGAAAAGGTAAGCACTGTATATGTCTCTTGGGAATTTCGAGTCTTTTCTGCCTCTTCATCAGAGAAATGCCCTTCTTTCTGCAAGCTCCTCACGTGAGAACTTCAAGAGCTCCTAAGAGCTGCAAAATCAATTGTTGCATCAATGCAGAGCCTCCTAAGACTTGGATCTGGGGTTCCCAATGCTGATAACCACTAGGATAATCAGGAGGACTTTGATTCCTGTGCCTCATCCATCCCAAACCTGTAAATCCACAGTATCTCCATATGATAAAAATGTTCAGCCACAGTTGTGAACTGCTGCATTGTGCAAAGAATTGAACAAGAGTGGTTCCCCCTTGTTAAATAGTGGAGAATGTCATCCTTAGTCAGGGAGGGTTAAACAGACCAAATACCTAAAGAGGAGGAGGAATATTCTGATACAAAAGTTGAAGTCAGCACTCCAGTAGACCTGGCAGAGAGTGGAACTGGGAAGATGAGATGGTGGGGGAAGATCCAGAGGGGTTATAGGAGGTGAATTAGCAGGGGTGGGGGGCGGGGAGGAGATTGGAAGTGGGTATGTGACTTAAATTTATGAACCTGGAAAGCTTAGGTATGTGTTTTAGGTATTTATAGATTACCTTGAGCATTTTTTAATTTTTAAAATGTAGATGGAGGGTCACCATTGAACACAGAGTTGACTTAACAGATGTGCTAAAACTGAATCATAGGTGTAGAGTTAGCAAATCAGGCTGCGGAAGGTTGGAGTAGGCGTAGTGGGCATGGAAGGAGCCGAAGGGAGAGACTGCAGAGTGACCTGAGGAAACGTTTGAGGTGATAGGTGTATTCGCTACCTTGATTGTGAAGATGGCTTCATGGGTATGTATGTGTGCCAAAATACATCAATTGTACACTTTAAACATATGCAGTTTTTTTTGTGTGTAAGCTATTAGAGAGAGAGAGAGAGATGTGGTAGAACTTATATATCCAAATGTTAATTCTTTTCAGAGCCAGGTTATAAATTGAGCATTAAAATTAGTCTCATTAGTTTTAGTTACACCTTTACATTTTTTAAGCGAGAGATTATTTTGTTATCTTAATGATATCTCTTAATCATTAAAATTGATTCCAAATAATTTAGCTATTTTCAAAAATGAAATGCATTTTCAAGAGGCAAATATTTGCTGCCACTAAGAAGCCCACATAAATGGTTCTCATGAGAATTAACTACTTAGAAGAGAGCCTGAGGAATTTAATAAAAGGGGCGTAAATTGACTTTAGAATTAGTGCTTTGGTGGAAGGGCAGAAAGGTTGATGCATTTGATAGAGGGATCCTGGCGTCAAGTCACCATCTACTTTTATTCCCTCCTCCCGCAGGGAGGAAGTACCTGAAGTTTGTTTGTTTATTTAAATGCTTATTTATTTTTGAGAGAGAGACAGACAGACTGTGAGTGAGGGAGGGGCAGAGAGCGAGGGAGACACAGAATCTGAAGCAGACTCTAGGCTCTGAGCTGTCAGCACAGAGCCTGACTCCGAGCTTAAACGCTTAAACTCACGAACCATGAGATCATGACCTGAGCCAGTCAGACGCTTAGCCAACAGAGCCACCCAGGTGCTCCTAGGAAGTACCTGAAGTTTAAAGGGCCAGATTCCAGAGCAAGGCACGCCATGCTGTATACATAATTTATTAATATGTAGGTGTTTTATGTCAATTTAAAACCTTTTTGTTGCATGATTATTTTTCTCTGCAGTTTCTTGTGAAACTGTAGCCAAGACGTCTTTCCGAGTGCCATCACTGTGCCATAACTCTGTCACTCAGTGGCTGCGTTTGAGGAGGGCAAACAATTATGTAAGGAGCATGACTTTCTTATGAACGAATTAAGGCCAATAGTTACTAGTAATAACTGCTTTCTCTTACAGTGGATAATGAAAAACTGCAGGGTGGATTCATGTTGTGCTTCCTGGATGATGGATGTGGTATGAGCCCTGGTAAGTTAATTATCTAGATACCTAACTGGCTGTTAGAGAAACCATCTGAGATCCCATAAAATAAATAAAAATAAATTGAGCTGTTTATGCAAAAACAGGTATGGTGCTATTAGGAAAATCAACCTCAGACTTAACATATTGTTGAACTTTTTAGATTTAAATATTCCAGCTGACAGAGTAAATTCATTGCAATCATCTAAACCAAGACAAAAAGTGAATGTGGATAAATATTGCAAGAAAAAGGAAAAACAGAAATACCTATTACTTAGAAGAAAAACAACACCTAGGAACGAATGGAAAAGAAAGGGAACTGGATGGATTCTGAGATTGCTTTAGCCTGCCCTTCAGGTATTGCTTGCAAGAGGCCTGAGGCAGTTTCCAGTGCCTTTAGGCTATTTTTAATTTTCTGCTTAACCTTGAGGTAGAGGTTCCCCTTGTTTTTCATGGTTTGTTTTTTATCTGCGTGTTCAGGGATTTAATAGCTTCAGTCTATTCTTACCATAATGAATACAACTACAATACAGTGCATGATCTTTTACTTTTTTTTTTTTTTTGTATCTTCAAGGCAGTCAAAATGCAACACATAGTAGGTACACAGTACCAACTTCCTGTGGAATCGATACCCTCTGATAAAGGCTTTAAAGGCTTTAAGTCCTTTGGGATAGTTTATCTGGGGGGTTCTTGTTTAACACTTTTCTGTGTCCTATAACACTTTTCTTTTTGACCACTACGTTAAAAAAACAGGGAGTTCTGGTCAGTTCTACACCAGAGGAGAGGATGCTCATCATTGCTGCTAATAGGAAGTTAATAATACAAAGTTATTTTCTTGGGGCATCAGGATGGCTCATTTGGTTAAGCATCTGACTTCTGCTCAGGTCATGATCTCATGGTTTGTGAGTTTGAGCCCCGTGTCAGGCTCTGTGCTGACAGCTCGAAGCCTGGAGCCTGCTTCAGATTATGTGTCTCCCTCTCTCTCTGCTCTCCCTCGCATAGCAATCCCAAGGGTATTTGTTGTCTTTTAATATAAATTAAAAAAAGATTAAAATCATATCATTTCCGTGCTTAAAACCCCTAGTGCTTTTTCATTACTTTGGGGTAAAATTTATACTCCCCAGTAATGCTTCCAGTTTCTTGAATTATTTGACCTCTGTCCACCTCTTTGACCAATTCTCATGCCTCTCACTCCCTTGCTTATAGCCCTCCAGCTACCCCTGCTGGCCCTTCATTTGAATCTCATCTAGGATATCACCTTAGAAAGAGGCCTTCCTTGATCATTCTGAGGGCCATACTTCTATTAATTCTCTATCACATTAACTTGGTTTTATTTTCTTCACTTAAAACTCTCAGAAATAGTCTTATTTATATGCTTCTTTTAGTATGTTTCTCCTACTATGACATAAAGTTGTTGTGGGCAGCGGTCACGTCAGTGTTCTGTACCTGTGCCCAGAACTCTGGCCACCAACATGGGAATCTGTGAAGTGTGCTTTGGAAACCACAGAATATGGCATCTGACAACTCTGTACTGTTATCCTTATAGTAGCATTTATCAGCTTTTTAACCTCGGGCAGATTACATAAACTCCTTGAAGTTCAGAGGATTCTTCTCTAGAATTCCAGAATGCCCTGGAGAGATCTGGAGAATAACTCTGAGAGTCTGAAACAAGTAGCCCTTTTTCCTCAGGTAGTATTAGACCAGAAGCCATCGTGCCCTTCTCAGTTTTACCTGGGGCCAGATAAGAAAGAAATTCATGGAAAATTAGTAGTGGTACAAATAATTATAACACTTCTGTTGGCACTTATCAAGTGGCATGCATTGTGTTCAGGGCTTCATAAATAGATAATCTCATTTAATATATTTGTCTTCATCAACAACTCTTTAACATAGGTATTAACAGTTCCCTTTTAGAGACCAGGAAATTAAGACTCAGGGTTTAAGCTCTGTGTACCCAAAGTCATATGGCTAGGTCTGTCTGACCTTCAATATATTGTACTTGAGATCCTGGTCGGGGATCATAGAGCCTGACAAGGATCCTTGTCTCTGGGCTGACCCAAGAGATAAGGATTTGCCCTAATATCCTGAGATATGTGTGACATCCTGACAATTGGACCTCTGGCCAAGGTCAGTGATTCGTAATTCCTAACCACTTAAATGTCTTTCTCAATTACAGAGGAAGCTTCAGATATCATTTACTTTGGAACATCTAAGAAGCGGTCATCAACCTTGAAGTTTATTGGGCAATATGGTAATGGTCTTAAAAGGTGAGAAATTGTTTTCCTTGTTAAAAAAAATATTTATTTATTTACTTATTTATTTATTTGAGAGAGAGAGAGACAGAGAGAGAGAGAGAGAGAGACAGAGACAGCAAGCAGGGAGGGGCGGAGAGAGGGAGACAGAGGATCCAAAGCAGGCTCTGTGCTGACAGCAGAGATCCCAATGCGGGACTCGAATTTACTAACTATGAGATCATGACCTGAGCTGAAGTCAGACGCTTAACTGACTGAGCCAGCCAGGTGTCCCAGAAATTGTTTTCTTTTAAGGCATGTATTATTGATACTGGGAATAATCTTTCCTTAAAGTCAGTTTTATTCAGAATAATCTAAGTTTGAAAGCTTAAAAAATGTGTATATACATACACAATATGTGTGTATAAATATATATATAAAATATATTAATATAAATATATATATATAAACTTGAGAGTGAGTCCTACCTTGTTTTGGGATTTCCATATGTATAACTGACTTGGATCTTTACAACATTTTTATTTTTATTTTTAAAGTTTATTTATTTTGAGAGAGAGGTGGGTAGCAGAGAAAGGGAGAGACAGAATCTCAGGCAGGCTCCATACTGTCAGTGCAGAGCCTGACGCAGGGCTTGAACTATGAGATCATGACCTGAGCTGAGATCAAGAGTTGGACCCTTAACTGACTCAGCCTCCCAGGCACCCCTACAACATTTTAAAATTTAATTCTCAAATAGGTGATGAATTGTCTTTCAGGTATGATTGAAAGGCCAGCCCTGTATTTCAGAGCTTCACTTAATCTCTGTGTTCTCATTTCTCAGAGCATATGTTAGTGTACGTGTAATGTGTCCACAGCATATTTTATTAGCCTGCCTCAATGTAAGATGATGACAAGAGACTATGAAGACAAGAAAATATGCCACCTGTGTGGCGCCTGCCAGGGACAGATGATTATTCTTTTCTTGAGTGCTGGACAGTACCATATTTCCAGCAGTCTTGTTTCAACCAAGGATGTAGAGCTAGATTAGTTTAAATTCATCTGCTCTACTTTAAGAAAAAAGTATTTGTTCCCATTTGGTGATGGGTCAACAAAACAGTACAGTTACTTCTATGAAAAAACAACTCATTACAATAAACCGTGTCATGCCCACCTATTTCTTCTTTTTTGCATTTGAGATGTAAACCAGTATATTCTTGATTTTTAATATAGTGGATCCATGAGGATTGGAAAAGACTTTATTCTTTTTACAAAGAAGGAAGAAACGATGACCTGTGTATTTTTTTCTCAGACATTTTGCGAAACAGAAGGTCTTAGTGAGGTAAGAATTTAGATTTTCTTTGGTTCCCATGGTAACGGTGTTGTTTTCATTTGCCATATCAGGAGGTGAAGGCTACAGGGGTTCTTTTCTGATTATGATTTAGAAATTTAGGAACGTATTTGGGAAATGGATAGAGAGTGGCTCCACAATCTGGGGTCATCGGAAGCCTGTCCTATTGACCTTTCTTGAGTGGGTTTTTAACTCCCAGGCAGTTTCAGAACTTTATTTTCATTATCCGTGTACCTGAATCTCCCAGAGTAAGAGGCTCCCTTTGGCACAGTGAGCTTTTTGGGAGGAGCCTGGAAAACATTTCCACCACTTGTGCCCTAAATGATCATTTTAAAATAAATATTGGATTAAAAGAATTGGCATACAAAGTCTAAGAAATTGGGTGCAACATAGAATTAAAACTGCAACTCCAGTGACTATAATTTCAACTCCATTTGATGACCGAGCTATGCCTTATTAATTTGCAGTGTCTGGGTTTTACTGTTCAGAACATCAGTTGTAATTCCATATAGCAAATATAGGTTAAGGAACTGCCTGGCACAGATAAGCCCTGTAGAAGGTAGAACATGAGCAGATTATCTGATCATCACAGTGGTCACAAAATAAGACAGCCTTGCCACAGAATATAGGCAGACACATGTGAATTGGATACATGACAAAATGAGTGTTTAAAAAGAAAGCTGTTCAGTGAGTATGCATTTCTACCATTAACAAAATTGTCAAAGCAATGGTATAAATGGAGAGATTAGAGAGCCTTGATTGGTCAGTGAGGATTTTGTGGAGAGAATACCACTTCAGCTGGAAAGGCTGATACATGGAAAGAAATGGTCTGCAGCCACTCTCAGACCTGGAGAGGCATATGGGGATTGGAAGGGCAGTGTGGAGATATGAGGTTGTCCCCCAGAGGCCCAGCATGCCCACTGGTGGCAGTGGAGTGGGGCTGGATAAAGAACAGTCTACAGGCAATAGGGAGTAGTTGAGTGAGAGACTGGGAATGAGGAAAAGCAATGCTTTAAGCATTTATGTTGTACTTTATGTATGTAAAGGCATGGAAAATTGGACCAAAGCTGAGGTTACAGCTTTCCTAAAATGGGTCATTTTCCTTTCTTATAAACTAAAATCAGCAACCCTTTCCTATTTCCAGTCCTACAGAGGCAATCTCTTTCAATAGTATGAGCTTAGTTTTTCAACATTTTCTGGCATATCTCTATGTAACATACTTGTATTACTACTTCTTGATTTGATGCAGGTATTATCTATTAACTGCTCATTATAAAAAGATTTATATATCTTTTTAGTCTGTTCATATCACCCATACATACCTTTCCAGTTCTCCACCCACAACATAGCTCCCTTGTAATTTTACTTACACTAATGCTCAGTATTTACGTTTTAGACTATAGACACTTTACACGACTATACCATTTCATAAACTATTTTTTCCTTTTCCTGCACAATTTTTTATTTTCCCTGGAATTAATAATTGTCTTCTTAGTGTCCTAACAGTTCTTAACACTGTTACTGAATATTTGCTTGGTTTTCTGTCTTTATGGCTGTCTTAACCCCAGTCTCCTGCACTCTTCTTATTCCCACCTACTTACTGAAGACTGTTCTGGAGTCTTCTGATGCACTATCCCTCACTCCTGCTCTCCACGGCTGGTGCTCTGCTTGCTCCCATCATCTGCCCTTGACACCATATCCTCTGTGAGTTTCCTTAACAAGGCTTCATGAGAGGTCAAGTGTTTTGAGACCTCACATGCATGAAAATATTTTTATTCTATCTGAACATTGAATGGTAATTTGGCTTGGTGTCATTTGTAGGTTGGAGTGAATTTTCCCTCAGGAATTTGAAAGCATTGCCTCCATATCTTCTTATTTCCAGTGTTATTATTGAGAAGTCTGAAGCTATTTAAATTTTTGAATCTTGTGTGTGACTCTGTTTCCCCTTGTACATTTTGAAGTTGGTAGAATTTTCTTTGTCTCCAATGTTCAGAGTTAAGTATTTTGCTTTTGGGTGGGTCTCTTTGCATCCATTGTGCTGGTTGCTTGTTGGACATTTTCAATCTGGAAGTATGTGTCCTTCAATTTGGGGATATTTTTCTGTAAAGTTAATGATTTTCTTCCATTCGTATTCTCTTTTCTCTCCTTTTGCAACTTCTGTTGCATCTGGAGCTGGTTCTTGAATTTTCTCATCTTTTCTCTCTCTTTTCTGTTGTTTACATTTTTGTTTTGTTTCCAGGGAGATTTTCTAACATTTATCTTCTAACCTTGTCATAGAAATTTTTCTCTGTAATCATATTTTTCATTTCCAAGAAGTGTTTTAAATTATCTCAATATTCCTTTATAAAGATCTATAGTTTTGTTTCATGGATACGGTATTTTTCCTTTTAGCACTCTGAAGATTTTAATAGCGATTTCTTTTTCCCCTTTTAAATGTTCATCTTCCTCATACGGTTTTTGTTTCCCTTGAATTGCTTTGTTGGTGCTTGTTTATTTGGTCTGTATTTATCATATTGGAGTAGTACTCCATCCTGAAGTACTACTTTAAAGAGTAGTCCAATAAAACGTTGGTTGAAAGCTTTGTGAGTGTGGGGTTGGGCATGGAGGGCTTAGCAGCTTTGAGTGTTACAATAATGTAATCTAGCTGAGCTGTCTGATTGGGAAGCCCTCAAGATAATTTTCTAGATGTCTTTCCTTCTGGGTTCATCCAATTTCTCAGAAAAGACTCCTACAGTCTCCTGCCTGAAGGCTTACCTGACAGCTTTGGGGGACCCAAATGAGGGAAGAGGCCTGGGTTCTCAGTATCCAGTATGTGTACTTTAATCCCTCTGATCTCAGTAAGGTGCCCTGACAGTTGTGCCTGACAGATCCTCTAATCCAGAAATGCCCTGTTCTACTCTTTCCAGAGAATAAGCATCCATCTCTGTGGAGGTGGGGGAGCTGGTGCCTGATAGGAATCCAGAGGCTACTTCTAGCTCTCTTTCCTCTTTATCTCACCTCCAGAGTTAACTCATGCCATCAGTCTCTGTGTCTTATAGGACATTTTGAATTGTAAACAGGCTGGTTTTCGCTTCTGGCATGGGCCTCGGATAGCCCTTCCTGAACACGCTGTCATGTGCTTTTCAACTTCTGAAGTGCCAGCACTGTGCCTTCCCTGCCATCCTGCCCATATTTCATTAGTAGGGCTGAAGTAGACTCCTCTGTCCCCACATTCTACAGTGGAGCGTTTTAGAATAAAACTCTAAGTATACATAATTGCTATGTGCCTCTTCCTTATAAAACTAGACTCCAAGGGGGAAATAAACTTTTAATTTCCTGTTTTCCAATTTGGCTAGATGAAGAATGGACTGAATTAGGAACACATGAAAGGATGATGGTTTGTATCTGTATATTTCATAGTAAACTGATGTGTATGTGTGTGTGTGCTTTTTTTTTTTTTTTTTTTTTTTTTGTAGGTTGTGGTTCCATTACCTTCATGGTTAACAAGAACCAGAGAATCTGTTACAGATGATCCTCAAAAATTCTCAACAGAATTGTCTGTAATTTTTAAGTACTCTCCATTTAGAAATGAAGCTGAATTGATGCAGCAGTTTGATGTGATCTATGGGAAATGTGGTAAGATCACCAAAATGCTGAAATCTTCATAGAAGTATTTGTTTTCACTGCCTTTGGAAAGATACTTTACGTATCCTTTTGTATTTTTTCTATTTATAATACCATGCAGGATCTCACATGGGCACAGTCATTCATTTTATCCATATGAATTTTGTCTAAAGTGAATCCAAACATGAATAGCTCTAAATGCCTGACACTGGAAGGAAGGTTTGTACTTACCTGGGCTTGAGAACTCTGGATGTGAAGAGGATGACATAGTCCATGACCACAGGGAATATATAGCCCCAGATAGCTGAGTTAGGAGATGCTTACTGCAGTGTCTAAGAGTAGAAGATACCAGGTTTTTAAGAGAGTTAGCAACTTAGAAGCCAATGAATCCAGATTTCTGTGGCTGAGAGTTAGTAAAGGCTTCATGTTCCAGATGAACAGATCTTTCTGTATTCTGTATTTCTGTATTCTTTCAACCAGCACCAACTTTCTACTCAACATGTAGAATGCACTGTGTCTACTGATATTTTCCAGTGCCAGTCATTCTCTAACCTTGCACCTTTCCTATCTAGAAACAAGAAGAGTCTACTCTAGAGAAAGCTATGTGCATTTTCCTTTCTGCAATTCCTTGATTTGCATAATGTATATAGTGAAAGTCTGAGAAATTTGTTTCTGATTTGGCTTGTATTACCCTCAAATTTTCTTCTCTGATTTGTGGCATTTTGTTTAAAAATGATATTCTTTGTCACCCTCTCCCTTTTCTCTTAGAGGAAACCTAGTGGCAACTTGAGAAATATTAATCTTATTAATGTATATGTGGTATACTTGTAACGGGAGTTAATGTGATTTGTTGGTTGACTTTTAAAAAATTTATTTAAATTAAGTTCATTAACATACAGTGTAGTATTGGTTTCAGGAATAGAACCCAGTGTTGGTTGGCTTTTAATTGTGAAATACTCATGTAAATACTAATGAGAGGTATGCTATTTCCTGATATTTTTCTAAATGCCTTATAAAAATTAATGCATTTAATTCTCAAAAAAAACCTCTATGCTTTAGGTGCCTCATGAACTCCATTAGGAACATCAGATTCAAAGAGGTTACGAAATTTATCTGAGGTCATTGCATTGGTAAATAAATGATTGATCCAGGATTTAGACATAGGCATCCTTAGTCACTGTGATGTTTGTTCTCTCTGTGTCCTAGTATGACCAGGAAAAGTGTAATTGGCTGTTCTTTTAATTTCTCTGACAGTCTTGCTTATCTTTACATCATAATCAACTTTGTAAAGAATTTGGATTTTTTTTGTTAACTATGCTTTAAAGGAGGGGTCAGCAAACTGTGGCTTGAAGGTCAAATCCAACCCCACACTTGTTTTTATAAATAAAGTTTTATGGGAACACGGCTGCATTCATTCATTTATGTATTCTCTATGGCAGTTTTAATGCCACAGTGGTGCACTTGAATTGTGAGTAATTGTAACAGAGACTATATAGCCTGCAAAGCCTGAAATGTTTAGTATCTGGCTCTTCACAGAAAAAGTTTACCAACACCTACTAAAGGGTCTAAAAGCAATTCCTCATATCTGTACAGAATTTAAAAGCTCATCTTTGTTTTTATGTGCATTGATTTCAGTTCCACCAATGAGAGATTTACCTATAATACAAATGTAGCTCAGATTTCTCTATTTTCATAATGCAAATTATGAAAATTGTGCCAAAGCTTAAGAATCCACATTGAGAGACTTATAATGAATTGAATAGGAATAAGCACTTTCCTGTAGAAACGCAACACTCTTTGTAAGAAAGTGGAAAGTGCTGTAAGACATACATCTTGGAACTTATCCAAGCATATTATTTACTGAAGTGCGGAAGGAAATTTGGTCTAGAGTAGGCTTAACTCTACAGATGAGATAATAGCACCACAACTAGTATTTGGTGTAGTTAAAATACTGATAAGACAAACATCCTTTTTTCTACTAGGTACTTTGCTGGTTGTTTATAACTTGAAGCTTTTGCTTAGCGGAGAGCCAGAGTTGGATATTAAGACTGACAAGGAAGATATACTGTTGGCTGGAGCTCTTGAGGAGTGAGTAGTATGTGTGTTTGACAGAATGTCTCTCAATACTGGCAATGAGGTGGCTTTGGAGCCCTGCATCCTGGTTCTGTGTCTGAAGCCACTGGGTCTTAGTACTAAGATATTTCATTTTACCCCGGTTACAGATGGAGTGAGTTAGGCTGGACCGTTGATTCCCAAACCCGGCTGACCCTCTGAGTGACTAAGACAGCTTCTTAAGTATAGGATCTTGTCTTATCCCAGACTTTGCTGAGTCAGCATCTCCAGATATCAGGTCTAGGAGTTAATATTTTTCACACGTTGCCCAGGTGATTTCGAGGTGGCAACGCTCCTGAGCCACCCAGGGACCCCTAATCTAATTCATTTTAAATACCAGTGTTCAGTGAAAATATAATGAGAGCAGCAAATATGAAGCATATATGAAATCTTAAATTTTCTAGTAGCCACATTAGGAAAAGTAAAAAAGAGGTCAAATTAATTTTAATAATGTTTTATTTAACCTGGTATATATAAATTATAATTTTAATATGAAAAATATTAATGAGACATTTTATACTCTTTTTTTCCCTACTAAATCCTTGAAATCTGGTGTGCGTTTTATACATACAGCATGCATCAATTTGGACTCGTGCTCGATGGCCACATGTACCAGTAGCTACCACATTAGTGTGATTTTAGACTAAGATACTGAAACCTAAGTCAATACGTAAACTTAACAGAGAACTTATTTTTGTTTTGTCTTTGAGGTGAAACCTGAAAATCCCTTCCCCAGTTAGAAAATTTAATGTTTGATAATGCTTTTAGATGATCTTTTCTACTTGAAAAATTGTCTTTTTCTGATTTATATTTTTCTTTTATTCTAAAATGTGTAATTCTTAATTTACATAGAAATGAAGGGTTTTTCCTCTTAAAAAAATCTAGCCTCTTTACTATTGTACAAATGCTGGGAACCCTTTTGGCAGTATTTATATGCCAATACGAGAAAGGAGGCCCAGAAAGGTTACTGGCACCTCCATTACCATCTCCCCCTTTCCCGCTGACCCTGCCTTTCTGCTTAATAGCTGCTTCCAGAACCAATATCTCATGCTACTTAAAAGCTTTGAGCCCAAATTTTCAAACAGTTATCTGTCAGAATGCCTTGGCCTTTCAGCACAAGCATCAGGAAACAAATACATTATTAGAGGAATAATTTGACAGCTAATTCTTTGGGAAAAAAGTTATTGCTGTTTCCAGATTGTTTCATGAAGTCAGAAGCTTCTTAAGCCATTTAAGCAACTAATCACAAAATGAAGACCGTGCATCAGACCCAGGGTATGTACAGTTTAATTTGGAAAAATTGACCACATTGGATTTGTTTGTTGGTTTGGTTTTTCAACAACATTTTTCATAGTTTAACCATAAGAAAAGCTTTTTAAAGATGAGTTGGGGGGATTTTGATGAGGCTGGATTGTTGTAAAGAGGAGGCATCATTTCTGTACCAAGGGTGCTATACATTTCGTGGCTTCTGATGTGAGGCTCGTGATAGTGCCAAGGAGGGATAGTAGTACCACCTCCTGGGGTGGGGGGCATGGTAATGATGTGTAGTTTTCCCCTCTGAAAAGTCAGTGGGCTCTGACATTAACGCCCAGATCCTCTTTTACTAACGGACTAGGAAAACATGAACTCTTGCGGCTGAAGCAATGCTCTGGTCAAAGATGAATCTTTTTCTGACTCTTCTTGCATTTATGACGTCTGATATTTGAACTTCTAAACAAGTATAGTTTACATAATCTTGGTTTTGAGAACAAGTAGTTTGTAATATAACAACTCCTTTGCTGTTTTTCTTGTGGTTATTGTGTCCCCTTAAAGCCATTGAGCATGATTCTTCCCCTGTTCAAAACAAGCTTCAAACCTTGGAATTATGTAGTTTCTACCTTTGGTCTTAGATGATTGGTCCTGCCGATTCTGAAAAGAATTTAATTTTCTACATAGAAATAGGAAAATTCAAGCTTTCAGGCTTTTTTTTTTTGGCCTCAGAAGAGGTTTTTCTGGCACTCTTTTTTTCTTCCAGTTTTGTTTAGTGTAAACATACATATATAGTGAAACAATACACACACACACACACACACACACACACAAACACGAGGTGGGGAGGGGTTGAGAGGGAGACAGAGGGTCCAGAGCAGGCTGTGTGCTGACAGCAGAGAGTTGTGAGATCATGACCTGAGCCAAAGTTGGAGGCTTACCCGACTGAGCCACCCTGGTGGCTTAAAACTGAAACAGTATTTTAAAACATTTTAAAGAAAATAATTTGTGTATCATGATTGATTATTTTTATTCAATTCTAGTATTTTTAGGTGTAATTTTTCCTTTTTGTTTTTCATTTATGATTTGCTTCTGAACTTATTATGTAGTCTTGGTAAGTCTCATTTCATAATAATTTCTTGATAAGTGGTTTTACAACGGTCCATTAAATTGATTCATCATAATTTACATAGCAATTTCTGTATTTTTGGATAGTAGCATTGCTGTCATTTTCCACTGAAGTATTGAAGTAAACATTTTCATGCAGATGGATTTTTTTTTCATTCTTTTGGATTGTTTTTTTTTTTAAGACAAATTCCCAGGAATGGAATTACTGAGTCTATGTCTTAACTTTTATATAGTTCTTGTAAGTATTTGATACCAGTTTTAAACTTTGCCATCAATACCCCTTATCTGCTTTGGGCTGAGGCTTTGCACTGAGGCTCCACCACGGGATATCTGACCACCAGCAGGGTCTTGTTTTAAGATGACAGTAACCTCATGAAAATTTCATTAGGAGTGATATTCAAGCACATGAGCAGTGGCATGTGTTTTGGCAATAGGAGTCTAAAGACAGCCTGTTTTCACTTAAATTAAAAAAAAATATGTAGATAAGTCATCTCAGAATTTCAGAATCAGATGAGGCAGAAGTTTGCATTTAATGTGTGATATATTAAATCAGAATTTGAATCTGTGAATGTGACATGTGGGGAGTGCCAGGGACTCATACAGAGCTCCATACATAATGATAGACAGAAAGTGGGTTAGATCTACAGGGAAAGAATCTGCCTTGTTAAACTTGGGCAAAGTGCCCTCAAAGGGTAGAAGACAATATGAAAAATCACTGTAAGAAATCAACAGAAAGTTAAGAGTTTGCAACAAGGTGACAGGGGAAGGGCTGAGACTACTGAATATGGATGAAAGGAATGGTGAACTAATAACAGAAAACAAGATGTTTTTCCAGAGCCAGCTTAGACAGTGTTTGTTAATTTATGTTTCATGGTGTGGTGATTTTTGGAACTCTGGACCCAGTCCCACGTCTCAAACTCTTGCAAATTTTCTCCCACCAAAAATTTTTTTTACCCCCCTTTGAAGTAGTCAAAACAAAATCAAGTCAATTTGTTCTCTCCTTCTGACTGGTGGCTGTTAGTAACCTTTAGCCACAATCACACAAATGATTAAAATCAGAGTGATTTCCAGAGGTCCTCTATTAAATGTTTGTTTATTTTTTTTTGAGAGAGAGAGAGACAGCTTGTGCAAATGGGAGGGGCAGAGAGAGAGAGAGAGAGAGAGAGAGAGAGAAAAGGAAAAAGGGAGGGAGAGAATCCTAAGCAGGCTCCATGCTGTCAGCACAGAACCTGATGCAGGGCTCAGTCTCATGAACTGTGAGATCATGACCTGAGCCAAAATCAAGAGTCGAATGTTTAACTGACTGAGCCACCCAGGCTCCAGAGGTCCTCTGTTGACTTGAATGCAGTAGGACTGAGCAAATGGAAGATGACAGGTGGTAGATGGCTCTGCGATGTCAGCGCCTATATTGCCTCACATGTTAAGGTTAGTGTGAACTGGCACCTGTAAGATCGCCAGGGCTGGGAATCCCCTTCGGCATTCCTTATGCAGAGAGTCCGTATGGTTGGCAGGCATGGAATTACTCTATATTCAGATGTTTTAAGTTTCATTCATAGGACATAGAATTCTTTATGTGGACACCTGTATGGAATTATAATTTCAGAATTGAGGCTTTGATATTTCATATAAGAGATGCCACCAAAAAATCCTGGATCCAAGTGCTGGTTTTCTTTACTCTCTCCTGCATCTGACTCTTCTACCTGGTGGTCCAGTACCTGGTCCAGGAACAGCGATCTTTGGGGCCGAGGTTGGGGTGGGCCTCTGGTGGTACACAAATATGAGCTTATTGAAAACTACTAAAACGTGAATAGATACCTAAATCAGTGTAACAGTGCTTTCTCATTCTCTACCCCAGCCCTTCTAATCTCTCTCCTACTATAGAAATAACTCTGCAACTTGGGTTTATTGAAGTATGTCATCTAGATTTTTCAGTACTTGTCAGTTTATATTAAAGTCATACCTTTCTTCTTCTTAGCTTTTTCTTTTGAAATAATTTAGGCTTTTCAACAGGGTTGCAAAGATAATGCAAAAAATTGCAGTACACCTTTCCCTCAGACTCCCCAGATGTTGACATTCTACCATACTTGCTTTGTCTTTCATCTTCCCCCTCTTCCTCTTTTTACACACAGTAGGGACCCATGCATTCCTTTTAAGGGTAATAATCTATCACTATTAGTATTAATTTTGTGGCTAACCTTGTCCTAGATTTGGCTAGTGGGAGCCTGTTCAGGCTGACCCTTGTGTTCTTTTGATGTATCGCCATCATTTTTTGGACACTTTTGTACTTTCTGGCATAAGACATTCTCGACTTATATTTATACTTCTGCTGCTGTAATGCTACAATGAGCCATTTCTCCAAGGAATCCTTGTTTCTTTTACTGGATAATCCTAAACCTCGTTTTAAGCAACTTTTAAAAAGTGACTGTAAAGTAATAAATTACTGTACATTGGTGTATAACGATTTTTGCATGATATTCAGTTAGATTGGTATACATCATATTATCGATTGGTATACACCATACTTAGGTTGACTTCACCTTTTCACTATTTTAATAATGCTGATCTTTATATTTATATTTTTGGGCACTTGCACAATTATTTCTTTAGTATTGTCTCAGAGATGATATTGCTAGATTAAGTGGTAATAATTTTAAATTTAAATAGATAGTGCTAAATTACTGAGCAAAAAAGCTTGGGCTGTCTATGCACCCAGCCAATTATCTGAATTTTGTCTTTTGCCCCATTTTCATCAAAATTTGATATAATCAAATTTTTAAAATTTTGCCAGGTAGATTAAATATTTCTCTGCACTTTGTTTTCTCCTGATTATTGACCATATGGAGTATATTTTAATGTTCTTTGAATGCTTACTTTGCTTCCATAATTTGCTTGTGTCTTTTGTTTGTATTTGTTTATTCCTATTATGTAGTTTCATTGATTTCTAGGAATTTTTATTTAGTTATTATTACTTTGGATGTTAAATATGAGGAAAATATTTTCTTCAGTCCGGAACTTGTCTTTTTTTAAATTAATATTTGTGTTTAGGTAATTGTAGACTCATAAGCAGTTATAAGATATAATACAGAGAAAACTTGTGTGCCCTTCACTCAGCCTCTCCATTGCGGGCATTTTGCTAAACAGTAGGACAATATCACAACCAGAATACTAACATTGATGGCAGTCCATCTGGTGCAAATGCACCAGTGCATCAGCACAAGATCCCTTCTTATTGCCTTTTATAACCACACAGAACTCCTTTCCTCTCTCCCCACTTGACTTTTAACACTGTTAGTATTGTCCTTTGTCTTATAGAAATGTTTGATATTTTGGGGTCAAATCTGTCAATATTTCTCTTTGAGTTTCCTTTGTATTTCTAACCTCAGATAGGTTTTCCTTAACCAAATATATTTTCTTATCATTTTTTAAAATACTTGTAGTTTATTTCTGTAGCTTTTTTTTTTTAAATTTCTGTAGCTTTTTAATCTATCTGGAATTTGTTTTTGCACATGATGTGAAGTGTGCATACAGGGGGGAGGACGGATTAATATTCTCTAATGTATATAGCATTTTAAAATTGTTCAGACTTTCCTAATTTGAAATGCATCACTAATATAAACTAAATTCTCATCATATATGGATTCCTTTCAAGATGACCTATTTCTTCGCATACATTTTTTCCTGTTCTTGCTTCATTAGAACTTTTTGATTGCCATAGCCTTTATAATGCGTTTTGATATTTGGTAGGGCAAGTACTCTTTCACTGTCCTTTCTGAAAATGTTAGGATTGGTCTTGCAGATGTTCTCCTCCATATGAATTTCAAAGTCAGCTTTTCAAGTTTTATTATAAACATTTTTCTTGGGACTTTGATGAGCAATCCATTAAATTTATAGCTTAACTGAGGGAGAACTGACATATTTATGTTTCGGTTCTTATTTTAGTCTTCTTTTATATAGTTGAGTATAATTTTACATCATCATATTTACCGGAGTAGTTAAGAACAAGGCTTTGGGGGTTAGATTATATGATTGTAGTTACATTTTTAAGTTTTTGAGGAATCTCAAAACTGGGAAACTCTGTTTCCCAGAGTGACTGCACCAGTTTGCTTTCCCACCAACACTGAAAAGTGTTCCTCTTTCTCCATATCCTTATCAACATCTGTCATTTCGTGAGGTGTTCATTATAGTCATTCTGACAGGTGTGAGGTGGTATCTCATTGTGGTGTTGATTTGTATTTCCCTGGTGATGAGTGATGTTGAGCATCTTTTTATGTGTCTGAATTACTTTGGAAAAGTGTCTGTTCATGTCTTCTGCCCATTTCTTCACTGGATTATTTGTTTTTTGGGTGTTGAGTTTGATAAGTTCTTTATAGATTTTGGATATTAACCCTTTATCTGATATGTCATTTGCAAATATCTTCTCCCCACTCCATTGACTGCCTTTTAGTTTTGTTGATTGTTTCTTTCTCTGTGCAGAAACTTTTTATCTTGATGAGGTCCCAATAGTTCATTATTTTGTCTTAATGGAATTCTTTTATCTTTGATCATTAAGTGTGATAGTTTCTGTAATTATTTTTCCTTTCAATCAATGCCTTTTGTCAAACCTAAGAAGTCATTTTATTTCTAGTCTATTGAGTGACTTTTATTTTTCACAGTAGAAAATTGATGTTAAATTTCAGTCAATGGTTTTTTGACATCAGTTGAGGTGATTTAGTTTTTTTCCCCTCTCTTCTAATCTCTTAAAGTAGTATATTATTAAAGTTTGTGGTATTACCCAGCTAGTCCGTGATGCATTATTCCTGTATTAATTTCACTAGTATTTCGTTTAATATTTTTTGCTCTTATGTTTCTACATGAGACTGGGCTATAATTATGCTTTTATTATCCTTACCTTATTTAATATTGGTGTATAAATTATGGTACAATGAGTTGAGAAGCTTTTCACCTCTTGTTGGTATGGAAATGTTTATGTAAAATGAGTCTTTTGTTTGCCTATAGGTTTGGTAGAAATTCTCTGAAAAAATCTGTGGTCTTATCATTGTTTTTTTTTTATTGCTTTTGAATTGTGCTATAACTGTTAATCTATTTAGATTTTTAAATTCTTGGGTCAAATTTGTCATTTATAATGTCTTATAAAAGCATTCATTTTATTTAGATTTTCACATTTGTTGATAAGGAATTTTACATAAAATATTCATATAAAACTTCTATTTCCCCCAATCCTATAGTTGTGTCCTCTTTTACTACTTTTATTGGTTGGCATGCCATCTCTTTTTCTTGGCCAGAGAGTCTTAGTTGTTTCAACTGTCTTTAAAAATAAAATAATTTCAGATTCTTTTTATTTATATTTCTCTATTTCTTCAAGGTTGTTTTATTTTACTTGTTCTGCTTCCTTGTGGTGTATCTTTTATTTGTTTACTTTCAATCTCATTTGCTAATCTAAACAACTAAGGCTTTTATGCACCCTCCCAGCACCGCCCCTGCATTATGGCTTTATTCTACAGGTTTCAAAAGGAGAACTATCAGTATTGCTTATTTCTAAATAGTTTACAGATTCCATTTTGATTTCCTCTTTAGCTCAAGAATTACTTTTAAAAAGTATTTAAAAAATCTTCAAGTACCTACATTTTTTGTGTGGGGCAGTGTCAAATATCCTTTTATTACTGTTCTAATTTTATTATACAATGATTGGAGAATATAGTTTCCATCTTATCTGCTCTTTGAAATTTGTTGAGCTTTCTTGTGGCCTCATTGTTTAAACATTGGAAAAATTGTGAATCTCTGAAAAAACAGATTCTGTAACATCAAGCTTTTATTTAAGTTATTCAAATCTCCCCTCCCCCCCCACTCCGCTTGATCCCTCAATTTCTGAGAGTAGTATGAATCTTACAGTGCCTGTGGTTTCGTCCGTGTTTCTTATATTTCTTCTCATTTTTACTATGTATGTTTCTGAGTCATTAGATTTATGGTACACATATATTTTGTTTAAGTGAACCTTTATTAATATAAAGTATCCCTCTGTGTTCCAGTGATACTTCCTAACAACTTTGTTTCTGTCTTTGTCTAATATTAACCTATGTTTGTTTTATTTTGGTTAACTTTTGTTACCATATAGTTTTCCACTGTTTTATTCTCAGCAATGCTGTTTAATTTTCAATATGTCTCTTATAAATGGCATGTAACTAGATTTGTTAGCACTCAGTCTGAGTGCTTCTATCTTTTAATAGGAAATTTATCTAGTTTACACTTATGACATCTGCTATGGCTGGACTTACTCTGCCTTCTTATTTTGTGTTTTGTCTTTACTTTCTTGGTTGTCATTTGTTTGTGTTTGGGTTTGTTTGTTTAATTTTGTTGCCATTTGTTTGCTTGGTTTGTTTAATTTTGTTGCCATTTACTTGTGCTTGGGTTTGTTTAATTTTGTTCTGCCTTACATTTTTTCCTCTCCTTCTTTGTGAAATTAGTTGAGATTTTTTTGTCAAGAAGGAAGGTTCGTTTTTTTTCCCATTTTCTGATAGTCTGAAAATTATTTGTTCCATGCTGTTCTTTCAGAGTGGAGTGCTTTTACATTACAAATATATCTAAATTTAGTTTTCCTATCAAAGTGTAGAGTTAATATCTATTTTATCTCACAAATAAGTCAAGGCTTTAGTATGCTTTATTTCTCTTTGTTTCCGGTTCCACCTTTTTCTGATTATTTTATTTGGATTTATTTATAAAATTTTACAATATTATGTCACATCTTGCATAAATAATTATTTAGACTAAATTATACGATTTATTATTTTTCTTTGCTTCCCGCACCATTTTCCATCCTGAATCTTCTTCATTTACTCATTAGTTCATTTGCTGGGTTATACTCTAATTAATTCAAAGTCCATGGGATGTAAACTTTTGGAAGCTTTGAGTCCTTAAAAGTGTCTTTATTTTTCCTTTTTTCCTCAGTATTTAAGTGAATAAATAAGCATTGATTCAAAAGTAGTTTTCCTCAGAACTTATTGCTTATTTGACTTCTTGAATCCATGCTGTTAATGAGAAGCCTGATGCAGATGTGATTACTGAAGTTCTGTAAATTAGTAATTTTCCCCTTCTTGAATAGCTTTTAGGAATTCTTGTAACTTTAAATAAAATTTCACAATGTGTCTGGCTATGGGTTTTGACTTTTTAAAAGTTCTTCATACTCAGGACTCTTGTCCTGAGGATTCTCGGATGACATTTCTAACTTGCTTATTATTGACTCTGCCTTCAAGTAGATCCAGACCCAACCATTTATTACCTCCTGTACTGCTGTGATCCTGGTCCAAGCCACCATTGTGTCTCCCCATGGTTATTACAGAGGGCCTCCCACCAAGCCACAGGTTTCTCTTGCTTCCACCCTTTGCCCTGTAAAAACTGTGCCACCCTTGCTGTTTTGTAGCAACCAGAGCAGTCTTTTGAAAACTCTGTGTACAAAATTCCCCAGTGACTTCCCATTCATTACCCTCAGAAGAAAACAAAGGTCTTTGTCATGTTCCACAGCATCCTGCATTTTAAATTCTTCTGTTACTCTCTGATTTCCTTTCCTCTACCATCTCCTCTAGGCACACAGGCCTCTTCACTGTTCTTCCTTGGGTTAGATAGGTTAGTTTTACATCCTCTCATTCAGTGGATATTTATTGAGTGTCAGGCCCTGTTTTAGGAGCTGGGTATATATCAGGGGGAAAAAATTCACAAGTATCTCTGCCCTCAAACGGCTTGACTTCTATTGAGAGAGCTTTCATTGTAGTGATAAGTTATCTATGGTTTCTGAACTTGAGTCTTGTCATCTATAAAATAATGCTGTATAGAACATGATCTGCTTACTATGAATACTGTAGAAATAGAATAGTCATGGTACCTGGCACATGGAGGTTCTGTGTACATCTTAGTTTCCTCCATTCTCCTTCCCTACAATACTTCTTTCTAACACTTACTGTTATAATGCTCTGGAAACTAACCTGGGGTCTGATAGATGTCTAGGTAATTTTCCAAGAATATGTATATACTTTCATTGGAAGGTACTAGCACTCTTAGTAGTGGGTTCCACTGTCCTCCATCCTTGAAGATCACTGTGGATCTTTATTAAGGAGAGAGAGAGTTTTGGGAAATTTTGTAAAGTGCTTCTGTTGAAATCTCTCTTGAGTTTCAAATTGTGACAACTTGATCACACCTATAACCCACATAAGCATTGTACCTGTTACATTATGCATATAGCTTCCCAGTGCCTTGCTTCTGTGACTTGTCTTCTTAGCATTATAAATATTTTACACATTTAACTTTATGGGAACTTGCAAAAAGCACAGACTCTAGTTAAAAAAAAAAAGCATGTCGTAGAATTGGCTGTCATCATAGGGTCCCGTCATACCTCTGGAATCCATCATGGCTTAGGATCTCAGGCAGTTAGGAGAATCCATATTAAAAAACACCTCTAAGAGTTATGATATAATATGGAATAATGGAGTTGAAATTTTGCACTAAGTAATGTTTTGAAATTAGATGCCACATTGTCAGTGTGTTCCTAAATTGACAGCCACTGGGCAGCATTTCATAATGTCTCTAGTTTATGTCTTAACTGAGCTGGCTGGGAACACCTCAGAAGTTACAGCTTTACATTGTAATGTGTTACTTGCCATACTGTGGTTATGACAGAAGCACTTTCATTACTTTGCATAGCTTATAACTTTTCTTTTAAATTACCTTTTGGAGGTATAATCCACCCTAAGATTAAATTCAGTTAGCCACTCCATAGTTCAGAATTCAAGCTAGTTAAAAATCTTTATGGACTTCTTTATTTTCAAGATAATATAGACCCTATTAATTTCAACTTTAGGAACTCTTCAGACATTATGTAGGGACTTTAGCAGTAAATTTAGAAAACCGTTTTGGTTATAATATGAAATATTTTCATGAATAAAAATATGACACTTCTGAGATATTCCAAAAGGAATCTAGTATAGAGTCATTTTTCTCAACTGTGGACCTTACAAGGGCAGTTCAATGGGAGTCTGTTGTCTGCATAGCTGATGTGAATTAATGTAGAGGGTGTCCTACATCCAAACACCTGTGAGAGATTGTTCTGCTCTTCTTTCAAGCACCCTTTCTTGCATACTACCCTGTCCATTAGGTCTACCGTGCAGTGGTTCTCAAAACTTGCAGGGGGGCGCCTGGGTGGCTTAATTGGTTAAGCGTCCAACTTCGGCTCAGGTCACAATCTCACGGTTCGTGGGTTCGAGCCCCACATCTGGCTCTGTGCTGACAGCTCAGAGCCTGGAGCCCGTTTCAGATTCTGTGTCTCCCTCTCTCTCTGACCCTCCCCTCTCACACTGTCTCTCTCTCTCAGAAATAAATAAAAATATTAAAAATTTTAAAAAAACTTGCAGGGTTAAAGGAATCACCTGGGTAACTTTAAAAAAATTTACATTCTCAGACTCCAGCCACAGAGAATCTGAATTGGTAGATAAAGGAAATATGATGCTGGCCATGGGAGGCCTCTTTCTGGCCCTTCTCCTGTCCTTAACAGTTTGGTGACCACACCAGTCCATTCATGATATGTCGTGTATGGAACAACGTTTAAAGCAGAACAATGTGGATAGATTGGGAGAAGAAAGAGGCCACACCGAGGCCATGGCCACAGCTGGAGGCCGAATTAGAGACTTTTTAAGAATCCCAAATGCTGAGCAGGGGACAAACACGTAGACTGCTCCATCTGCCATTATATTCCACAGACTTTCAAGCCAGTTTCTGCCTTAAAACGCTGCTTTCTTTCCCTGTATCTGTCATGTGGCACTGTGTGTGTGTGTGTGTGTGTGTGTGTGTGTGTGTGTGTGTGTGTTGGGGAGCACTCTCTTCCCTTCTTTAGTTTATTATAGCCAATTAAATAAAAAGTGAGAAACAGATACAAAGATAAAGATATGGCAACGTTTCAGATGGAAAACAAAGACATTTAGGAGTACACAAGAGAGGAACACCTCTTGGAAAAAAATATGTGAAGTAGTTCCTGATGGGGGGATATAACACTATTTTTTTGTTAGATCTTTTGAAGATACCTTGATTACTTAGTACATTTGGATTTCAGTTTCCCAAGTGAATGGCCTTATTTATAAAGATTGATAGCATCATCATTGAAGATGATCAGTCATTAAAGAGTCTTTCTTATAAAGGGAACCCCCTGCTGTTGATTCTAAATTAAGCCAGGGAAGTCCTGAATAATTATTATTTATTCAACAAATATTTATGGATGAGGGTGCTAGCCTCATGGGGTTTGTAGCCTGATGGGGATATAGATAAAGACAGTGACACTACTAAGTGGCAAGTGCTGTGTTGGGGAGGCACAGAAGAAGGAGGGGAGCCCCAGAAGCACATGATTCACTGAATCTTGGGGATGAGCGAAAGCTTCAAGAAGCAATGAAATCTCAAATTGCATCCTGAAAGGGGAAAAGGAGCGAACCAAAAATGGCTGAGGAATTGAATATGCTAAGGTGTGGGGATAAAGCATGACCCATATCTGAGGAACCAAGAGTGTTCCTAAACGCCTAGACTAAAGCTGGCAGGAGATAGGGCTGGACAGTTAAGTGGCTATCAGATCATCAAGGACCTTATAAAGTGTATAAAGTTCACAAGTTATACGGGGTAGCCCATTTCATATGTAGATTTTATAGTTAGCCTTCTTTGTCTTTTTTCTATCACAGACGTCACAATAGCATAAGAAGCATTGCCATTCTGTTTGTTACAAATAAATAAGAACTTTCAAAAGTGGCATGTGTGTACACAAGGGTTAACATAGAAGCTTTTGTCCAAAGAAAGTCTGGCTGTCAAGGTTGAGCCTTGGCTGGCTTCTGGGAACTTGGCTGGTAAAGGCTCCTACACTGATAGAAAACTTTCGGCTCCCTATATCTAGACTACGCAAATAATATGGTTATGCTGGAATCTTGATACGTGCTGGCAGAGGGTGCTTATGTGACCAACTCCCAATAAAGCCCTTCAGTGCTGTCTCTGATGGGCTTCCTTAGGCAGAAACATCACACATGTGTTGCTGTATTTTCTCATAGGTGGGGGAAGAATGTGCACTGTTTGACCCTGAGAGGGAGAGAACACAAGAAAGCTGCAGTTGGATTCCTCCAGACCCCACCTATCTTTCCCCATTATGATCTGCTGTATAAGTTCCGGAGCCCTTCTAGTGAATTTCCTAACAGAAAGGAGGTCTTAAGCATCACCAACACACCTGCTATGACTGTTTACTTACAGATATTGATTGGATGAGTACCAAAAGTGAGCTATCAAATGCCAGAAGTACTAGTTTCCTTATTTTGTTATATATATAAATATACATACACACGTATGTAATTTTTTAAAGATCCATAAATACTCATATATATTGTGTGTGTGTATATATGTGTATATATATATATATATTTTTTTAACCCAAATTTGTCTAACCCAGTTTGATCTCTCATCATTATTTCTCAAATTATCAAACTTGGCTTTGAATTATTTTTGACTTTTACTTTCAAATGACAGAAATGCATTAGCTTTTAGGAGAGTTAAAGAAAGCCACTGGCTTTAAGGGCAGTTTTTCATCAAGAGATCCAGAAAGGATTTGAATAAATGGCAGAAGTCCTTGGAAGATTTATAGTATGTCCAGGTGACTTATTTTCCTTTTTCTTTTAACGGGTGATGATTTACTTAATTGTACAGCTTCTGGTTCCTACAAGTCACCCCTATTTTTGTGCTGCACCATAATGCAGACAGACTCTCTGGTCATATTAAAGATACATTAGTATTTATGGAGTAATAGGCATGGACTACTTTTCATATAATTTATATTGGGAAATTTTACTCAAGTCTTACTTGAAAAGAATTTCTTTTTAAACAGTTAAAAGAAATCCTAAAAGAACTTGTAACCAACCAGGAAATCCTTGTCTTTCTTATGGGCTTCATCTTCATTTTGGTAAATTCCTTAGAGCTCTGTCCTTTTTTTTTGTTTGTTTAATTTTTTTAACATTTATTTATTATTGAGAAGCAGAGAGACAGAACATTGGCATGGGAGGGGCAGAGAGAGGGGGAGACACAGAATCTGAAGCAGGCTCCAGGCTTTGAGCTGTCAGCACAGAGCCTAACATGGGGCTTGAACTCACAGGCGGTGAGATCATGACCTAAGCCACCAACCAGGCACCCCAAACTCTGTCCTTTCTTACTGAGTAACTGGCAGTAGGCAGTGACTCTGTTAAGCAGTTCTCCTTAGACAGGATTTATGTTTCCTTTGCATCGTCTTTGTCTCCCTCTGGACACCATGGGCATAGGGCGCCCTGCTTTCTGCTTGACCTAGTAGCCTTTTCTGGGACCCAGTAGGTAAAGAATGCTGCTTCCTAAGCATGGCTGGGTTTGGTTTTGATCTTTATTTCTAGCTTTATAGATATTTATGTCTATATCTTTATTTCTTGTCTAATTGGAGAAGATTTACAGCTCATAAATGGACTTTAATATAGAAGGTCCCTGGAGTTAGTATACAGCAACAGAGTGATTTCCCAGCAATGTGCAGTTTTACAAGGGTAGCTTTCTTCATAAGGCTGTTTACATTGTGTCTGTTCCCATTTTACTGCCTTTCTGTCCTTTATTTTTCTTTCTCCTCTCTCACTTACCACATCATCAGACTTTTCCCCTCAGCTGGCCATAAATACTTAATACTGCACTTGCAGAATGAAGTTTTATATTTCTTGTTTATAATTTTCAATGCAAATGAAGCTTTTTTATTGTTTTTCTACGTTTCTACATTTCTTACTCCCATGGGCCTAGATTCTTTTTGTTACATCGAGCAGGGGGATTGTTTTGTTTGTTTGACTTGGTTTTGTCCTTCGGATCCAATGGCTTTAATAGAGAGTATATTTTCTATGCTGATGTAAGTCTACTCAGAATCAGTTGCCAACAAAAGCCAGTTCTAATCAAAGTGTAGGTTATTTATGTAGCCCTCTATATTTAGAGGTCTGCTTAATGAGGTAGGTGAGTGTTGCAAGATTCGCGGGTGTGTGTTGTCATTAGGTTTAGAAGAAAACTTCCTGAAGCGGCTAGTAATAACCATTATAACCTGTTAGTCTGATTTTTTTTCTTCTGAAAGACATGGCATTATTGCATCCTTTATAGTGTGGTCTTTGATATTTTCTCTTCTAGTTTCCCAGAGAGATGGTCATTCAGAGCCTACACATCTGTTCTGTATTTCGAACCTCAGATGAGAATATTCATTCAGGCCAAAAGAGTTAAAACAAAACACCTATGTTATTGCCTCTACAGACCCAGGTAACTCACTTTCTTTATTTTCATAGCTTTTATTTTCTAAAGTCAATAGGCTCTTCCCCCCCAATTGTTTAAGTGTTTTGATAGTAAGATTTTATAATTTTATGGTAAGATTTTTACTATGGCAAATAAAATTCAGACTGCTNTAATTGTTTAAGTGTTTTGATAGTAAGAATTTTATAATTTGATAGTAAGATTTTATAATTTTATGGTAAGATTTTTACTATGGCAAATAAAATTCAG
Source organism: Crocuta crocuta (assembly GCF_008692635.1). NCBI lineage: Eukaryota > Metazoa > Chordata > Mammalia > Carnivora > Hyaenidae > Crocuta > Crocuta crocuta. The sequence continues at coordinate 6,277,544 of NW_027531334.1, forward strand.
ACTGCTTCTGAAAGTTTTGCTGAGAAGTAATCACATGTAACAAATATTTGGCCATAATCACCACACACTGCAGTGAACACTCTTAAGTTAGATAATCACTCCAGGTAAGCATTTGTTTTCCACTTATTGAATCTTAGGTGCTTTGATTGTGATAGTTTCCATTATAAAAATTGCGGCTCACTTATATTTCTGCTTACACAATTTGAAATATTAAATCATATGCATATGTGTATGTATATTTTATATATAGAATGAACATCTTTGTAAACACTATTTGGGTCAGTTATATTTTAGTTGTTCTTTACATTTTAGCATGAACTTTTTTATTATACCATAATAATTATAGTTAACGTACATAACCATATGTAGTTACAAATTTTTCTTAATGATGAGAGCTTTTAAGACTTACTTTCTTAGTAACTTTCAACTATGCAATACAGTATCATTAACTGTGTTGTACATTATATCCCCATGACTTACTTAGTTTGTAACCAGAAGTCTGTACCAGCATAAACCTTTTTTAAGCTGACACTTGCATATTTTAAATTTATCTTGCCCAGCTACGTATATATGCAATCAGAATAGTGTGTGTGTGTGTGTGTGGTTTCTGGGTGGTCATTTATTTACTCACCAAACATTTATCAGAGTCTTCTGTGAGTCCTGACTTTGTGCTAAGGTACAAAATATAAAAAAGATAAGATTAGTTCTGATTTTGAGGAGCTTAATATTTACTGGGAGAAGAATGTTTGAACACCGTCTCTCTCTCTATATGCCTTTTTACATGCATTGCTTTGTTTGATTTTTGCAGTGACCCTGTGGGTCATGTTTCATTATCACCATTTGAGAGATAAGGAAACATCACAACTGAACAAGAGCTCAAATATTCTGGCTCCAAATTCTTTACCAGCTTAAAGTGCTCCTTTCCCCTATACTACACTAACTCTTTATAATAGACCTGCACTTATTATGTTGTCTTATTTTCATGGAAAAGCAGTGGGTGTCCTGGGGCCTTGCAGTCACTCACATCAATATGCCCTAAGTCTAGTTACCATCTGTCACCATACAAACTTATTACAATGACCATATTCATTGTGGTATATACTACATGCTCATGATGTATTTTATAACTGGAAGTTTGTTCCTCTTAATTCCTTTCACCTGTTTTGCCTGCCCCCAACCTATCCCCTATCTGGTAATCAATATTTTTTTTCTTGTATCAGTGTCTGTTTCTGTTTCATTCTGTTTGTTCATTCGTTTTTTTAGATTTCACATATGAGTGAAATTCTATGGCATTTGTCTTCCTTTGGCTTATTTTACTCAGCATAATACCCTATAGGTCCATTCTCATCTTTACAAATGGCAAGATTTCATTCATTTTTATGACTGAGTAATACTCCATTTGTGTGTGTGCACATGTGGGTGCGTGTGCATAGGTTGCTTCCAAATTGTGGCTATTGTAAATATTGTTACAGTGAACATAATAATGAACACAGGATTGTGTATGTCTCTTTGAATTGGTGTTTTTGTTTTCTTTGGATAAATATCCAGAAGTAGAATTTCTGGGTACTATGATAGTTCTTCTTTTAATTTTTTGAGGAACCCCCATACTGTTTTCCACAGTGGCAGTACCAGTTTACATTCCCACCAAGAGTGTATAAGTGTTCCTTTTTCTCCACGTCTTTGCCAACACTTACTATTTTTCGTCTTTTTGATGATAGCCAGTCTGACAGGTGTGAGGTGATATCTCATTGTGGGTTTTTTTGTTTTTTGATTTTTGCATTTCACTAGTGAGTAGTGATATTGAGCATCTTTTCATGCTTCTTGAGCATCTGTATGTCTTCTTTGGAAAATTGTCTGTTGAAGTCCTTCACACATTTTTAAAATTAGGTGGTTTGTGTTTTTGGATAGTGTGTAGGTTCTTTATGTGTTTCTGATATTAACTCCTTAATGATTGTTTGATTTACAAATAGATTCCCCCATTCAGTAGGTTGCTTTTTCATTTTGTTCATGGTTTCCATAGCTGTGCAAAAGCTTTTTAGTTGGACAGAAACCCATTTATTCATTTTAGCTTTTGTTGCCCTTGCTTGATGAGACTGTTCTCAAATATTTCTATGATCCATGACAAAGGATTTCTGTCTATGTTTTCTTCTAAAAGTTTTATGGTTTTAGGTCTTACAGTCAAATTTTTAATCATTTTGAGTTTATTTTGTATATGGTATAAGACGTAGCTGTCGGTTTTCCCAATACCATTTATTGAATAGATAATATTTCCCCATTGTATATTCTTGTCTCGTTTATCATAAATTAATCGACCATATATGCATGGGTTTATTTTTGGGTTTTCTGTTCTTTTCCATTGCTCTATGTGTCTGTTTTCATACCGGGACCATACGACTTTAGCTCAGGTCATGATCTCGCCATTCGTGGGCTCGAGCCCCACATCAGGCTCTGTGATGAATGCTAGCTCAGGGCCTGCAGCCTGCTTCAGATTCTGTATCTCCCTCTCTCTCTGACCCTCCCCTGCTCACGCTGTCTCTTTCTCTCTCAGAAATAAAAAAAAAAAGATTGCTTTGGCTATTTAGGGTCTTTTGTGGTTCCATACAAATTTTAGGATTTTTTGTTGTAGTTCTGTGAAAATGCCATTGGTATTTTGATGAGGATTGCATTTAATGTATTGATTGCTTCGGGTAGTATGAATATTTTAATGATATTAATTCTCCTAATTTATGACATTGAGATATCTTTCCACTTATTTCTGTCATCCCCAGTTTCTTTCATTAGTGTCTTTCATTAGTAAAAGACATGCTTGGTTTTATTTTACCTCCTTGGTTAAATTTACCCCTTGGGTATTTTATTCTTTTTGATGCAGTAGTAAGTAGGATTGTTTTCTCAGTTTCTCTTTCTGATAGTTCATTATTAGTGCATAGAAATGCAGCCATTTTCTTTTTTTTTTTCTTTTCTTTCTTTTGAGTGTTATATCTGTTTCAAGTGTATAGTATAGCAATTCAGCACTTTCAGACATCACCTAGTGATCATCACAAGTGCACTCCTTAATGTCCATCACCTATTAATCCCAACGCCCCACCTCCCTTCCCTCTGGTAACCCTCAGTCCGTTTCTTGGTTTGTCTCTCTTTTTTCCCTTTGAAATGTAGCCAATTTCTGTATGTTAATTTTGTACTTTGTGACTTTGCTAAATTTATTTATTCTAATAGGTTTTTGTGATCTCTTTAGGTTTTTTATATGTAGTATTATATTATCTACACATCCAGTTTAACTTTGTCCTTTCTCATATGGATGCTTTTTATTTCTTTTCATTGCCTAATTGCTGTGGCTAGGACTTCCACTACTATGTGAAACAAAAGTGGTATTGAGAGTGGGCATCTTTGTCTTGTTCCTGATCTTACAGGGAAAGCTTTCATCTTTTCACCATTGGCTATGATGATGCTACCTGTGGTTTGCCCTATTTTTATGTTGAGGTGCGTTTCTTTTATATCCACTTTGTTGCGAATTTTTATCATAAATAGATGTTGAATTTTATCAGATGCTTTTTTCTGCATCTATTGAGGTGATCATATGACTTTTATCCTTTGTTTTATTAATGTGGTGTATCACATTGAATTGCACATGTTGAACTGTCCTTGCATCCCTGGAATAAATCCCACTTGATCATATTATGATCCTTTTAATGTATTTTTGAATTTGATTTGCTGATATTTTGTTAAGGACTTTTACATCTATGTTCAACAGGGATATTGGCCTGTAATTTTCATTTTTGGTGGCGTCTTTGGTTCTGGTATCAGAGTAATGCTGGCCTCACAAAATGGGTTTGGAAGCATTCCTTGCTTTCCAATTTTTGGAGTAATTTGAGAAGGATAGGCACTAACTCTGAATGTTTGGTAGAATTCACCCATGAAGTCATCTGGCCCTAGACTTTTTTTAGAGTTTTGAAATTATTGATTTAATTTCATTACTTGTACTCTGTTCACATTTTCTGTTCTTCAAGATTCAGTCAGGAAGGTTGTGGGTTTCTGAGAATTTAATTTTCCTAGGTTTTCCAATTTATTAGTGTATAATTATTTGTTGTAGTCTCTTCAACTCCTTTGTATTTCTGTGATGTCAATTATAACTTTAAAACCTTCATTTCTGATTTTATTTACTTGGGTTGTCTCCCTTTTTTTGATGTTTGGCTAGAGGTTTATTGATTTTGTTTATCTTTTGAAAGAGACTTTTTAGTTTAATCTTTTCTATTGTTTTTTAAATCTCTATTTCAATCATTTCTTCTTTGTTCTTCATTATTTCCTTCCTTCTACTAAGATGGGTTTCATTTGTTCTTCATTTTCTAGTTACTTTAAATGTGTTGTTGGATTATCCATTTGGGATACTTTTCTTTCTAGAGGGAGGCCTGTAATGCTGTGAAATTCCCTCTTAGATCTGCTTATGCTACATTCCATAGATTTTGTTGTCTTTTCATTTGTATTTGTCCTAAGGTATTAAAAATTTTTTTGATGTTTTATTTATTTCTGAGAGAGAGAGAGAGCGAGCGAGCAGGGGAGGGTCAGAGAGAGAGGGAGACACAGAATCTGAGGACAGGCTCCAGGCTCTGAGCTAGCTGAGAGCACAGAGCCTGACACGGGGCTCGAACCATGAGATCATGACCTGAGCCGAAGTCAGATGCTTAACCGACTGAACCACCCAGGTGCCCCTGTCCTAAGGTATCTTAAAATTTCGTCTTTGAGGGGCGCCTGGGTGGCTCAGTCAGTTAAGCATCCAGCTTCAGCTCAGGTCATGGTTCTCGTGGTTCATGGGTTTGAGCCCCATGTTAGGCTCTCTGCAGACAGCTCAGAGCCTGGAGCCTGCTTTGGATTCTGTGTGTCTCTCTCTCTCTGCCCCTCCCCTGCTCATGGTCTGCCCCTCTCTCGCAAAAATAAACAAACATTAAAAAAAATTGTCTTTGATTTATTTCTTCATTGACCCATGTTGTTAGTCTCCATGTGTTTGTGTTTTTCCAGCTTTCTTTTTGTAATTTCTGGTTTTATACCATTGTGATCATAAAAGGTGCTTGATATAATTTAAGTCTTCTTGAATTTATCGAGACCTATTTTGTGGCCTAACATATGATGGAGCATGTTCTATGTGCAGTTGCAAAGAATGTGTATTCTCCTGTTTGGGGATGAAATATTATATTTATATCATTAAGTCTGTCTGATCTAATATGTCATTTAAGGCCAGTGTTTACTTACTGATTTTTTGTATGAATGATCTATCCATTGATGTAAGTAGTATATTAAAGTCCTGTACTGTTATCAGTTTCTCCTTTGATCTCTTAATATTTGGTTTTGTGTGTTTAGGTACAGGTACATTGAATGCATAAATATTTATGAATGTTATATCCTCTTCTTAGATTGACCCCTTTATTACTATGTAATGCCCTTTCTTGTTTTATGTTACAGTCTTTGTTTTAAAGTCTTTTTTTCTGACATGAGTATTGCTAGTCCAACTTTCTTTTTGTTTCTGTTTGCATGGCATATCTTTTACCATCCCTTCACTTTCAGTCTGTTTCTGTCTTTTGGTCTGAAGTGAGTCTCTTATAGGCAGCATTTAGAGAGTGTTTTGTCTGTTGTTTCCTGAGTTGTTAATTTTAGCCATTTCGACAGGTGTGAGGTGGTATCACATTGTAGTTATGATTTGTATTTCCCTGATGATGAATGATGTTGAGCATCTTTTCATGTGTCTGTTAGTCATCAGGATGTCGTCTTTGGAAAAATGTCTATTCATGTCTTCTGCCATTTCTTTTGGGTGTTGAGTTTGATAAGTTCTTTATAGATTTTGGATATTAACCCTTTATCTGATATGTCATTTGCAAATATCTTCCCCCACTCCATTGGTTGCCTTTTAGTCATGTTGATTATTTCCTTCCACTGTGCAGAAGCTTTTTATCTTGATGAAGTCTCAATAGTTCATTTTTGCTCTTGTTTCCTTTGCTTCTGGAGACATGTTTAGTAAGAAGTTGCTGCGGTTCTGCTTGCTTTTGTAATTCTTCTGTGTTTTATCCTTCTTCTCTCACTCTTTTCCCATGTGGTTTGATGGTGCTATGTTTAGTACTATGTGCTATGTTTGGGTTCCATTCTCTTTCTTCTCTTTGTATCTATTGTAGGTTTTGTTTTATGGTTACCATAAGGCTCATATATCTCAGTTTATGTGTGTGGCAGTCTATTTCAAGCTGATGGTCACTTAAGTTTGGATGTATTCTAAAAGCAGTACATTTCTACACCCTTCTTCATGCTTTGTTTAAGTGGTTGATACACTGCTTTTACTATATATTTGCCTTTACCAATGAGATTTTTCTTTTTTGTCCTTTTTATCCAATGAGATTTTTTCTTATTATATTTTCTTATTTCAAATTATGGTCTTTACTTTTTTCACTTAATATTTCTTATAGGCCAGTTTAGCGGTGATGAGCTTTTTAAATTTTGCTTGCTTAAGAAACTATCTCTCCTTCAAGTCTGAATTATAATCTTGCCAGGTATAGTATTCTTGGTGGTAAGTTTTTTTTTTTTCCTTTCAGCATTTTAATATTTCCTGCCACTCCCTTCTGGCACACAAAGTTTCTGCTGATAGTCTTACCGGGTGTCCCTTGTAAGTGAATATTTGTTTTTCTCTTGTGGCCTTTAATACTCTCCCTTTATCTTTAAAATTTTCCACTTTATATGTGTTGTGAATCTCTTTGGGTTCATCTTGTTTGGGACTCTGTGATTTCTGGACCCTGGATATATGCTTTCTTCCCCTGATTAGGGATATTTTCAGCTATTATTTCTTCAAATAATATTCTGGCCCTTTCTCTTTTCCTTCTAGGACTCCAGTAATGTCACTGTTTTTACACTTGATATTTTCCCAGATGTTTCTTAAATTGTCCTTATTTTTTAAAACTCTGGGGTTTGTTTGCTCCAATTGAGAAACTTCCACTATTTTTTCTTTCAGTTTGTTGATCCATTCTTCTGTATCACCTAATCAACTGTTGACTTCCTTTAAGTATATTTTTTCATTTCGGTTATATTCTTCAGCTCTGATTGGTTCTTTGTTATATTTTCTAACTTTCTGTTGAAATTCTCACTGGGTTCCTCTAGTCAGTCTTCTAAGTTCAGTGAGCATCTTTATGACCATTACTGTGAACTCTTATTAGGTAAATTACTTATCTCTGTTTCATTAGATTCCCCCCCCCCAGGGGTTTATTTTGTTCTTTCATTTGGAATGTATTTCTTTGTCTCCTCATTGTGTTTGACTTTCTGTGTTCATTCCTATGAATTACGTGGAACAGCTACCTCTCTAGGTCTTGAAGTAGTGGCCTTGTGTAGGGGTGTATCCTTTGAGTAGACTGCATATGTCTGGCTGCTTTGGAAGGCCAGATGGATGGAATATGGCCTGGGGTGTGCCATACCAGGGCTGTTTTGACAGTGTGGTTGGATTAGGCACAGGCTGGGATGGTCCCAGAGTATGCTATGTTGGGGCCACCTTCTAAAGCTGATGTGGGCCAGGGGCCAGGGCACACTGGTGAGGCTCTAGCAGGCTGACTGGAGTGCCTGGACTCTGCTCTCATTTGTGCTATCAAGGTGGTGGGGGAACATAAAAAATGGTGCTCACTTGGTATTTTCGACCCTGGAGAGAGTTCTGGCAGTTTCCTACCCATTTAGCAGATTCTCTAGGGTTAGTGAATGTATTTCCTTCACTTCAAATCTTGTTGCCCTTTAAACTGTTCTTTTTTCACTGTGCCCCACAGTGGGTGAGTCTGTGAACAGGCCCCACAGTGATCTCCCTTTCTACTGCAGGTTACGATTCCCATGGTTACTGTTTCTCCCTTTCTCCTACCCTTCTCTATGGTCCCTCTATCATTTGTTGTGCAGAAGCTGTTCAGTCAGCTGCCTGTTCTTCAAGGGGAATTGCCTTATATGTAGGTATAGATTTCAATGTATCATGGGAGACAGTGGTCAGGGTCTTCCTACGCTGCCATCTTAGACCATCTCTCTGATTTACTTTTGATTTCTGATCCTACTGAAGGTTATATTTGAAAAGTGAAATATAACATGCCTGAGGCTTTCTTTATAAATCTTCTATTCATTTCCCAATTCATATCAAAGTGATGCTTCCTTTTCATCAGTCTTATTCTTCTGGAAAGTACCAAGGGTCTCCTGGATCAATCAATATAGCTGATCTTTTCAAATTAAATTGTTTCCTTCTTAGTGAGTTTGGGTAAAAAATGGTTTAAGCCAAAGGAAGACGTGGATTTGTCTTTATTTTCTCAGAGAATTGTAGTAAATGGAATTTCATCTACCTAAATTACTAGTATTAAGTGATGGCTGTTTCCCATTCTAGCATATTTTTTATTCACCTTTCAAAGTGATATTCTTAGATTTATGTTACCAGGAAGTAGATATAATATAAATACTTATTTTGTTTCCTAAAAGATATTTTAGGAGGCTTGCATCTTTGCCAAGTTTCATATGGGCTTCTGATGAAATCTGATACTTGGTATGGACTGAAATAATCCTTCATGACTTTCTCCTTTAAACTTAACCCTTTCTCTGTTTGACATATTTACTTGCATATAACTTCCCTTACAGGTTCTTTGGAGACAAAATTTTTGTGTAAGAAATTGTAGAGTTTCTTCTATGTTATCTAATCCCTAGTGGGTTAGCCCTTATTTTCTTTCTTTCTGAAAAGGCATTGTAGCTCTCATGGCTGCATCAGAATAAATTAAAAGCTTGGAATGTCCCTATTTGACAAAAGTAAGGATATGTAAAAAGTATTAAACAATGATTAAATGCTTTGGCCACTTGGTCACCCAGGCTCTAATAAACTTCTAGAAATGTACCCTGAAGTATTATTTATAAGAATACATGACTATACTTTGTGGTTAGTCGTCATCTATATTTTTATAGCAAACAGAAAAAAGAATACTGTGAGTAAAATTACAGTTGCTTTAGCTATTTTTATCCTAAAGTCTCTAACGGGTTCAGAAAAGGACTAGATAGCAATTTTTGGTGTCATGTCATTAGTTTTCTTCCTTGATCATATTCTGTTCATTACTTTTTATCAGTAACTTGGATAAAAAACAAACACATTTAAGTTCATGTTTGACCCTGAATTAGGAAGAATCTCTTCCATTAGGCATAACAGAAAGAAGATACGAAAGAGTTGAAGTCCAAAAGATAACCAATGTACAGACCTGAGTTTAGATCTTAAAAATCTATCATGTAAGTATAGACTTGAAAATGATTTACATTAAAGAAAGCAAAGATGTTTTAATTGATCACAAGCTTAGTATAAGCTGAGAGTGTGACAGAGTTGCTAAAATGTTTATGGAACTTAGTGAGCAGAACAAGATGATGATAGTAATGATAAACCATATCCCGCTTACACTGTGTCTGGAGAGTGATGTTTGGATGGGGAGGACTTAGGAGGGCCATGGATTTACTAGATCACAGGGAATGAACTATCTGGTAGGGGATCATTGGTGGAATTGAGCATCATTTTATGTAGGAGAGAAAGGCCATAATGAAAATATGATAGCCTTGTCATGTGATAGCTGGAATTCCAGAGGGCAGAACGTGGATGGCTGGTTAGAAGTGGAAGACAGAGTTAGCTCAGCATGGGAGTGTTAGGCTGTTTTTGCAAGGAAGAGACACACAGATTAACTTTTTCCATTGGTGTTTAGTATAAGAATATTCAGAGAAGTCATGTAACTCGTGTTTCCATGAGGAGTGTTTGGAGAAATGAAACAACAGCCCAGTGTTGCTCTGGATATACTTGGGCTCTACTGAGCTGTACTTGTTGGATACACCTAGTACTTTGATCATTTAAAAGTAGGTTTTCCACTATCAAAGTCAAAACTTCCCTGTCAGACAGAGGTCAAGGACAAGACACACCAGAGGGGTTGGATTGCTCATGTAGCTTCCTGTGGTCAAACACCAATCAGTCTCCAGTCCAGCTAGGAGATTTAATATCCAGAATATTAATCTAGTGAGTCCAGGAGAACAAATTTAGTTTCTCCAGACACACATAGCATGAGGTATAGCAACTCAGAAAAGGCCATGAGCATGGCATGAGATTAATGAAGTTCATGCTCTTTAACAGTGGAAGGCAGTCCCTCCCAAGATGAGGACAAATTTGTTTCTGAAAAGTCTAGATTGTAGAAGAAATTACTTTAGGAAGAATTTTAGCTAGGTGATTTCTAAGGTCTTTTTCAATGTAAAGGTTTTATAAGTTTGTATTTCTTCAAGTCTTAAATATTATTTATTTGTATCATACAGACAAGTTAATGTACGGCCATATTTCTTTTTTTTCCCCAAATAGTTTATTGTCAACTTGGTTTCCATATAACACCCAGTGCTCATCCCCACAAGTGCCCTCCTCCATGCCCATCTCCCCCCTCCTTCTGCACACCCATCAGTCCTCAGTTTGTTCTCAGCATTCAAGAGTCTCTCATGGTTTGCCTGTCTCCCCCTCCCCCACTATTTCCCCTTTCGTCTCCCCTGCGGTCCTCCATTAAGTTCCTTCTAATCCTCCTATATGTGCAGACGTATGGTATTTGTCCTTCTCTGCCTGACTTATTTAACTCAGCATAACACCCTCAAGGTCCATCCATGTTGCTACACATGGCCAGATTACATTCTTTCTCATTGCCATATAGTATTCCATCATAGAGATAAACCACGTCTTCTTGATACATTTGTCCATTGATGGACACTTAGGCTCTTTCCATGTTTTAGCTATTGTGGAGAGTGCTGCTATAAACATTGGGGTACATGTGCCCCTATGCATCAGCACTCCTGTATCCCTTGGGTAAATTCCTAGCAGTGCTATTGCTGGGTCATAGAGGAGTTCTGTTGTTAATTTTTTGAGGAATCTCCACACTGTTTTCCAGAGGACCTTTACCAGTTTGCCTTCCCACCAACAGTGTAGGAGGGTTATATGGCCATATTTCTTGATTTTAGGCAGCAGACATTACTGATTTTCTTTGGCTTGGATTCTTTAGCTTAAGAAGAGAAGTATCTCTCAAATTTATACAGACATTAAATCTTTGCACCTTAGGTCTAAGGACAGATGTAAAATGGTCACTTTTGCAAGCTTTAAGGGAGACAGAGTTAAAGTGTCTACAGACCTTCATTTGTCATTAAAACTGCTTTGCCATAGGCTGTTAATACTAAAAGTGGAATCCAAATGACATAGAATTGGAGTCAACCTGCTTTCATTGGAGCAGCAAGGTTCTTTGTAAGTTATTCAGGGACACTGAGTTTATGGTTTGCTATTGAATACTTTGCAATATTATGCAAGTGGGACAGTCTTTTAATTTTTTAGAGATGTTTCCTACCCTCTCACATCCCACCCACTTAAACAGACTAATAATATTTTAAGAGTATTTCTTTTGTAAACTGTATATCTTATGTGTCCCTTCATGAATTTGTATAATTGTATAATCTTAATTACTTAACCTTTTGTTATACAGTAGTAGTTGAAAACAAAACTTGGATCTGCCAAACCTGGATCTGAGCTTTGATTTTGTCATTTACTAGCTATGGACCTTTGGCAGTACCTTAAGCCTGACACTTCTCCACTGTGCATTGAGAATTCTTCTGCCATTTAGGATTGTTGTGAAGATTCAAATAAGAATATGTTTTTTTAATATTGGTTTTTTAGATGTTTTTATTTTATTTTTGATAAAGAGAACAAGCAGGGGAGGGGCAGAGAGAGAGAGAAGGAAACAGAGGATCTGAAGTAGGCCCTATGCTGATAGCAGAGAGCCCATTGTGGGACTCGAACTCACAAACTGTAAGATCATGACCCAAGCCAAAGGCAGACACTTAATGAATGAGCCACCCAGGTGCTCCCAAAATATGTTTTGTTTTAAACATGAAAATACTCAGCACACTTCTCGAAGTATTTACAAATAAACATTAGTTATTACTGTACAACTGAATTATGACAAGTGGACGGAATGATCATTCTACGCAAGGCAGTCTTTTGGGCATTTGGGATTCAGTGCAAGCAACAACAGAAGGCTCCTGCCCTCATAAAGCTTATGTTCTAGTGGAGGAACAAAAACAATAAGCAAACAATAAATAAAATAAAATAGTGGGTAACTCTAAGTGCTAAGTAAAGAAAAGGGCAGGAAATAAAGACTTATAGAGGGGAGTCACATAACTGTTCTGGATAGGAAATCAAGGAAGGAAGTTAGTTCTAAGTAAATAACTTCTGAGCAGAGAGCTGAATACACTGAAAGAGTAAATGTGTTGTCTACCCTTGCATAACACATCACTCCAGAATTTAGTGGCTTCCTGATAAAAGTAACCATCCATTATTTCTCAGTTTCTATAGGTCAAAAATTGGAGAGTGGTTCTGTGGGGTGCTTTTATCTTGGTATTCCTGATGAAGTTGCCAAGAGATTTTGGCGGGGGCTGCAAGAGGTTTGGTGGGAGCTAGAGGCTACACTTCCAAAGTGGCTGACTCACATGGCTGGCAGGTCGGTTCCTCTTTATGGGGGCCACCGCACTGGGCTTCTTGAGTGCTTTCATGGTACAGGAAATGGGCTCTACCGGAGGGAGCAATTCAGGAAAACAAAGTAGAAACTGCAGTCTTTTAGAACCTAGTCTCAAAAGTCACACACCATCATTTCGACCATACTTTTTTGGTCACACAGGTCAGCCTGGATTCAGTGTGGGATGGCACTGCACAAAGGCACAGATACCAGGGGGGAGTAACTGTGTTAGAGGACATCTTGGAGGGTGGGCATCACAGTAAGTCATGAAAGAATTTTATGAGCAGATGTTTCCAGGAAGAGGGGAGAGTAAGTGTAAAGACAGGGTAAAAGGGTGAGCATAGCTAGAGCACAGTGGTTGGGAAGAGATGAGGTAGACGTGGGCAGATGCTGTAGGGTCTTGAACAACATGACGAGAAGTGGTTGTATTGAGAATGTAAAGAGTTTTGAGGAAAGCAGCATTATTTGACTTATGTTTTTAAAAGATCATTCTGGCTGCTGAGTGGAGAATTGATTTTATGGGGCAAGAAAGGAGGAAGGTAGATGAATCAGGATATCATTACTATATTCCAGGTGAGAAATTACTGTGGCCTGGGCTGGAATGGAGAGTAGCATTCAGTTTATAGATATGCTGTAAATACAGAGCCACCAAGACTTGCTCGTGGTTTGGATGTGGAGTGGAGAGGAACTGAGGAACCATGAATGCCTTATAAGTTTTTTATCTGAGCAAAATCTTAAGAATGATAGGGAAGATGCAGGGTAGAGGTTAGGAGTGATGGTCAACGGCGTTATTTCTACTCATTCTGGATGTACTAAGTTTGAGTAGTCTACCTGACATCCAGGCCTAGCTATCAGTATTACAGTGGCCAGAAAAGTTTTGATCATGCCTCATTACATGTTTTGATGAATAGTTGAGGACTATAACTATTTTATAGTGTGAATAACCCAAGTAAACTCTCATAATTTAAAAAGAATAGTTATGTTTGTGGATACTGCGACATGGCAATAGTTCATATTTGTGGGCTTTTTCTGCATAAGTAAAAGTTTGGAACTGTAGTTTTCTTGTAGTCTGTTTTTTTCCAAATTTTAAATTTAAAATACTGTATATTAGCCAAAATGTTTTGCACAAATTGTACGTGTCCGTATCAAATGCCAATGAAAGTTTAAGTTTCTGCAGGTGGTTTTTAATGATCAAAGTAGTCACTCAAAATGCTTTATTAGGCTGTGCTCTATGCTTCTGTAATATAAAACCTTAAAATTTACTCTTTTTTTTTCATATTCTCATTTCTGTTGAGGGTGAAGAGTTCTATTTTGCTCTTTAAGTGTAAAACAAATAAAAATTCAAATCATATGGAGTTGGATATTGGAAAAAATCAAGTGACTAAAATCCCCCTTTACCACTTGTCATTCACTCTGTGCTCCAGCAATCTGTAATCTCCCAAATGGGAACCTCTGCTAGTTCAATAAATATTTTTCCAGATTGTTTTATGCACAGTGCATTTACATACATACCTGTGTGTGTGGACACACATTTATACACCGAATTCTTTTTTAAAACATAAAATTTAGGGGTGCCTGGGTGGCTCAGTCGTTTAAATGTCCAACTCTTGATTTCTGCTCAGGTCATGACCTCACAGTTGGTGAGTTTGAGCCCTGGGTCTGGCTCTGTGCTGACAGCATGGAGCTTGTTTGGGATTCTCCCAAACAAGAGAGTCTCCCTCTCTATCTGCCCCTTCCCCACTTGCACTGTCTCTGTCTCTCTCAAAATATATAAATAAACTTTAAAGAAAAAACATAAAATTTATATGCAACTTGTTCTTTTCACTTAAAAATCATTTCTTGGAGATCTTTCTCTGTCTCTGTTAAATATTTTATACAGTATTTTATGGTTTATTTAACTGTTTATTGATATATGTGATTTTTAGAGTTTTTATTGTGACAGTGCTAAATGGGATAAACTTGGTCATCATTGGACAGATTGCTAATATGCCATTATTTCTATAGAACAGACTACAGAAGTAAATTTCTGAGGCACAAGTTAGGTACACCATTAATTTTGATGGGCACAGCATTAATTTACCCTCCCAAGAAGTAGACCCAATTTATTTTCACACCAAGTACCCTTTTGTCTGGTTCCAGATCCACGCTTGTTATCAATAGTATTTTCTTGTTTCATTTTTACCATTCTACAGAGCAAAACTTGTATACTTAGTTTTCATTTTCCTCAATACTTTTCCTTTTTCTTTTAGAAAGATTTTATTTTTAGGTAATTTCTATACCCAGTGTGGGGCTCGAACATTCAACCCCAAGATCAAGAGTTGCGTGTTCTACTGACTGAGCCAGCCAGGTGCCTGTCAATACTTTTCATTGACCTATGTTTTTCAGCTCCTTTAGATGAAAGTATTCAAGGATCGAGAAGATGTGGTTTATCTCTACCATGGAATACTACATGGCAATGAGAAACAATGAAATCTGGCCATGTGTAGCAACATGGATGGACCTTGAGGGTGTTATGCTGAGCGAAATAAGTCAGGCAGAGAAGGACAAATATCATATGTTTGCACATATAGGAGGATTAGGAGGAACTTGACGGAGGAACAAGGGGGAGAAGAAGGGCAGAAATGGTGGGGGAAAGGGAGAGAAGCAAACCATGAGAGACTCTTGAATGCTGACAAAAACTGAGGACTGATGGATGTGGGGGGAGGGGGGGATGGGCATGGAGGAGGACACTTGTGGGGATGAGCACTGAGTGTTATGTGGAAACTAATTTGACAATAAACTATTAAAAAAAAAAGAAAGTATTCAATAAATTGCCTTATGTAGACAGTGAATATAAAATATTTGAATGTGGTTTCATTGATGGAATAAAACACAGAGGTAGAAAGTGAAATGTGTGAGGAAGAGTGAAGGCCTAAAATGTGGCAGAAAAGTGTGCTTTAGAGAGAAGGCAGAAACAGTGTGGAGGTGAAGGCTGTGGGATAGGGTTTGGGCAGAAGTGTAAAATAAAAGTAGAGTTTGGGATATGTGTGTGGAAAAAATTCTAACCACTGTGAAACTGAAGGCCCCGTGCTAGAGGGAACACCATGTCCCCTCTGTCAGTTGCAAGGAGGGAAGAGCTGACAGCTGGATGGATTCTCTTCCTGGTCCTCCAAGGGACACATTTTACAATTGTAAAATTTAAATTATGAAAGCATGCAGATCATCTGAGATGTTTCAGATCACCTGGGACCAGGTTGTCTCAGTGGCACAGACTGCGAACAGAGCACATGTTGCTTTTGTCTTTGTTGTTTAAAGTTGAGCACCTAATGCATAGTTGGTATCTTTTGTGCCACTTTTGCTTTTTGGGCATAAGCACAGAGTCTGTAAAATGCTATAAAATATGAACTATAAAATAGTTTAATTCATATCATCCTTAAAGGATCACTTCATTGTTCAGCTTCTCCTTAATTTCACTTTAGTTTGAAAAAATGACTTAAAATGAATGATTCAAACCAGATTAATTATGTGATTAATATGTGATTTTAAAAAACAAATGGTAATTCTAGTATATAGAGACCCAATAATTTTTTTGCTTTAAAACTTAGGTTTTGCTGTTGTCTAAATGTCATAGATGCTGATTTGAAATATGCCTTGGTATGACTTAAATGAATAATATTCATTGTGCCAGAAAAGGGAAGAAACTGATAATTACCTTACTTTAGATTTTATAGGTGTTCCTTTCTTATGGTTAATTATACTCTCATTGGAAAATGAACATTAAAATTCACAATAAAGAGACAAAGTTAGTTATTATAACTCAAACTGTTTGTGAAACCATAGAAGTAGATGAATATAGAATGACATTAGGTATTTTTAAATTATTTTTTAAAGTTTATTTTAAGAGAGAGCACGAGCAAAGAAGGGGCAGACAGGGAGAGAGAATCCCAAACAGGCTCTGTACTGTCTGCATGGAGCCCAGTGGGGCGACTCCATCTCACAACCATGAGATCTTGACCTGAGCTGAAATCAAGAGTCAGGCGCTCAAGTAACTGAGCCACCAAGATGCCCCCAGTTATTTTTTAACATTAAGTCTTTTCATGTAGATAACTGGGCAAACTTCTACAAATCCTTCAGAGTCTTAAGAGAAAAAAGAAATTTTTCTAGTTACTTATTTCTTCATTCCCAATGAATTTTCCCTCTGAAGCCCATATTGAGGGAACAAGTACTTAATATAATATTAATAGATAATATTATTAGACAATACCAGTATAGTGAACATTTATCCCAAACCAGCATTATTCTAAGTTCTTTAGCTCTGTTGATACCTTTAATTCTCGTGACAACTGTATGAGATAGATACCACTGTTACCATCCCCACATAGATAGGAAGTGGAATCACAGAAAATGAAATAGCGTGCCCAGTCCTATACTACTGAGGGACACAAACAGGACTTTAACTCAGGAAGGATGGGATCAAGATAGTCCAATTCTTTTTTTTTTCTTTTTCATGTTTATTTATTTATTTTGAGAGAGAGAGAGAGCGCGCGCGCGTGCAAGTAAGCTAGCAGGGGAGGGGCAGAGAGGCAGGGAGATAGAACCCCAAGGAGGCTCTGCACCGTCAGTATGGAGCCTGATGTGGGGCTTGAACCCATGAACTGAGAGATCATGACCTGAGCCTAAATCAAGAGTCAGATGCTTAACTGGCTGAGCCACCCAGATGCCCCCAGGTAGTTTAATTCTTAATACTTAATCATGAAGGTGTTCTGTCTTGAGTATATCTGTACTGTGTCTGTTGAGATAACGGAAGAGAGTCTTAAATTATAAACAGACTTTGGCTAACAGACATTTAACTATGTGTGACCTGTTTGTATAGTGATGGATTTGCATTACTACACACATTATTTAAAAGTCAGAACATATAAATGCAATTCTAGATCAAGCAATCATTCACCATTGCTTTTTAGCATAGATTCTAGGGATTGGTATACATTTTCTATAAAGGGCCTGATAGTAAATGTGATCACATTCTGTCTCTTTCATATATTCTTATTTTTCCTTTAAAAATGGAAAAATCATTCTTAGGTCTCAGGCTGTGCCAAAAACAAGCTGCTAGCCCAGTTTGGCCTCTGGGCCATATTTCGCTTATCGCGGATATAGACTCAGGGACATATAGATTTAGACTTCCCCCCCTCCTTTTTTTATGTCTGAGGATATTTTAGCTTCCAGGGATGAAAGAGTTCTCTACCCAACTCTTGCTGAACACCCGATGCCTTTCTAAACATGGAAGGTATCAGAGAATGGTGAGCTCCTGAGTCTATGTGAGTATAGAGCAAAAGTTACAGAATCAGAAGTATAGAACTTTGAGCATTCTGAAATGCAATATTCTGGAATTTTTTCCTGGGGTGATGATTTAAACCAACATTAAAAATCCTGACTTTTGGGAATCCTCTGTAAGAGATGTACATAGTTTCATCTGCATTCAGGGAACCTCTGTGCCAGAGGGCTTTCTTCACCTTTACTTTGCTCTGACTTTGGGTTTATGGAGATAGATATCTATTTATTTGTTATTCCTTTTCCTTGATTGTTCTAGAGCACCTTTGCTCTCACTAAAACAACAGATTTTGAAAACAAGCTTCTTGAGGAATAAAGTGGAAAATATGTTTTGGTAGTTTAAAATGATGACATATGTTTCCAAGCATTTTAGTAAGTCATTTGGGACTAGGAGAACTGCTTTATCCAGTGTCAGTGACCTGAGTAGGAAGGAAGGTTATATATTTTAGTTCGAAATTATGATAGTGGGGCAGGTGCATAGAAATTTTTCTCTTTAAGAAAACTATCCTGTTTTATATGTATAAATGAACATTTGCATGGGCAGAAGTTTTGTTATCTCTCTCCTGAAGTTCTCTTCCAAAAGCAAAATTACCAGGCATTGAAAGGCAAGGAATTTCTTCCTAGATACAAAGCTTGCTGATTTGCCAGTTGGATGCAACTTACTCTGAATCTTTCTTCATAATGATATATTTCTGGAGCATATATTCTTCCTAAAGTATATTCTCTAAGTATTAGGTACCTTAAAATGATAATCTGACTTGATCGGTTCTTTCTTTTTTCTTTTCAGAAAGTATCTATATGTCACGTCTTCTTTTAAAGGAGCATTTAAAAATGAAGTTAAAAAGGCACAGGAAGCAGTAAAGTTTGGTATGTAATTATCTATGGCCTACATCATTGCTGTTCATTCATTCAGCCAACATTAATTGTACCCTTATTCTGAGATATATACTGTTATAGCATTGTAGGAATGACCACAGTTAATTGAATTCCTGGCTCTAAGGAGCTTCATAACATATTTTTGTATCTCTGGCTTTGTTGAATTATGATGTATGAATTAAGGGTATATTATTATAATATATTTTATTTATCATTATTATTTACTTTCTGTTATTTCCAAATTCACACTTGGAGCTAGGTTGATCTATATTAGAAACCCAGATTGGCGTGATGCTGAATTAGATTATTTTAGAGACTAGCTTTATACCCACTTTAAGAAGGAATGTTCTACACATTCATTCCCCTCACAACGAAGGCAAAGCCATCCTTTCCCAGCGATCCAGGAGCAAGGAGTAACTTTAATCTATATTCCACAGATGGTAGAGAGTTTTCAGTCAGCCGAATATTCAGTCGTGACCCTTTAATTTGTAGGTATAGTGTTGTGCCCTGTCGATTGTAATGTCTAAGAGGAAACCCAATGTGGCTGCCTGCACCCAGAATTGAGAGCTATGGGAAAGAACATTCTGAGATTATTATGTGGAAGCCGTTCCCACTGGTTATGGCCATAATGTATGCACACACTGCTCACTTAAAGTTGCTTGAAAGAGCTTCTGATGTTGTACTTATCTTGCTTCTGCTTCCAGCTGAACGCGTATTGAAAGAAGCACAAATCACAGTAAACCAGCCTGACAGAACTTCTTTGTCTTCTGCCAAGGTATGACACATAGACTTCCTAAATGGCCAAGTATCATTTGCTTTTTCCTGCACACAGTGGTCTCTTATCATTTACTTTGTAAACTGATAAACACAGATAAGCTCCAAAATTTAAGTTGATTTTACCCCAGGTAAACAGAGCAGAGGCGCGCAGAGAAAGGAGAGGATACTCAGCAGTAGGAGGAGGCTGGGTCTGAGCAAAGATGAGCAACGTGGGGTGAATTTGGAACAGCGGGGAAGAGCACTACAGCGCATTTCTTTAAAATGAAAAGTAATATGAGGAAAAAAATAATGAAAAACTAGCAGAAAAAAAGCAGCCTATCAAATTTCCTTGAAAATATCTTTTCAAATTATTGCTCTCTATGGACCTGAATAAATGGGGAAAGCAAGAAGAAGACTTATAAGCCATCCTTTTTTCTGGTGCTAGGAATTATGTGCTGTAATTATGAATATTAATAACAGTACTTCCAGCTTACAAAGCTTTTTTCTTATGAGTTGCTCCACATAGTTCATAAACATTTTCTGTAATCCTTGTAATACGCCCATGAGTAAGATAGGTTATAAAGTACTATTATTAATAATTATAATGCGTAGCAACCAAAAAAAAAAAAAGAATATTGCTGCAGGACATGTAAGTTTGTTAACTTTTACCCAAAATGCAGTACAGAGCTTTCTACCATGGTAAATTATGAAGCCGCATTTTATGTACTTGCAAACAAAAGGATAAATAGGTAAATGGAGAAAAAAAAATGCTGTACTTCCACTTTTCCTTCATCCTCTTCTGCAGATTCAGTGTATGAATCCTTTCCATGATTCACCCTTCAACTTTCAAGGACCAGGGCTGAGTTTGATACAAAGCTCTCTCATATCTAATGATCATGAGTAGGGAATGAAATCAAAGAGTAGCACATGGTAATGCCCCAAAGCTACCTATGCCTTCCCAAAATTCTCCTACTTTTTTCTTTTCACCTATTATTTTAAGGAAAATGTAGACCTATCTTACTGTCATTGATTTTTAAAGAAAGGTTTAAGCTTTTTTTATTTTGTCTCAAAGAAGTCAATTTCCTTGGCTTTATGTATTTGAGAGACCAGAGAAGCAGACTCTTTCTAATGGGTCAGGACCTTGCTTTCTTCTTGCCTTAGGCTTCCCTCTCATTGCCTCTTTGCTCTGTGCTGAGTGCTTTGACAGAAAGGGGGGCAGAGGTATCTTTGACCACCTTGCTTTGTTGCTGGGCAAAGAGAGCAAAGCGGAATGACCTTGGCTTTTGACCTCTTAAATTCCTCTAGGCAGTTGAGTGGTTGAAGTGAAATACTTACAGATCATTTATCATTTGCTTTTACTTTAAAGTCAGTGAAAATAGTATTCAGTCAGTGGTATACTTGCCAAATGAGATGCCCATCCTTCACATCAGGTAGATGGAGCACATTAAAAATCTGTTGTTATTTGTGAAATTATAATAATGCATTATTTCTTTTCTGCCTGGTTAGAGGGAGTGTACTAGAGATAGGGCAGTGAATGAGCCAGTATATAAAATTAAAACAGAAGACAAGAAAGACAGGTGGGCGTTGGTATTGAGGTACTCTGAAAAGAAGAAATCCTAGGGATGGGATAGCCTATAAAAGGAAAGCTTAGGGATTCTTAAGGGTATCTGGAACTTGATATAAAGGAGATGTGTTCTTATGGTGACTGACAAAATTTTTTAATAACAACTTTATTTTTCTGAAAGAAGCGGCCGTAATTGGTCATGTGATTTAACGTGTTGTTGTTGTTCTCACAAACAGACATCAGAGTCTAGGTACGTTGAATGACTTTCCCAAGCTTTTGTGTAGTTTGTGTGAAAGCCAGTGTGACATTACGAGGAGCAATAGCTCCTTAAAAGACAGAGAGAGATCACTGGAATATGTGCAAAAAGAGAACCATGGGCTAGGAGTTGGTGTGTCCCCTTAGCTATTAGAATGGAATCATTTATCAGGTATTTATTGTCTACCATTATACAATTGCATTAGGCAATGTGACCTATCACTGTTACCCTTGTGAAACATTTGGATAATGGGATAATAAATATCAGCTTAGCTTTCATTAATTTAGTAGAATTATGTTCTCTCCTGACCAAATGTACTTCTCCAGGATGTATTACAGAAAGCCTTAGAAGATGTAGAAGCAAAGCGTAAGATTCTTAAAGTGAAACAGAGGTAAGATGTAAGATTTTCTGCTTGCCAGAATGCTCTACACTTTGATAAAGCAAATTCTGATTTCCGAGGAGGCAGATTTGGTGGTTAATGTGGTAACTTCTCTTTCTCAGCTTATGACATCATATTATATTAAGCATAATATGGTCAAAATCCCCCAACTGCAAAATCGGTGAAGGTATTTACAAAACATATATTTGCATGCATACATATGATTTACATAATATTAAAACTTCTGAATACAGGGTGAAAAATTAGCTCAATATCCTGTTGAAGAAGTGAATGCTGCCCAGAGGATCGGCTGACAACTTTACTTTTTTTGTGTCCTTTAGCAGACACAACCCTCTGGAGGGTTGGTTCTGGCTTCTTCTCTCTTCTAGTGCTGCATTGAAATGTTTAGAAAATGTTTCAAATAAAATATATAGTTAGAATAAAAATAGCAACCTTAAATTACAAAACCATTATTTCCATTTGCAATGTTGACTTGATCTTCAGCTCAGGTATTAAACAAGTTAAACTGAAAATAGTTAGTTATCTGAGTAAGATCAGTCTTTGAAAACTGGGTAACTTTGAGAAACCAATTTTTAGGGAAGTATTACCCATTTCCAGAATTATTGTTGTGAACAATGAAGTGCTGTATAACCATAACTTTTCTCAAACCTAAATTTGGAGTGTTAACAATGCATTTATCAAAATAAGTACTTAATAAATCCATAGAAATCATCATTTAAAAGCAAACCTCTTTAATTTTTTAAAGTTTTTATTTAAATTCCAGTTAGGTAATGTTAGTGTAATGTTAGTTTCAGGCGTTCAACATAGCGATTCAACAGTTCCAATCAGTACCCAGTGCTCATCACAACAGGTGCCCTCCTTAATCTCCATCACTTATTTTACCCCTTTCCTCAACCCTTTCCACTCTGGTAACCCTCAGTTTGTTCTCCATAGTTAAGAATCTGTTTCTTCTTGGATGGCCTTTGTCTCCTTTTTGTTTTTTTCATTTCTCATTTGTTTTGTTTCTTAAATGACACATATGAATGACAACATGTGACATTTGTCTTTCCATGAGTGACTTATTTGACTTAATATTATACTCTCTTGCTTCATCCATGTCATTGTAAATGACAAGATTTCATTCTTTTTTTTTTATGGCTGAGTTGTATTCCACTATATAAATATTCCACTGCGCGCGCGCACGCGCGCACACACACACACACACACACACACACACACTTGCATGCACATACATAACCACTTCTTTATCCACTCATCAGTCAATTCGACTTAGGCTATTTCTATAGCAAAGCCCTCTTTAAAGTCTTGAGAAAGAAAAATCTGGTTGATGAATTGTTTTTAGTTACATTTGTATGTATGAAAGGTGACCAACTGTATTTTATGGATAATAATGCCAGTTAGTTGTTGTGAACTTGTTTTTATAGCAAAATGCTTTTGTTACAAATCTGAAGACAATCAGCATGTCACTTTACTGTTGCAGAGTGATTATGTCATATCCTGCAACATCCTGTTTTGGAGTCCATTACATAGTCAGTATTCTTTTTTGTTGAAGGGTAAGGATTTAATATTGAGTACACGTTTTTGAGAAAAAATGTGGTTCATATATATTTACCCCAACAAGTATGTGCTTTAAAAATGCTTAATATATTAATCCAAGTCAGTAATTTCCGCATAAAGTGTAACGTACTCTGAATATTATATTCATGTAGAAGGACTAATTAGGACTTTTCTTTGTCCTTTAGTGATAGATGTATTTAGCTAGCCCAGTAAGCATATTATGTCCATTGTAGTGCATGTAGTTATAATTAGAAAAGTAAAAGCTGTTTTTGTGGAATGAGATCTACAAGTTGACTTGTAGGGGAAGAATATATATTCGGTACCATTCTTGGTGGGGAGAGGAAAATAACATTTGTGAGGCACCTCGTCTGTTCCAGGTTTATACTTGATATTACCTCTTCTAGTCCTCCTGGCATCCCAAATGGCTAGGGGTATTCTTCCCAGTTTTCAGATGAGACAAGAAGTTGAAGTGACTCATCCATAGTCACATGGTTATTACAGAGATGAGTTTGTTTTTGAAGCCAATTCTGTCTTTCCAGTTCTTATATCTAGGTGTTTTTCATAGCTCCAAGCAGCTTCCTGTTTCTACGGTTGTTTCTATCTTATTCTGTTATGTCTCCATTTCCGTTTTTACACTTTTAAAGGAAAAGTCACATAAACATAATATAGCAGGACAGAGTCAGAAAATCAGTAGCTCATGTCTGTTCCTCTTGTAAACTTGCTTAATTAACTTTGATTTAGCTTTGATTTTGGAGAAAGAGAAAGCTAAAGAATGTCTTTTGGCATATTCCAATCTCTATAGGATATTTAGAGGCTTGAGGACATGCTGAAAGTTAGAAATCATATCCAGGGTTAAAAATACCTAGATTTCATTTTTCAAAAATGCATTAGACCACTTAACATTTCACAAACCTTTTGGCATTTTCTAGCTCTTGTAAATTTAATTTGGCAAAGCTGTTTTTTAATCTAAGAATGCTTGTGTTTGACTGGTATGGCCATCATGTTTATGCAAAATACTTGGCTACACAAAGATACTGAGTGTACCCACTAGGTTTTGCAAAATACCTGGGTATTTTACATTCAGTTTTTTTGATGTTTACCTTCTCAGTTTAATTATTAGCAGTTTGTAAACTGTATATTTCTATCCAATAAAAACTTTTTAAAAAAACTTTTCTAAATATAATGCTAGAGAATTAAAAAAAGCCAGGACTCTCTGCCTGTTCTTTGGAGTGAACATAGAAAATCGAAGCCAAGCTGGGATGTTCATTTACAGTAATAACCGCCTGATCAAAATGCATGAGAAAGTGGGCCCGCAGTTGAAGCTGAAGTCCTTGTAAGTATATTTTTGTTTTCAGAGGCATAGGCAGGATGAGGGAGGCTTCAGTAAGATTCTGTCTTTCGACTTAGATGGGTGCTTAATCATAATGGGAGCAGGTGTCTGGTCCTCCGGTCACCCTTCCCATCAGTGCGCAGGCATTAATATGCCTAATTTATAATATCAGCACAACTGCATGCCTGCTTGAAGGAAAACCACACTTTGGGAAATTTCTTCAGTACATTTCCTGAGCAACTTGATGTTTTACCATCTCTTGCACCATCTCCTCAGGTTAGAATTTTAATATTTTACCGATGTAAAAATAATAGAAGCATAATGGAGAAATTTTTGGAAAGGAAAATCCATAGTCTTGTAAAGCAACCCTGTTAACATTTTATGCAGCCCTTACATGTATGAGTTCTTGGCAGTTACCTGCGTGAGCATGTATTACAAACCCTCTTTAACCTATCTGGATTCCAGAGTAATACATTCTGCTGCTTTCCTGATGGTCCAAAACTCCATGTGCTGCTTTCATGAATTATGTAGGCAGTCAGACAGGGTAATTGTGACCAGTAGAATGACTCAGGGGTCAAACAGAATTCTTGTGATTAATAGAATGGCTCAGAGGACCATTTTTCATGTTATTTCTCACTTTTGAGGAATTAGCAGTTCATTCATTTGTTCATTCAACAAACACTTGAACTGCAGTGTCATGCACCAGGTACTGTACTAAGCTCTGCACACAAGATGGTGAGGACCTACTACTCTCTGCCAAAAAACTTATAGTCCAGTAAAAGGAACAAATATATAAATACATGTTTTTCATATCATGTGGAAACAGAATGATGTTTTAAAAATTAGTGTATTTTCTTGCTTAAAACCCCAATGGGTATAGAATAGAACTGGTTACCATGGTCTTCCAGTGATCTGGCCTCTGCCTGGCCCTGTGATGGCCCCACCTGTACCCACCCTCTCACTGTATTCTCACACCATCCAACTTCCAGTTTCTCACATATCCCAAGCTCATTCCTGCCTTATAGCCTTGCCACTTGAACCTTCTATCCTCAGACTCCTTACTGCTGGTCTGGGTACGTTACTTAGGCCCTAACTCTAAAGTCCCCTCCACAAGAAGGTCTTCCTGTGCTGTCTAACTAAATTCAGCCCCTGTGATTGGCTCTTATTACTCTTCACATGGTACAGCACCTGCTTTATTTTCCTTCTACTACTTATCACCATCTGAGATGATCTGGTCACCCTTACTGCGTGCTACCCTTCAATAGAAGAGAAACTTTATAGACAGGGGCTTTATTTTTTTGTTCAATACTGTATTCCCAGTTCCTGGAATAGGGCCAGGTGCTGACCATGGATGGATGGATGAATATGTGCTAGAGGCAAGCATCAGGTACAAAAAGAGCATTTGGGAAGAGTAGTAAACCAAACTCGGGGAAGTTGAGTCAGGCTTCCTAGAAGAAATGATGCCCAAATTTACACTTAGAGAATGAATAGTTAAGGAAGGGGAGGGCAGAAGGGGGAAGTAGTGAAACACATGATGGGTAGCAGCCCTACACTGGGAAGGCTTGATTTGTGTGCTTTGCCAAGGGCAGTTGGGAGCCTCGGAAGAACTAGACAATTGATGTTCTTTCCCAAAACAGGGAAATCAAGCAGAATATTCTGTCACTAGGCAGCAGTATCCCTGTTATGTACATCATAAGCTGCTAAAAATCTGAAAAAATTCAATTTATCCATCAGACTAACAGGCAGATACCTGTCACTTTTGGGGATAATCCAGTCCTTGTGTTCCCTTAGTAGAATTCACTGAGCACCCCATGGACCTCTCCAGTGACAAGGAAGAACCCAACCTGACGGATGAAATGAGGATGGAGAAAGTGACTCTGGCCAGATCATTAAGAGGGTTATGTCGGTTTATGTCCGCAAAGCACTGTTAGTGGTGTCTAATGCTAAAAGACCTCCTCTTTCTACCTACCCTGACTCCCATGTAAGGTTTAGGTTTGGGAAAAAGTCATATATATTTAGTAACAGTGCATTAGGAGACTTTTTATTATGAGAGCAAACACACCTATGATTACTATAGATTTAGGCAACAAAATACAATTATATCATAACTTGTTAAACTTTGACATGGTCCAGACCCAGTGAATAAATTTATTTGTAAATTTAAATGATTTCAAAAGACCATGGTGTATTTGCTTTTTCCTTAGCTAAATTTTTTAATGTATTTTTTCTTCCAGACTTGGTGCAGGCGTGGTTGGAATTGTTAATATACCCTTGGAGATCATGGAGCCATCCCATAATAAGCAGGAATTTCTCAATGTCCCAGAGTATAATCATCTGCTAAGAGTCATGGGGCAGTACTTGGTGCAGTACTGTAAGGACACCGGGATCAGTGAGTATTCAGTAGTCATATAGTAAGAGATAGTGGGGAATCCACTTGTGTGGTTTCTTTAATTTGGAGTGAGTGCGCTGACCTAGACAACGAGGAGCCCAAAGCCCTGTGAAAGCGCTCCTTTTATTTATTAAAACAGTAATAATAAAATGGGGCTCCTGGGTGGCTCAGTCGGTTAAGCGTCTGACTCATGGTTTTGGCTCATGTCTTCATCTCACTTTTTGTGAGTTCAAACCCTTTATCAGGCTCTAGCTGACAGCACGGGGCCTGCCTGGGATTGTCTACTCCTCCCCTGCTTGTGTGTGTGCGCTCCCTCTCTCGCAAAATAAATAAGCTTTAAAAAATGTAGTAATAATATAATAATAAAATATAGGAAATGAGAAGGGAGCTTGTCTCAGAATCTTTCCAGAATATTATGTGAAAAAGATCAAAAACTGTAAGAGGTCAGTGAGCAGTATGAGAGCTGATCGTGGAGGAAGGAAGCAGAAGTTTGCCTTGGTCAGCCTCGGACACCATTCCAAGACTCTACTGTGCAGGGACACGTACTTCCATACAGACCTGAGTAGCCCCCATAGCGCTGTTATGTCCTGCCATGGCATAATCACTGTTTACCCTGGATAATTGTAGATGTGTGTTAAACCTTGTTTTGTATAGCTAACAAGTCTTGAATATATTAATTCAGTAAGAGTTTGAAAAGCATTCAAATAAATACAATCAGATACTTAAGATAAACTTCAGTTATCTGGGAAATTTGGCTCATTCAGGCCATTTCAGCCTCCAGAGACACCTGAACAATGAGATGGTGTGCTGTGCATTAATGAAATAAACTTTCTTTAAGTTATGCAGACATAGGGCTTCATTTATGGAAAGAAGTAGACAGGCTACTGTGTATTTGTGTAATGATTTGCATGAAGTATGTATAATTCATGCATATCACAAATTATGTCTCTACCCTTGAGACAACTTAAAATCTTACTGCTCTACTTGAGGTTGTGATTTAGAATATTTTCTTTTCTTTTGTACTCACTTGGCTTCTCCCTAAAATTTTCTTACCGCAGTGAAACAGGAAAGACTAAAGGAACTCAGAGGAGAAACATGCGAGTGCGAATAAAGGTGTGGGCACAGATTTCTTGCCAAAGCTGGATTTTCCTGTCATGGTCTAAAACCTTCTCTGAAAGACAGATATCTTATGTTTTCTCTCATATGTGAATCTTGAAAAACTTAACAGAAGACCATGGAGGAAGCGAAGGGGGAAAAATAGTTACAAATAGGGAGGGAGGCAAACCATAAGAGGCTCTTAAGTGCTGAGAACAAACTGAGGGTTGATGGGGATAGGGGAGAGGGGAAACTGGGTGATGGGCATTGAGGAAGCACTTGTTGGGATGAGCGCTGGGTGTTGTATGGAAGCGATTTGACAAATATAATTTTATATTATAATTTAATACATTAAGTATATTATAATTTATATTATATTAATATTGAATATATTATAATTTAACATATTAATATAATTTGATAATATAACTTTAAGTTATATTAAAAAAACCTTCCCTGAGTGCGCAGCATTAGTGTCACCTGAGAGCTTGTTAGAAATGCAGCATCTCAGACCTACTGGATGAAAATCTGCGTGTTAGGGACATGGCCAGTGATTTGTATGCACGTTAGAGTTTGAGAGGCACTGCTCTGAAGAGTACAGGTACTGCGTGTTAGCACAGACGTACTTTGTCCATATGTCTTTTTTCTCAGAGCCGTGTCTGAAGTTCTACTAAATGTAGGAATGAGTACCTTCTTTGGTGGGTTATGCGTAAAGCTGTAGAACACAAAAGGATATTCAGAGTGAGGTATAAATCAAGCATCTACTCTCTGGTCCCTGAATGCTAGCCTGACCTAGAAAAATCATTTAGCATTTGAAAACTCCTCCACTCTCCTCATATTTTCTCTGTCTTACTCGTCCTTGGACTAAGGAATGCAGCCCTCAGAAAGAGGCGTGGAAATTCAAGGTGATAGGCATCATCTCCATCCCAGCCCACACTTCCTCAGTACGGTCATACTGAGTCCTGTTTCAGGGAGGGCTCTCTTGAAGCCCCTTTTCCTGGTATGGGAGTGCCCTCCTAACCTCTGTAGTCTCAACTTCTGGGTGTCACTTGCCTGCTTCCCCTGACCCCTTGTATAACCCCCCATCTTCATCTCAACCTATTTTTTTTTCCAGAAATTTCTCAGGGGGTGCACTAAGAGTCTAAATAAGTTATGTTTGTATTTTAATTATTATTAGTTAATGCCAGGTTGTTTTCCCAATTCCATAGCTGTCTATGAATGGATTTAGGGGTACTTTTACAAAAGATGTTCCTCTAGAAGGGAGTCAGGGAGTGGAGAAAGGTTAGTGAGCATGTGTATTTATTCACTTAGTGGACATCACAGCCTCATCCCTAAACTTCCTTATTGAACTGAATTAAGTAATCAAGGTCAGAGTTTGTAGTCTCAGGAACTGTGCTGAGAAGATCGACCTTGAAGGTCTTTGTGTGTTCATTCCCACAGGAATAACCAAAGCCATCTAATGCTTGACTAATACTCTAAAAGCCAGTATTACAGGGCACACAAATTTAATGAAAAGTATTTGGGTAGATTTTTGCCTTATAAATAAAAGATACAGTCTTTGTGTTTGCTATAAATCTGATCTGTTTCTATGGAAAATTGGGGCCTTGTAAAAATCAAATCAGCAGAAAGGAAAATGGAGGGGTAATGACTTTGTGTCATTTATGAAATCTGCATTTACATTTGGCACAGATGGTGCTGAGAACCTCAGAAATATTTTTCTGAGTCTGACCTCACCTCACTGTCTGCTACTGTGTTTCCTAAAGCTTTATGCATCCTTACAGTGAAATGGAAATATTAACCAGCAGCTGTTTGCAGTAGAGAAAGAGAAGGAAAGTTAGAAACATCAAATGAAATTGGGGTTTGAACAGAGCAATTGCATTGAAATTTGTTACAAAACTTTTCATAAATGGATGAGAACAGAGCAGATGTATTAAGTGAAATCTGTGACATAATAAGTGTCACCTTTCCTAGAACTCAAACGGTAGGTCCTATAAACCAGTCACTCCCTGATGCTTTAATCCCCTCTACCCCACCCAGCCCTGCCCAGGCAAGTGGACTGCCATTTTAAGCCCGAGTCAGGGTTTCTTATGAAAGAAAAATTGCTACTTCTTGAGGCAGCCCGTGAATCTCTGCATAGCTCTATTAGAAGATACGTTTTCTTATCGGAGCCGAATCTATTTCTCATGAGTTGTTTCATTCATTCACCTGTGGTAGACATGGAGGGTTCTAGGACTAACGAGTCAGACATGTTCCGCCCTCTCTGGGAATTTGCAGTCTAGTAAGGCTACCCGGATTTGACACTTAGAAGTAGGATTGGCGCCCAACAGGGAAGAATGGGTGCTGCAGACACCATTGCTCAGGAGCCAGAGAAGGCCTGGAGGAAGCCTTTAGGGGTGTTTCCCCAAGGATGAGGCACAGTTAGTCAGGCCAACATCATTTTTCCCTCTTGGGGCCATGAAGATAGGCCTAAAACCTTACTAAATGGCAACCTCCCAGATATTTGATGACAAGCTTTCTGTCTCTCTTCAGTCTTGTATCCTAAAACATTTCCGAGTTCTGTTGCTGTTCTTCACTTGATATGGTGTAAATGGTGATAAATATATTCACCATTTTCATGTTATACTTCAGAAAGTGTGTTTGCCACCCAGACACAAAAATTTCAAGTGAAACCCAGCCTTGAATAAAATGGGATCATCATCCCTTTTTGAATTATTTTAAGTCATAATTCTATTGATGAACCTAATATATTAACTCTCAGTAAACACGTTTTTGACCTTCAGTGTCTTTATTGCCAACTAGAATTCCCAATAAAGTTTTTAATATGTATTCTTGTTAAGCCATCCGTCTCATATATTTTTTCCCCAGTGTTTTTGGACCTCAGAGTAGAATCATACATTTAATTGTGTTACATGCTGTCACCTTATTTAGCCCATCCTTTCAGGTTGCCACTACTTTTTTTTGAATCTAATGTTGACTTCTAATTAATAAATGGTATACTGGATAAAGGCAATTGGTCAATTAAAAATCTTTGTGATTAGGCTCTTTCCTAGTTCATATCAATTTCTTGGTTTGTGTATAATTTTGAAAAAGAGATAATATTTGTTAGATGAATAGTTTCTTTAAAAAGTAATGCTTATGCCTTAGCTTGGGTTGCTATAGCAAAATTCTATAAACTGGTGGCTTATGAACAACATAAATATATTTCTCACAGTTCAGGAGGCTGGAAGTCCAATATCAGGGTCCCAGGATGGTCAGAATCTGGCAAGAACTCTCTTCCAATTTGCAGACTGCTGACTTCCCCTGATATTCTCACATGGTGGAAAGAGAGTGAGCTAGCTCTCTGGCCTTCCATAAGGGCACTAGTCTCATCACGAGGGATTCACTCATATGACCTAATCACCTCCCAAAGATCCCTCTGCCAAGTACTATCACACTGGTATTAAATTTCAGCATATGAATTTAGTGGGGATGCAAACATTCAGTCCATAGCACTATAGTAGGTAGATCTAGCTAGCTGCTCACGACAAATATTGTTTCTCTTATTATGTACTTCAGTCTATGAAATCTCAGAAAAGCACTACAAAAAAAAAAATGAAATGCATCATTTCTGCTAGGATATGTGTTGAGTGAGGTCTATAAAAATATTGAAAGGTGAGACTGTGAGACCAGTTTATTTGGAGATACAGACCAAGAAATAATTCATATCTCTTTTTTTATTCAGTTTTTGAAGTCACTGATTTTAAGTATTCTATTTCATTTAAAAATATAATATTTTCAATAGCATATGTTTTATTTTAAATTTCTCAGTTTGGTGTTACAGACCGAATTATTTCCCCAGAATTCATATGTTTTAGTTCTAACCCCCAGCATCTCAGAATGTGACTGTGGTTGGAGACAGAGCCTTTGAAGATGTGATTAAGTTAAAAAGGCCATTGGAGAGGACCCTAATCCTGTCTGACTGGTGTTCCTTTAAAATTTTTTTTTTTTACATTTATTTATTATTGAGAGACAAAGAGAGACAGAGCACGAATAAGGTAGGGGCAGAAAGAGGAGGAGACACAGAATTTGAAACAGGCTCCAGGCTCTGAGCAAGCTGTCAGCACAGAGCCCGATGCAGGGCCCAAACCCGTGAACTGCGAGATCATGACCTGAGCCGAAGTTGTTCACTCAACTGACTAAGCCACCCAGACCCCCCTGCTGTTCTTATAAGAAGAGGGAATGTGGACAGAGAAACTCCGGGGATGGGTGGGTGCAGAGAAAAGACGGTGTGAGGACACAGCTAGAAGGTGGCCATCTCCAAGCCAAGGAGAGAAGACTCACAAGAAACCAAACTTTCCCACATCTTGCAGTTGGACTTCTAGCTTTCACAGCTGTGAGAAAATAAGTTTCTGTTGTTGAAACCACCCAGTCTGTTTCTGTTGTAGTTGCTGTTGCTGTTATGGCATTCCAAGCAAACTAATAGAGGAGATTGAGAAATTGGACAGAATTAAAGAGAATAGTATAAAGAAACCCATAAATCCATCATCCACCCTCAACAGTTATCAACTCTGGGCAGACTGGTTTCATTTACATTCCCACCTACTCTTCAACAACTAGATTATGAAGAAAATTCCAGACATTATATAATTATTTTAAATGGATCTATCACGTATTTTTGAAAGAACTCTATTTAGAAATATAACTGCAATACAAAAACACTTAAAATTATCAATACTTCCTTAATAGCATAAAATATCCAGTCTGTTGTTATATTTCTAAGTATCTCCTGTCATCATATAACTCCTAGCCCCTCCTACCCATCCCCACGTTTCTTTTTCTCTCCTGGTTTTCCTTGCAATTTATTTGTGGGAAAAACTGGGCTGGTTGTTTTGTAGTTTTCACATATAAATTTGGTTGCTGCATTACTAGGTGTGGTTTAACAGGTTTTTTTATTCTGTTAATTTTTTTGCAAATTGCAAATTGCACCTTGACCAAGTTTAGATGTGGTGGTTTTTTGTTTGTTTGTTTGGTTGGTTGGTTGGTTTTTGTCAAGATGCTTCATAGGTAGTAGTGTATTCTACCATCAGGTTGCCTGATTCTTTCTCTTTTAATGGTATTAGCAGTTAATAATCAATGCTTGGGTCCATAAGAAGTTCCAAAATCTTCTGTTCTAATTCTATCATATTTTTATCATTTGTTAGCTCTAATACTTCTGATACTTCTAAAACATTTTTCATCTTCCACTTGGTCACCTAAGTTAGTTTGTAATTTTACTACTTGACAGAAACAACATAGAACCCCATACTGATAAAAAAAATTGCATTGAATAAAAGCTTGATTAGAAATAAAATTAAAACAATAAAAAATGATACAGACATTTGCCTGGACTTATATGGCATAAATATGTACTCTATTTAAAATCATTACTTCGTGCCATCTCTCAGCAAATAGCAGGTTGGTTCAGGAGTTCATTGGATTGATTTCTGGTTTAAAAAAAAATCACATTCTTAGATTTAATCCATTTACACTGCTTTCACCTGGTAATTGAAATTATCACCATTGACAGCACTTATGCTTCCTTTTCTTTCTGACTGCACTTTTATTATTATCATGATAATGACATTTTTTACATCTACAATGAGTTTTCATGCTAAAATATCTCAGAGGATCTCACTTATATTGCAAATAAAACCCTAAAAAGCCTTGTACCCTTCTTTTTCTGGAATGAAATACACTCTTATTCTTACAGTCTGATTATCCCTGCCATGCCAGAAGCAAGACTTCAGTCTGCTTATGTGTGCCCTAGTAAAGAGGAGTAGGCTGCATTTTAATGACTGAATTTAAAACAATGCAATGAGAATTAAACATAAGCTGTATTAAAAAAAAAAAAGTAGATTGCATGGCCAGGGTCAGAGTGTGTGAAGGAAATTGAGTTCCTCATCCTGAAACAAAGTGGCCGGGCTATGGAGATTGACCAGGTCCAGCCTGTGGTCCATCCATAGCTTACTCCTTTCGGTATAGAGCTCCCAGGGACTATTTGAGCCATAGAGGGTGGTCAGCCCAGCCTGCAGCAAGCGATGGAGAATGTTGATGAGTGGATGGAGAAAGAAGGTCCAAACGTCAAGTCAGTTTTGTCACCTTTGGAGACTGGGACTTGAAAGTCACACTCCTGGGCCGGTGCTAGTACTTGGGCTTGCCAATGGCAGATTACTTCCAGCAGTGAATTAATCCGAAAAAGGCTTGCACCTTTGCCATGGGCTGCTGGCCCAACAATGGACTTCTAGACATAAACAAGGGTCTTAGCCTGCAACACATAGGACAGCCCCACGGTGGCATTGATGACTGCAAGAACATTGCCAACATAATGGAGATAACTTGCATATGAAGGTTTCCTTGTCAAGCAGACATAGAACCCATTCTGTTTGGCTAAGGACAGGATGGGGCAGGACAGCGTAGATGCTTGGCCCAGCCCCAAATCCTTCCTTCCCTCACCAGAGGGGCAAAGGGAGAGTGGCATAGCTGTATGTCCAGAGTGGCCCCAGCCTGCCCTGAGGGCTTGGGCCTTGGGTAAGGGCTTGGTCACTTGGCCCCTCTGGAGGGGCTACCTTGTGTCTCCCACCTTTTCCCCTCAACCTCAGCCCAGTATTAGCCCCTCCCATTGTGGGCATGGGCTTGAGAGACCCAGGTACTCACTGCCTCCTCCCTAGTACACAGGCTTCTACTGGGGCCACTAAGGCCCCCTGTTGTGCCTCCTCCCCCTCTGTAGTCCATGGTGTGTGGTGCCCCTGGGCTCCAGGACAGATCAGGCTCTACCTTGTGTCTGCCCCCCATCTTCACTATGAACGTGCCCCTGAATAAAGTTGGGGCAACGAGGGGAAAAAAAGTAAATTTGAGTCTTTGGATGTTGAGAACATTAAGTCAGTGGGCTTTGTGTATGTCTGAGTAAAGTGAGTCCTGGTAGAAAGATAAACTTTGCTAACGCAGATACTGAGGAGAGTGAGCTGGCTAACAGAGCTGTTGCCCATAATGACACAGAACTTCAGGAATATTCTTTAGGTTAGATTACTATGTCCAATTTTAATTGCCTTATCATATAGGGAATTTAAAAAGCTGAATGTATTCAAAGAAAAGCATTGAAAATAATTAAATAAAAATATAACTTAAAAAGAGAAAGTAAAAGTTATTTCTTCTTGAAGGAAGACATAGAAGAAGCCTAACTTTCCTTGGTTTGTTGTCATAAGGCTTCTGACCCTCTTCCTTCTAGTACCCAGTGCACAGAATGATATGTTGCTGAACTAGGAGCCAGGGAGCCCTAGGAGATTTTAGAGTATTATTTGGAATCTTTTAATTCCTGTCTACCAATAATTGTCTAAAATACCATTATACCTCATACATACATATGCTACAGTTTTAATTTTTTTAAATGTTTATTTATTTTTAGAGAGAGGGAGACATGGAATCCAAAGCAAGCTCCAGGCTCTGAGCTGTCAGCACAGAGCCCGACATAGGGCTCGAACCCATGAACCATGAGATAATGACCTGAGCCAAAGTTTGGGTGCTTAACTAACTGAGCCACCCAGGAACCGCTACAGTTTTTCAAATATGTGTGGATGTAGTTGTGTGTAGTAAAATACAGAATCACATAGAAGCGATATTGAATTCAATTTTTTTCATGTATTTTCTCAGTTTGGGGGGTAGTGTTCTGAAATTATTTTGCAGCTTGAGGAGACCCACATGGGAAAGCACTGATATAAAATGAGAGGAAATGATGCTGTGTTGCCGGGTGAAGGTAGTGAAGTTGACACTTCCAGGGAGTTGGATCACTTCCTCAGATTCCTGGAGCTTTGCCCTGGAGCCTACTGTGCTCTCAGTAGAGTTCTGCCACTTGCTTCTGCCAGTGACTATCCCCATAAAGTGAGACTTGCCCAACCCACTTCATCCCCGTAGGAGCTTTGAGAAAGAAGGGGCTGTGAGCACCTTCACCACCACTGAAGACATCTTGCTTTGCTGTCCTTCAGTTCAAATAGAGTACTTGGATAAGTGGTTATGTAGCAGCTCTCATACGTGCCTCACAGATTCTCTAAGCTGTAATGGCAGTTCTTCCTTATAAGTGGCCATTGGCTTCAAAAGTGTACAGTCATCACTTCCAGCTGATTGGAGTTGGCCTATTCGTGGAAACCAGTTTGCCATTCCTAACCAAGAGATTCCATCAAGAATATAAATGATCTGGGGCGCCTGGGTGGCTTAGTCGGTTAAGCGTCCGACTTTCGCTTAGGTCATGATCTCGCGGTTCGTGGGTTCGAGCCCCGCGTCGGGCCCTGTGCTGACTGCCAGCTCAGCGCCTGGAGCCTGTTTCAGTCTGTGACTCCCTCTCTCTCTGACCCTCCCCTGCACGCGCGCGCTCTCTCTCTCTCTCTCCTAGAAATTAAAAAAAAAAAAATTAAAAAAAAAGAATATAAATGATCCAACAGTTAAACATGGATCAGCTTACAAAAGGTCTGATATCTAGCTTAGCTAAGAATGAGGGGTAATGATAAACAGGACAGTTTCGACAGAGCAGGAGGCATGATTTACAATATCCAGAGAATAGAGATGTAATTTCTGTTTCAGGAGATCTTTAAAAATAGAGTATAATCATCTGTTTAGTTGCAGAACATCCCGAAGTCAGGGACCTGATAAGCACCTTCATCTCATGATTTTCTTCTTGCTTTGATTTCATAACTGTTTTAGCCTTCCTTATTTTGATTGAAACCATCAAAGCTTTGCTTTGGTAGCTTATTACTAAATTTCATTACTTCTCCTCTTGGCTAATTGAGTCACTGGATGTCTTTGTACAGTCTATGAATAGATATGAAACTGGCATCTAGGAGGGTGTTACATTTCTCTTTTTAAGAGCCACAGTCTTTGTGAAACTGCTCTTTTAGTTACTGGTGTTTGGCAAATGTTTAGTAAGTTACTGCAGCAGTTCCCATTATTTTTCCTGAGTTTTAAAGGGCTCCTGAAAAATTAATCAGATTAATTTAAGCATTAGAAATACTCTGAATAAAGTACTCCATATATAGCTAGCAGTAAATTAAATTTTCACTTTTTCTCAGATACTTGTTCTAGGAATTAGGACTTTAAATCTGTGTGCATTAATTTCTGATTATTCCACCAATTTAATAAGCTTGTTGATTATTCAAACAAAAATTTCAAGATATGTATTGTTTCATAATTTTAAATATCACCTGTATGCTTGTAGCCATTTCCTGTTTACAAAATAAACTGAATTTTTAAAATCAGAGTACCTTTGAGGACGTTCAAATAATATAATTTTGGAATCAATAAATTTTCAGTTTTCTTCATAGTGCTTGTTATAGGTGGGTGGAAATATTTAAGATATACTTTAAAAAATCAAGTACTTTTCAAATTTTGAGATTTCAGCTCTTTTAATTGTCTTCTGGATGAAAGGGTAATTAAAGAACCCTCATTAAGATACATTAACAATAACATCAGTTATTAAAACCACATATGTAACCAAATGTCCATAATTATATACCACACCATTAGTTAAGACCAACCCGATTTAATGAATTACTATTATTATTATTAGTTTTATTATTTATTACCAGACTAGATAGAAAAGGATTTTTTTCCAGCTTTATTGGGGTATAATTGACAAAAAAAAAATTGTGTATACTTAGAATGTACAACATGATTTGATTTACCTATACATTATGAAATATTTACCATGATCATGTTAATCATCATTCACCTCACACAGTTGTCTTTTTTGTATGTGTGGAGTTAGGTTGCTTAAGATCTATTCTCTTAGTGAATTTCAAGTATACCTTACAGTACTACTAACCACAGGCACCATCCCATACCTTAGATCCTCAGAACTTATTGATCTTACTAGTGAAAGCTTATACCGATTGACCAACATCTCCCTATTCCCCTACTCTACAGCCACTGGCAACTACCATTCTACTTTCCGTTTCTATGAATTCAACTTTCTTTTTTTAGATTTCTACATATGAATGATACCATATAGTGTTTGTTTTTCTCTGTCTGGCTTATTTCAGTTAGCATAATGGCCTTCAGTTTCATTTACATTGCAAATGACGGTATGTCAAACTATTTATGGCTGGATATTCTTTTTTTAAATAAGTTTTTTTTCATGTTTATTTTTGAGCCGAGAGAGACAGAGCATGAGCAGGGGAGGGGTAGAGAGAGAGACACAGAATCCAAAGCAGACTCCAGAGCTCTGAGCTATCAGCATAGAGCCTGATGTAGGGCTTGAACCCACAAACTTCAAGATCATGACCAGAACCGAAGTCCGACGCTTAATTGACTGAGCCACCCAGGCACCCCACTATTCTATCTATCTAATCATATTTTTATCTATCAGTGGACATATAGGTTTCCATATTTCTCTATCTTGGCCATTCTGAATAATGCTGCAGTGAACATGATATTGAAGATCTCTGTAAGACATTTTATTTCCTTCAAATGTATGTCCATAAGTGGGATTTCTGGGTCAGATAGTAGGTCTATGTTTAATATTTTGAGAAACCTCCATACTGTTTCCATCATGGTTGTACCAATTTACATTCCCACCAACAGTGCATGAGAGTTCCCTTTTTTCCACATTCTCATCAACACTTGTTATCTCTTCTCTTTGAGATTATATTGTGCTTTTGATTTGCAATTTCCCTGATAATAAACACCTTTTCATGTACCTTTGGCCATTTGTATATCTTTGTTGTAGAACTGTCTATTCAGGTCTTTTGCCTATTTTATTATCAGAGTGTGAGTGTGTATGTATGTTTGTATGTATGTATTTATTGCTATTGGATTGTATGAGTTCCTTGCATATTTTAGGTATTAAACCTTTATCAGATATATGGTTTACAAATATTTTCCTTTTTATGATGTCTTTTCATTTTGTTGATTGTTTTCTTTGCTGAATAGAGGCTTTTCAGTTTGATGTGATCCCATTTATTTTTTGTTTGAATTTTTTTGTTGTTGTTTGCTTTTGTTATCTTTGCTTTCAGTGATGTATCCAAAACAGACCAATGTCAAGAAGCTTTTTCCCTATGTTTTCTTCTAGAAGTTTTATGGTTTCAGGACTTAAAATTTCTCTCATCAGTGTCTTATAGTTTTCAGTGTATAGGACTTTTAACCTCCTTGGTTAAATTTAATCTTAAGTATTTTATTGTTTTTAAAAAATGTGACTTGTCAAGTTGGTTAATATACAGTGTATACAGTGTGTTCTTGGTTTTGGGGGTAGATTCCTGTGATTCATTGTTTACCTACAACACCCAGTGCTCATCCTAGCAAGTGCCCTTTTCACTGCCCATCACCCATTTTTCCCTCTCCCCTTCCCCCCCACCCCCCATCAACTCTCAGTTTGCTCTCTGTATTTAAGAGTGTCTTCTGGTTTGCTTCCCTCTCTGTTTGAAACTATTTTTCCCCTTTCTTTCCCGCATGATCTTCTGTTAAGTTTCTCAAGTTCTAGATATGAGTGAAAACATATACCTGTCTTTCTCTGGCTGACTTACTTCACTTAGCATAATACTCTCCAGTTCCATTCGGATTGTTGCAAATGGCAGAATTTCATTCTTTCTCATTACCAAGTAGTATTCCATTGTATATATAAACCACATCTTCTTTATCCATTCATCAGTTGATAGACATTTGGGCTCTTTCCATAAATTGGTTTTTGTTGAAAGCACTGCTTTAAACATTGTGGTATATGTACCCCTATGAATCAGCACTCCTGTATCCTTTGGATAAATTCCTAGCAGTGCTATTGCTGGGACATAGGGTTGTTTTAATTTTTTTTTTTTTTTTTTTTGAGGAACTTTCACACTGCTTTCCAGAGCGGCTGCCCCAGGTTGCATTCCCACCAACAGTGCAAGAGGTTTTCCATATCCCCACATCCTTCCCAGCATCTGTTCTTTCCTGAGTTGTTAATTTTACTTACTCCGACTGGTGTGAGGTGATATCTCAATGTGGTTTTGATTTGTATTTCTCTGATGATGAGCAATGTTGAGCATCTTTTCACGTGTCTCATGGCCATCTGGATGACTTTTTTGGAAAAATATTCATGTCTTCCCATTTCTTCACTATATTGTTTGTTTTTTGGGTGTTGAGTTTGGTGAGTTCTTTAGAGATATTGGATACCAGCTCTTTATCCGATATGTCATTTGCAAATATCTTTTCCCTTTCCGTTGGTTGTCTTTTAGTTTTGTTGATTGTTTCCTTTGCAGTGCAGGTGCTTTTTATCTTGACGAGGTCCCAATAGTTTACTTTTGCTTTTAGTTCCCTTGCCTTTGGAGACGTGTCAAACAAGAAATTTCTGGGGCTGAGTTCAAAGATTGTTGTTGCCTATTTTCTCCTCTAAGCTTTTGATGTTTCCTGTCTCACATTTAGGTCTTTCATCCATTTTGACTTTATTTTTGTGTATGGTGCAATAAAGTGGTGCAGTTTCATTCTTCTGCATGTTGCTGTCCAGTTCTCCCAGCATCATTTGCTAAAGAGACTATCTTTTTTCCATTGGATACTCTTTCCTGCGTTGTCAAAGATTAGTTGGCCATACATCTGTGGGTCCAATTCTGGGTTCTCTATTCTATTTCATTGGTCAATGTGTCTGTTTTTGTGCCAATACCATACTGTCTTAATGATTATAGCTTTGTAGTAGAGGCTAACATCCAGGACTGTGATGCTTCCCACTTTGGTTTTCTTTTACAACATTATTTTGCAAATGAAGAAGTTTTCTTAATTCCTCTTTGAGATCTCTTTGAGATCTCTTTCAGTTCATTGTTAGTGGCAGAAATGCAACTGATTTTAGTATTTGGTTTTGTATTCTTTGTCTTTACTGATTTTTTTTTTGATGAGTTCTAACAGATTTTGGTGGGCAGTCTTTAGGTTTTCCATTTATATTATCATGTTATATGCCAACTAGAATTCTTTTTTTTTTTTTTTTTATTTCTTCACTTCTGATTTGGGTGCTTTTTATTTTTTTCATATTTAATTGCTCTGGCTAGGACTTCCAGTACAATGTTGATTGGAAGTGGTGAGGGTAGGCATCATTGTCTTTTTCCTAATTGTGATGAAAAACTTTTAACTTTTGCCATTGAGTATGATATTAGCTGTGGACTTGACATAACGGCCTACATTGTGTTGAGGTACAGTTCTTCTAAACCTAATTTGTTGAGAGTTTTTATCGTGAGAGGATATTGAATTTACTACACTTGATCTTAGCCAAAAGGCCGAGAAGCGATGAGGATATTGAATCTTACGGATGTTCTTTTTTTGAATTGAAGTGTAGTACACAACTTAACTTTAATTGCATGCAAAAGCTCCACCTTGTTATTCCTTTTCCCCACAAACATTATTTGTTTTTAATTTCACAGTTCACATGTTTCAATATTGTGCATCCACTAAAAAATTATCATGGCTATAGTTATCTTTAATACTTTGGTCTTTTAATCCTTATACTAGAGTTAAATGATTTATACACCACCATCATAGTATTAGAATATTATATACTTACCTTTACCAGTGAGTTTTATATTTTCATGCTTTCAAGTTACTAATTAGTGTCCTTTCATTTCAGCTTGAAGAATTCCTTGTAGCATTTCTTATACAGCAGGTCTAGTGGTAATGAAATTCCTCAACTTTTGTTTCGGAAGTTCTTAGTGTCTCTTTAATTTCTGAAGGACAGCTTTCCTGGGTAAATTATTCTTGGTTGGCAGGCGGTGGTGTTCTTGTCATTTTGTTCAGCACTTTGATTATATTATCCCACACTCTCTTGACTTAGAAAGTTTCTCCTGAAATATCCACTGATAGCCTGGTGGAAGTTCCCTTTTTTGGAAGGAACTTTTTTTTTTTCCAGAGGTATCTGCATAAATCTCTATAGACAGAGTAATACATAAAAGAAAGTAGAAACTGACATGATAGGTTTTCTCCTATGGCCAGTCTCTGGCTTACTTATCCACTTGATGAATCGTTTGCCTAGTCTTCAGCATCCAGTTGTTGGAACTTGGTTTCAGTAACATGTTGTAAGTTGTACTGTTGAGTGGTTTCTATCTGGAGGAGAAAAGTTGAAGTTCTATTCAGAACTTCAGAAAAGTTCAGAAAAAGCCATTTCTGATACTGAGTGAAGAACTCTGGTTGTTATATTTTGTCCTGATATCTACTCTGAATAGTATATATTCCATGAGACCTGGGTGTCATGATGTTTGGGTTACTGAATGCTCTGTTCTGCTTTGATGGCCAGTTACCCTTCAGTATTATTTAGTCTTGTAAGTAAACATTAATCTCTGTGTATCTGCCTCTGAAAACAAGATCCTAACATAGCCACTGTCTTTAAGTATTTCACTTTCTAGAAGGAAAAATAGGCATAAAGTAAACTAAAATGTAACACGTGTTAAAGAGTAGTATGATCACATAAATAAAAGATGAAAAAAATTTTTTTAAAAAGGGGCATCTGGATGGCTCAGTGTGTTAAACATCTGACTCTTGATTTTGGCTCAGGTCAAGATCTCATGCTTCATGGGTTCAAGCTCCACATCAAGCTCCATGCTAATGGTGCAGAACCTGCTTGGGATTCTGTTTTCCTCTCTTTCTTTGGCCCTCCCCTGCTTGCTCACTCTCTCAAAATAAATAATCACTTTTAAAAATTAGGAAAAAAAGTGATATGATCACAGAGTATCATCCTGCCCTTGAGAGGTATATACTGGTGTTTCTAATATCCTAGGAATTTCATGAACCTTAAGATATTTATGTTGGGATTCATGGTTGATACTTGTAGAAGTGAGTTGGGTTGTGTTAACTGTGTTCAGTTAATGTTTCAGGGAGAGACATTATTTCACCTTCATTTTAACCCAAATAGCACATTAATAACATATTTTGTCAAGATCAGCAGCAACATTTTTTTGAGGGCTTGTCCTGTTCAGGATGCTGAGCTCTATGTTGAAGGCATGCAAAGTTATAAAGCACAGTTTCTCCTTTCAAAAGGGACAGACTCCTTGGAGAAGCAATACTGAAAGAGAGGACAAATATAATGCAGCAGCCACTAAAATTTCTGCAGAGTGCTGTAGTTTTTAACACCCCTTCCCATTTATTCCTTACGAGAACCCTGTAAGGCAAGTTTGTAAACACTCACTTTATGAGCAGAAAATTCAGTAGCTTCCCACAATTATCAACTAATGTATGGCAGAGACAACACTAGAAGTCCCCCGACTTAAATCTACAGCGGCTCTTTCCTTGACTTAGTAAGAGCTGAGTAGTTCACGTGGAAATCAGAGAACACAGTCTTACAAGCCCTGTGCAGGCACCAAAGAACATTTCAGGCTGTGGTGTGCAATGAAGAAGTGGAGTCTGGGTAGGGGCAAGACTGCGTGCTGAGCAGTTAGCAGAAAGCCAAGTTTGAGTTGAGAAAATCCCAAGAACCACAGTCCAAAAGGAAACTTGATGTGAGAGCTGCTAGGGGTTCTGTGAAGCGACAAGGGAGGAGACCTGGGAATCTGTGAGGGTAGCTTTCAGCCAGGCCCAATTTCGTAGTTCCTCTTGAAGTCTGCCTTCCTTCCTTGCTGCTCTTAATGGCACACCGCATTCTGGAACTAAATTTTAACAGGCAGAGCAAGGTGCAGGGATGTTTATTTGTATTTTGTATAGATTATGCAGT
Source organism: Crocuta crocuta (assembly GCF_008692635.1). Classification (NCBI taxonomy): domain Eukaryota; kingdom Metazoa; phylum Chordata; class Mammalia; order Carnivora; family Hyaenidae; genus Crocuta; species Crocuta crocuta. The sequence goes on from NW_027531334.1 coordinate 6,321,262, forward strand.
CATAGGTTCAGGTTGTTGCATATTTTTTATTTCCAAGGTGTGTATGTTAGATGTTCATTGTTTTGACCTTGTGCATTGATGAAATGTTTTATATCTGCCACTCTTCAAGCGCGTAGTAGCCACATGTGCCTAGTGGTTACCATGTTGGACAGAATGGTAAACATGGGTTCTTTTTTTAAAAAGCAATTTTAAAGTAATATGTGCACATGTAAAAATATACAAGGTTTTCAGGGGGTGCTTGCATGGCTTAAGTCAGTTAAGTGTCCAAATCTTGGTTTTGACTCAGGTCATGATCTCACGTTTTCGGGGGCTTTAGCCTGGCATCAGGCTCTGCGCTGGTGGTAGAGAGCCTGTTTGGGATCTTCTCTCTCCCTCTGTCTCTCCCTGACCCTCCCCGACTCATGCTTTCTCTGTCTCTCTCAAGAAATAAGTAAGCTTTTAAAAAATTAAAAAAAAAAAACACAAAAAACCTAAGTGTTCAGACGGTTAAAAATGGAGAGTGAAAGTGTCTTCCTTGGCCTTCTTCTCAACTTCTAGCTCTCTCTCCAGTGCTATTAAAACTTTCTGTTGCTTCCTTTCAGGAATAGAAAGGTGTACCCTCAGAATTGTGTATGTGTAAGCTTTGTATAAATGACAAAAATTGATTATATTAGGTATTCTATTTTAGATCTTTATTTGCAACATATTATTAACATTCTGTCAAAGAGGTCTTGAAGCAACTATGTATGCATTTAGCTCTCACTGCCTGTTTCAAAGGTTGCCTTGAGTCCCCTTGTTTGGAAATAGCATTTATCATTTTCCTCTTTAGGCTTTTATGTTGTTTCCATTTTTTGTTGTTGTTCTTGCTATTCCAACAGTGTTGTAATATATATTGTCTTTGTTTTGCATGTTTGTAGGGAAAAGTCCTACCAGTGCAGTTGCTGGATCAAAGGATGAGAACACAGCCTCTTAAGAAGGGCTCCTAATGGTCCTTCATGACAGGTGTTGTGTCTAAGCAAGGAGGGAGGATAGAATCTGGGCCAAGGCTAAGACATAAAAGACTAGAAGGAGAAGAGCCAGAGCTAAAATAAAGATGAGAAGCTGTGGCTATGAGGCCAGGTGATAAATATCTGTACCAATAATCTTTTTTTTTTTTTAACCTTTATTCGTGTTTGAGAGAGTACAAGCAGGGGAGGGGCAGAGAGCAGGGGACAGAAGATCCAAAGCAGGTTCTATGCTGACAGCAGAGAACCCAGTGTAGGGCTTGGACTCATCAACCATGAGATTGTGACCTGAGCCAAAGTCGGACACTCAACCAGCTAAGTCACCCAAGTGCCACATTGAATCGATAATCTTCAGGCTGGCCTTTAAGTTTAACAACCACAATTGGTCCTGGGAGTAGTTAAGAAAAAAGTCTTAAATATCAATGTCTCTTATTGCAATAGTAGAGATATGTGTATGTTTTGTAACTGCTATTGTTTTTAATTTTGTTACAAAAATATTATACCATCATAACAAATATAATAATGTATTTATTATGTTTAGTTTGGGAAATGTAAGAAACTTTAAAGAAGAGGAAAATTTCACCCATACTCATATTCAGAGAAAACTAATATTAATAGTTTTATTTCTTATTTCTGTCTCTGTATTAGTTTTTACATAGCCAAGATAATACTGTATATAAACATGTTTATATTCAACTTTGCTTATCAATCCTGATCTTGTTGATTTACTTTTCTTTCATTATTTTTTCCATTTTTTTAAGGTAATAGAAATCTAACATGGTTTTGGAATAAATTTGGATACCAGAATAACAAGGACATGGAGAAATCTTTAGATTCTATTCAGTATCAAAGAAGACAAGACATGGACATACCATTCATCATTCAGTGTGGTGAGTGTTGAATTCCATTCCAATCAGCAAACATTTAGTGAGTCAATATGCAAGTAAGTCATTGTTAAAAATGGGGTGTGAGAAAGACAAAGGTGGGTAAGATAGGGTACTTGCTTTCAATGTTAGGGTATCATGCTAAGTGAAATAAGTCAGGCAGAGAAAGACAGAAATCATAAGTTTTCACTCATATGTGGATCTTGAGAAACTTAACAGAAGACCATGGGGAGGGTAAGGGGAAAAAAGTTACAGAGAGGAAGGGAGGCAAACCATAAGAGACTCCTAAATGCTGAGGACAAACTGAGGGTTGATGGGGGTGGGGGAGAGGGGAACGCAGATGATGGGCTTGGAGGAGGGCACTTGTTGGGATGAGCGCTGGGTGTTGTATGGAAACCAATTTGACAATAAATTGTATTTAAAAAAAAAGAGGTTAGGGTCTAGGAGAGAGCTTAAGATACACACGAAACTAATTGCAATAAAGATGAGAATTAGGTAAATGATGCCAAAGAGGCATGAAGTTATTTGAGGATTCCAAAAGGGAAGTGGAGGGAGTTGAGGCCAGGCTTCATGACAGAGGTAGCTTGTGCTATGGTCTTTAAAGTAGAATTATTTTTTTTCCTTTTCTAATGTGGCCTCTTCTCTCCCTTTAGTTGTGGAGTTTGTTCTGCCAGTCTTCTGGTCTATTCTGGGGCACTGAGGATGATTTGATAGTTATCTAGTTGTGTTCATGGAATGAGGTGAGCTTCGGCTCCTTCAGCTCCACCACCGTCTTCCTCTACCTCTCCGTAACGTAGAACTTTGATAGGCAGAGACATAGTGGGATATGTGTGTTAATATCAAGGGTACACTTCCGCTAAAATTTTTGTGATAACAGAAACACTAATTTAAAAAATTTTAATATGTAGCACTGTGTTAACTAGTACTTAGACATGGACTACTGAATGATGAATTAATAATAAAAGCTAAGTTTATTTAGGTTGAGTAAATTTATTAGAGGGACTTGAATGCCAGAGTAAGGAGTTTTTACTCTGATAAGTAATGGCAAGGCTTTGGAAGTATTTCAGTAGAACAACATCACTGAAGCACTCAGCACTTAGTGTGCGCTTCTCATACATTCTCCAGCCACTCCACAGAGAGCTAAAGATTCTCTCTTATCTGCAAGGAGTCTGCCACCCAGTGGGGAAGGCACCTGGGCAAACAAAAGAAGCTCACAGCCGTGTGCACAATTTTGTAGTTATGTACAGTGTCAAAGGGACACCTCTCCCGCCTCATCCTTGGGGTGGTCCGCAGAGGTCCTGACTGTCATATGTAACTTGCAGCAAGCTTGCTCTCACAGCTCAGTGCAGGTTGAATTGAGGGAGAGGCTAGAGCAAAGGTTGAGGTCAGCTTATGCCACGGGCATAATCCAGGATGGAGGGAGAAATTATTCATGTCTGGATACAGGCATGGCTATGGGGTTTGAGAGGAACATCCATGGTATGTATCTAGAAGGTATAATTGAGGAAATTGATAACTATGTGCAACAACTTATTGGATGATAATAATAATGGCTAAAAATTTCTGTGTGTTTTTGATGTGTGCAGGGTACTGTCAGAATCCAGTCTGTTAGACCCAAGAGCTGTATGAAATCGGGCAAATTCCTTAACTTCTTTAAGCCTCAGGGTTCAGACTCATAAAATGGGGTTAGCATTTATAGTTACATCACACAGTTTTGTGAAAATAAAATGAATTGGGGCGCCTGGGTGGCTTAGTTGGTTAAACGTCCGGCTTTCGCTTAGGTCATGATCTCGCGGTTCGTGGGTTCGAGCCCCGCGTCGGGCTCTGTGCTGACTGCCAGCTCAGAGCCTGGAGCCTGTTTCAGAGTCTGTGACTCCCTCTCTCCCTGATCCTCCCCTGCTCACGCTGTCTCTCTCTCTCTAGAAATAAATAAAACATTTAAAAAAAAAAAAGAAAATAAAGTGAATTAACACATGAAAAGTTTACTAAGCACTTAGGATGGCATATTAGGATCCTCCAGAGAACCGGAACCAAAAGAAGAGATGAATGGATGGATAGATATTAATTACAGGGAATTGGTTCACATGATTAAGGAAACTAAAGAGTCCCAAGACCTGCAGTCAGCTAGCTGGAGACCCGGGAGAGCCATTGATTTAATTCCAGCTTGAGTCTGAAGGTCTGAGGGCCAGGAGACCCAGTGATATAGTCCCAGTCTGAATGTTGACAGGCTTGGTACCCAGGAAGAGCCAGTGTTTTCGTTTGAGTGTGAAGGCAGGAAAAAACTGATGTCTCAGCTCAAGACAGTCAGGAAGAAAAAGTTTCTTCTTACTTACAAGACAGTAACCCTTTTTGAGTTCTGTTCAGGCCTTCAACTGATTGGATGAGGCCCACCCACATTAGGAAGTGGTCTTTTTAACTCAGTCTCCAATGCAAGAGTTATCCTCATCCCAAACACCCTCGCAGACACACTGAGAACAATGTATGACCAAATATTTGGGTACACCATGGCCCAGTCAAATTGACACATAAAATTTAGCATGACAAATAATGCTTTTATAATTGTTATGACATATAATCCTTAATAATTCTTTTAGGTAAGTGCTAATATTAATATCTTTTTACAGATAATGATGCTGAAGCATAGAGAAGTAATTTGTCCAAAATCATGGAGATAGCAAGTGGTAGAGCTATTCTAGTTCTTTAAAAAATTTTTTTAATGTTTTTATTTATTTTTGAGAGAGAGACAGAGTATAAGCGATGGAGGGGTAGAGATAGAGGGGCACAGAATCCGAAGCAGGGGCTCAAACCCATGAACCATGAGATCATGACCTGGGCCAAAGTTGGAAGCTTAACTGACTGAGCCACCCAGGCACCCGAGCTATTCCAGTTCTTAACCACTATGACTCGAACACTGTGTATTCTTAACCAGTGTACAAACCGCTTCCATCATAGGTGAACAGGGATAATGTTTACCTAAGAGCCATTAGCTGTGTTTGTGGCTAGTATTCAGGATTAAAGTTAAGAATAGCCTGGAAAGAGTGGAGTCCCTTGGTCCTAAAAACAAGAAAGGGGTGAAGAGAAGAAATAGATGAAGTCAAAAACCAAACTGTAGGCTGGAGAGTGGAGTTATGAGCAGGAGACAAACGCAGGAAAAGAAACTGTGTGAAGGGTTCAGAGAACTTGATTTTCGTTGTTATGTCAGTCATGTGGTTGGAGATGGAAAGTGATGTTGGCAGCAGAGAAATACTGGATCCGAGAAAATGGAAGAGTCAAGTCACTAGAAGTCTTCCTCTATTCAAGAAGACGTGGAGAGGAACCTATTAAGATTCTCTTGGCTGAAAGTAGCAGAAACCAACTGGAAGGCACTTAAGCAATAACAAAAATGACAAAACAATAATAGTAATTTATTGGTGGTGATGTCCCAGAGTAGCTCTTAGAATCCCAGACTCATTGTGCCATAAAATATAAAAGGTATGCGTTCATGGATTAGCTTGCTTTGGTTCAAAAGATACCTCATACTTTTGGTATGTGTAATCGGACATGGTACTGTGCTCGGTTCACTTCTGACTTTTGTCTTTCTTGTGTGTGATTTTGTTTTCATTGTCAGATCTTTGCCTTAAATGGAGAGTCTTGCCGTCTTCTATTAATTATCAGGAAAAAGAATTTTTTGACCTCTGGATTTGTGCAAATAACCCTAACCTCTTGGAAAACAGGTAGTTTTTGATAGTTTTCTAAAATTCTTTATCCATTTTTAATTCCTAAAATAATTATGTATGAGACTGGAAGATGTCAGCTGTAGATAAATCTTAGCTTAATAGCTATCATCCCTGTGAACTGTTTCTAGCTCTTTGCCACCTATGGAGAAACACTTTGTTAGTGTACTTTTCCATCAGGAGAAGAGACCTGCATGTAACTATTTGCAAACTTTGGGATGTGCATTTGTAGGCACGTGTACAGCAGGAGACCGTGACCCAGTGTTTGAGTTTTGTCTTCCAGTTCATTTTCACACAACGTATGGCCTTATCATAAAGAGGTCTTATCCAGAGGGTGTCTTCAGGGGCACTAACCCGTTAGACCATGTGTTCTTTCTGTTTAAGTCACATATTGATTTCATTGCTTTGTGTTCTTGGAGGAAGAAGTTCAGACTAAAACAGGAAAAAGGCTAATTAAGTATTGATGAATGTCACTATTATTACAGGCCCATTAGACTTACATGACTTTCCTTGGGGAGAAAAGAGTGAATACCCACTTTTAATGAAGGCCCCTAATTCAAACATTGCTTCTCCATAGAGTTTGTCCTAAGTTTTTGGTCTGCATAAATGGATCAATATTGCTAATGCAGACATGAGAGTAATAACTCCTGTTTGGTTATTTTTATCTAGCCCTAAAATAGACAAACAAAAAACCAAGAGAGAGAACAAAACCACAAAACATTTAGAAACTGCTGCTGCTAAAACCCCTTCCACCAGGAGTCCTCAAGTTAGCCATGTATAGAGACTAAGGAAAATGCCAGAAGTGGTAAGGGTGCTTAGATTTCTCAGATTCTGGGGTTATTCAGTCTTATTTCTTGGTTTGCAGCAGAACCTGTTTTTTTTTTTTCCAAATAAAACTTATCTCAGCCTCTGAATCTGTAAGATAAATGCAGAACTTTCCTGATTGAATGAGAAGCTGTGAATTTGGGGACCAAAGACACCCACTTATCATTTCTGTTCTATACTCTCTGCAAAAAGCTCCAGGGAGCTTCGAGCTTCGAGCTTCAGAGCCGCAGCGAGCATGATTATACACTACTGATCTAGTCTCACTCCTTCATTTTACAGAAGTGAAAGCTGAAACCTAGATGGGGGCTGAGAAACCTGTTGATAAAAGCTACTGGCCAGAGTCTTCTGACTTCTCACTAGTTTCCAGCCCTAACTCGCAACCTAAACATCTCCCACATAGAAGCCACGAGTTGGCTCAGTTTCAGTATTTAGAATAGTTAATAGTACTGATCCCTTCCTGCGAGCTAAAAACTTTCCATGCAACATTAGGATAGTGTTTAGAGTTCCGACTCTGGGGCCAGACTGCCTGGGATTGACGCCTGGCTCCATTAGCTGTTAAACCTTGGACGGGTGACAGAACCTCTCTTTAACTTGGCTATCACTTAGGACGGGGTGTAACCTTAGTGCCTTCCGTATCTTCTCTGGGTCCAGCTGAGCCCCTTAGAAAGACCATTTACTAAGTTTCTGGTTACTGGGGTCTTCTTGGTGTTAAGAATTCAGGTCCCTCCCCACAGGTCTAGCACATATCTTATGACTTCCGAACCCCGTCCTGGGCATTCTTGGACTCACAGAACTGGAATCTGTCCTCTCCAGTTTTCCTTACCTCCAGCTTACCGCTGCCCCTGGATTGGCACACTCTCATCCTCTTCATGAAATGTGGCGATGCCATCAGAGAACATAGCAAAATTAGTTTCAAAGCTGTATTATTGTGCCCCTTGTGATAAATTTAGCCACATTGACAGAAAACTGATGGTCTCTCAAAGCCTGAAATGCAGAGAGTCATCTCATATTTATAATTTATGTCCTTGAGTCTTGAAATATGCTGACATAATTTTGACCGTGTGCATTTCATTTCCACTGAAAAGATTAGGACAAAAAATATGCTTCATGTGACAGGGAGAGATTTAGGGGATGTATAAAGAAAAACTCCTGATTATGAGGGCAGTTACTCGAGAGTTGATACTTTATTGAAAGTCATTAATAGCTCTAATTCAGTATGGTTGGTTAGAGCTGTGTACTTTGAGAATACACCATAAAATAGCAAAACCCTGTGCCATTGATTTGGATAGAATCTCATGAAATTGCTGTATTAAAGTGATGAGAAATGCAATATAGTTTTTAAGCAACATTTGATGAATGGAGGGCCAGAGTGATGGGGTAAAAAGAGGCATTGTCTCTATTTACAGAAATATAGTGGTACGGTCAGCAGTTAATTGCCACTTGTCAGCAGGGTTAATACCAATGAACAGCATTTGAATGAACAATGTCTGTGTAACCAGAATTTAGGCAGGAAACATAATAACAGCTTTCTCTTACATAGCAATTACATATGTTATCTCATTTCCCATTTACAATATCTGTATGAACTTTCACTATTTCTCAGAGGAGAAAACAGACTAAAAGAGGCCCAGTGACTTGTCCGGGATTCCTCCCCAGAGGTAAAATTCGAGGCTAAGGCTGTTGATGTGAACCTGTACTCTTTCTGCCTTATCACATCCAATCTCTGAAGGCATCTTCTTTGTGTGTGTTTTACATTTTTTTATTTGAGTAACGTTACACACAATGTTACATTAGTTTCAAAGTGTACAACACAGTGATTCAACATCTATACGCCTCGCTCTATGTTCACGTTCACTGCAGGTGTGGCTCACCATACCACACTGTTACCCTGTCATTGACTACATTTCCGACGCTGCACCTTTTACTCCTGCGACTTACTCATCCCATCGCTGGAGGCCTGTGTCTCCCACTCCCCTTCACCAATTTTGCCCATGCCCCGCCCTTTCCCTCTGGCAACCGTCGATTTGTTCTCTGTATCTATAGGTCTGATTCTGCTTTTTATTTATTCATTCGTTTTGTGTTTTTAGATTCTGAAAGCATCCTTTTACATTTCAGGAAGCCTAATGGCAGTCATATACTCTATTGTGACAAAATATTATAAAATTTGTTTTACAAATGGTAGTAATCAAAGTTGACCCAGGCAGATAAAATGCAGCCATTCTTTTTTGGGCCACCAGAGCTTCCTTTTCTTTCCACTTTAAACACAGAGGGAGGCTAGACATTTTTTATCACAGTACCCGAGAAATAGGTCTCAGTATACTTCCATTCCATTCATGCTCTGCGTTTATCTGCATTTGTAAATGGGGATCACCAGCAGGGTAAGAAAGATGCTCATCATTTGAACCAAAAAAATCTGAATTGTGAAAAGGATATTTAAAAAGATTCATGGGTCGGGGCACCCCTGGGTGGCTTAGTCGGTTAAGCGTCCGACTTTCGCTTAGGTCATGATCTCGCGGTTCGTGGGTTCGAGCCCCGCGTCGGGCTCTGTGCTGACTGCCAGCTCAGAGCCTGGAGCCTGTTTCAGAGTCTGCATCTCCCTCTCTCTCTGACCCTCCCCTGCTCACGCTGTCTCTCTCTCTCCTAGAAATAAATTAAAAATTAAAAAAAAATTAAAAAAAATATCCGTGGGTCATGTTGCAAGTTCAAATTTAATTTGTTTCCAAAAATCTTTAAAGATAATTGAAGGGATTGTGTTTTATTAAAATACTCGAGGTTACTCTTTCCTGAATAAAAACTTCATGTTGCCACAAGCTTCTTTTCTCAAAATAGAAACCTATAGGGGTACCACCCCACAGATGTCTTCGAATCAGCACTGCAGGTGACTGTGTATATAGTAGATACCCCCTGATTTGTTTACCTGCCACCTAGGTTTGAAAGTAACAATACTGACAAAAACTGTATGTGGGCAGAATTAAGTGCCTTTTCACAGTCCTACTTGAATTTGATGGCAGTTCCTCACTCGCTTCTCCTCGGGGGCAAGGAAAATATACCCTGCAGCCCTGAAAAACAGAAATCGTGGGTTTGATCTGCTCTGCTTCTCCTGCACTGCTTCAGCTCGGAGAAGGCTCTCCTCCCTGTCCCAGCTTCACAATACATTTATTTCATACAAAGTTTGTCCCTTCCTCCTTTTTTGGCTTCCTATCAATAAGAGAAAAGCCCTTGTGTAAAGCAGGCTCTCAGAACTGACCTTGACATTTTGCCCCACTTCTGAACATGCCCACTCATGCCCTGAATAAAAGCCATGCTCGGTATAAGGGCAGGATAAGAGTTGAGCTTCTTATCCTTGACAAGCCTTGATATCAGGAGAAACAGTAACGCATCTCCGTCTTTGGTAGTTTGGCTAACTCAGGTCCCCAGAACACAGCCGTAGAACCGAAAGTAGCAAAAAATAAAAAATAAAAAAGCCTCAGACCTCCCGAGCCATATGTTTCGGAGGTCGTTAGTGTTTTACGGCACCGTAATGAGAGAGGCTCTCATCCACAGTCTGCTTACTGTTCATTTACATACAGTTCTACTTGATTCTCTAGTATGTGTGTTAACCCCTAGTGCTTGGAAACAGCACGGCAGTAAAGCGGGGAAGCACAGAGGCTGCCATTAGCATGTTCGCCACGAGAGCAGGGAGAGAAGGGCGGGAGCTGGGAGCACCTGCCGCCGGCTGTGGGGCCGATCGGCGATGGGGGCTGCCCGCGGCTCCGCAACCACCGAGGCTGTCACTGAGCACCGGCATGTCCCCACAGTGCTCACTGCCCTTCACAGCGCTCCTGAGTTCTCGAACAAGGGATCCGTGTGTTCCAGAAGCAGAATTATTTGGTGTCATTCAGAGAGATGTAGAGATTTCTATCCAGAATATCGTGGGGGGGGAAATGTTTGGCAATAATGATATAAGCTTCAATTATCTAAAGACATTTCTGCAAAAAGCCTCATTTCATGATAATGCAGGATAAATGAAGCATTGGTGAAATAATGAAGGTTCTACCATTCTTGTAAATCTACCATCCTCCCCATTTTCCCTGAAGCTCTTTCCCATGCCGATGGAGATGTGACGTCATGTCTTGCCTAAAGTCATCAGTCCAGTGTTCCTTCTTTGTATTCCCATCTTGGATATAAAGCCTCAGGAGTATTTGTTTATGGAAGTATCACAGACGATAGTTTGATATTTCCTCCTGATGTTGTTTCTTGTTGATTGTGAAGTTGTCATCAGGCAGAACGCCTCCCTTCCATCCCCCTGGGCACCGTGAGCACAGTGTCACCATCAAAAAATGAGAAAGAGAAACGACTTGGAGACGCGGTCCGAAGGTATCACAACCGACTGGCAGAACAGCAGCCACAGGTGAGCTGTTGCTAATTCTTTCCACAGTCTAGTCGAACTCTTTGAGCTGTTGGTTTATATGTGTGCAAATGAACTAAGTGGTTTACCCTTGCATATTGAGGAGCCTCTGTTTCCGTCCTTTTTTGTCACCTGCTTTTCATTTTGACGCTAAAGACTGTTCTGGAGAAGAGCACAGTGCCCCAGGAGCTCAGAAACGGAGGAGAGTTGTTGAAGAAAATACTACCTGTGGCATTTAAGCCCATCCGCACAACAGTGCATGTGAGGAATAGGGAGGTTTATTTCCAGCTACAAATTCACATGGAGTCTGGTATAGGGGACATGGCCAAGGTTGGGACCTAAGTCTGTATGTTTCCGAAGATTATGCTCTTCCCTGAGGGTGGGTTTTTGAGGTGAAGAATTGGTCTTTTAAAAAATAGTAGCCTATTCATATAGAAACTCGGTGTCACTTAATTGTGAAGAAAACTCAGTTAATAAGACATTATGATCAGTAAGTGTAAGTAACCATGACAGTTTCAAGTGAAAGCAAAAGTGGCTTGTGGAAATATGATTTTAGTGTCTTAACTAATAAAATGGTTAGATCTCTATTTACTTTATAGATTTAACACCCAAATTCAGCATTTTTAAAATACAGCCTGTCGGCTTCCTCAAATAGAACCTGAGGAGGTCAGGAGCATACGTCCCAATGTGTAAATGCCAGGAAATAAAATACTTGAATAGAAAATTCTCTTCTGGAGCAGGAAGAATGATCCTCAGACTTAATACCTTATTGTTATGTGTGTTCCTGTGGTTTTAGAAGATAAACTTTCTTCCCCACCTCATTTCATCTTCTTACCTCTCCCACTTTGCTAGGGATCTGGCGTGCAAGTTGGCCACCCCTTAGGATTACAACCAAAGGCACCTGACCCTGTTAGTCTGGAGTCTCTGGGTCTCTCAGGAAGACCTGACTGAGACCCACTTTGCAAACATTCTCTTAAGTGTTCCCTATCCCCCAAAACTGGTGAAATTTTCTACGGTTCTTAGAGCCTCTAGTCATGGGTTTGATAACACAGATCAGAAGTAAAGGTGTCATAGCCTCCGGTTATTTTAATCAACAAATAGGTACAGTCAGATCTTTCCAATATAGAATGTCTTCATTTATTTTTCATTTCTTGTTTGCCCCTCCTGTAGATTTGTGAAGACAGACAGCATATCCTGAATTGATTCTATCTTTATTGCAGTCTCTGGATACTTTTTTCTTTCCAGGGGAGGTCAGAGCTCACCCTTGGATAGTAAGAGTGCCAATGGCAAAGACTTAATTACCCCATTGGTTGTTTAGTATTGAATGTTTCATTCATTACTAAGGTAGAGATTCTGATGGTAGCTGTTGGGGTAACATTTGGGCCATCCATTCTGCTTATTCTTTCTTTCTTGGTAGTTGAGTTTTTCCTAAGAATTTGATCTAGGTTTATAGATTGAATTTGTTTTAAATTTAAACAAAAAAGTTTAGCAGTACCTGCATAGAGACTTGCTGCCATTAGTTTAAAGGAAGGAAGAATCCTTACCCTCCTCCCCTGTCCCCTTTTGTGAAACTAATCCTAACATACTCAACTCACTTTCAACACTCAGTGCCCTTAACTGACCCGGTTTTGTTTTTTTTTTTTTGTTTTTGTTTTTTTTTTAATAGTTTATTGTCAAATTAGTTTCCACATAACACTCAGTGCTNTGACCCGGTTTTGAATCTAATCAAGGAAAGCTCTGTTTCAGGTTCACCAACCACAGGCAACCAGTTAATTTTGAGGTGGTCATTGAGCACATACTTGCCTTTGGGTCTGTCCCTTGCCAGACATTGTGGGGAATACAGAGTAACTCTAATACCACAGTGTGAGCTCTTGTGAGCCCAGGGATAACCTTGGTTTTGTTTACTGTAAGCTGTTACCTAAAACTGTTCCTGGAAAGTAGCAGGTACTCAATAAATAGTTATTGAATCAATCAATAGAATACATGTTCTGATAATAAACAGTCCTTTTGTGGACCAAACCTAATAGCTGTTGGAAAATTAGTGACCGGGTTGCTGGGGTGGCTCAGTCGGTTAAGCGTCCCAACTCTTGGTTTCATCTCAGGTCATGATCTCACAGTTCATGAGTTCAAGCCCCACACTGGGCTCTGTGCTGTTGGCGCAGAGCTGCTTGGGATTCTCTCTCTCTCTTCCTCTTTCTCTGCCCCTCCCCTGCTTACGTGCACACGCTCACTCTCTCTCAAAATAAATAAACTTAAAAAAAATTAGCAGCCACTGTAATACAATACTAGTTCAGTACTTGTCTGATCATAACTGAAACTATAATAGAAGTTTATTACAGGGAGAGAGTGGGGGCGGCTTCAGTCAAAAAAAGGTTCAGAGAAAAAAATGGCAATTAACTTTTGTCTTGAAGTTTATTTAGGGTAAAGAGAAGGAAATGACAGGGCAGGCAGTCTAGGTGAGAAAGACATTATAAATGAAGATTTGGAGATTAGCACTGACTTGTTCCTTCATGGTGCCAATCCTCTAAATTACATGCTAAACTTATGTATTTTAAAAAATAGACTCAGCATCTGTGTGACATGTCGCTCTTTTAAAAACTGTGTAATTCATTATAAATTATGGTAATTGCTGACTAGAAGACCTCTGGAAGGTGACCTCAGTTCCCCTTTCACAAAAATAACCCGTGAAAGTATTCAAAAACTGTATTTTGGTGATAGCTGCCAGATGCCAGAAACAAGGCTCAAAACCGTCCAATATTCACTGTGAATTTACTCTCCTCCTGACTGCCTTTCAGATGAAGTTTTGTTAGAATACAACATGGGCAAGGGCGGGCAAGCCAGAAAAATAGGGCATTAGTGCCATTCAGGTGAAGTACAGACATGATTCAGGTCTGGGGTAGCTATCACTGGAAACTCAAGAACTAGCTAGGGAATTACTATGATTCACTATGTCTGCTGGTGGTGCCCACTCATTCACTACCAGGAACTCATAGGATGTATGCCGTGTGATTATGGTTTGCCCACCTGTTCTCCATCTCTGCCTCCCACTACTGGTGCCTACTTGCCAGTTCACCGGACTGGGAAGCAAGTATAAAAGTGACCTAACTCTGCACATCCCATTTCTTATTCTCTTGTATTTCATCTTTCATGGCTGAAGGCATCCTGATCTGGAAAATGAAAAGTTGACTAGGTATTCAAAGACCTTTCTGGATCTTAGATTCTGTGGTTCTGTGTTTTGTGTCACTGACAACCAGGAGTGATAGAATAATGGTAGGAGAGAGAGTATTATGGTACTAGGACCTGAAATTAGCAGCTCTACAGACTCATCTCCACCTCTCACACAGCCTACTGGTATAAGGAGTGACTAACTTCTAGGAGTACTGCCTACCCGAGCTAGAGGATACTCACAGTGAGTCAGGAAACTGTTCTGGTAAAAGATGTGTCTCAATGGTTAGATCTTGTCCTCTAGGAGAACATGAAGTAGCTAAGTCCAAAGCTATCATTTCCATGGATGGTATCTTATGTAATCCCTGAAACATAAGAGTCATATCAGTTACAGCAAAAGAGGGAAGTAAAGTTCAAAGATGTTCAGTAATTTGAATCAGTCACACATTTTTAAACGATGGAGTTGGAGTTTGTTTCCTTTTTGTCTAATTTCAGCATGGGGATCTGCTCACAGTCTCATAAAGATAAATATAGACAGAAAGGACATAGAGAACATTTACAGAGGCAACAGACTGATACATTGCAAAATATCTGTTAAGGAAAATACCTAATGAACTGTGCGTACTCAGTTCATAAGCTGAGTCAGCAACCCAAGACTCGCTTTATAAATTGTGCTTCTGAAACAGCCCATTCCACGCTTTCTCCTTTCTGAATAGATGAATGAATAATCTGTTCCTAACTCCATGTTTCAAGTTCATTCCACGTTACCTGCTGTTTTCTATACCAAGTGACAAGTGCCACCTTCTGGCCAAATGATAAAGCATTGTCATTTTCATTGTGTCACTCGATTGCTGTGCTACTAAGTGGTGTATTATCTGAGTAATTGTTATTCTGTTTTTCAGTAAAACCAGACAATAATTTTTAAAGCCATGGAGTAAAGTTACAAAATCAGTTTCTCCACATTTGAGGAACTTTCCAGTCCTCAAGTGTGCCCTTCTCTCAATTTTAAGTCACAACTTCGATTCTCTTCTGCCTTCCATTGTATCACAAGGACGATCGCAACATAATCATGCACGTGGACTAGAGCTTTCAGTTCATCTCATTCAGGGTTTTTTGATACCACCTTAAATCCACACAGTGCCTTCAGTTATTAGAAAACAGATCCTTACTTGATTTCCTGATTAAAGCCTACTCTATATTTACCCATTTGTACGTAAGTAATGTTAATGAGTCTGTATGTGTTTGTGCTGTATCACTTGTGCATCCTGTAGGTCTTTCTGCCTGAATCTTTTCTGACTGATACTAATTTCTTATCCTACAGTCTAAGTTCTCTCTAACCTGACTCTCTTTGCCTTCCTGGCAGTACAGTTCACCCTTGAGCAAATGGATTTGAACTGCGCAGGTCCACTTGTGCAGATTTAAAAAAAAAATAAGTACAGCATGTTACTGTAAATGTATTTTCTCTTCCTTATGATTTAATTAATAACATTTTCTTATCCTTAGTATACTTATTGTAAGGGTACTGTATTTAACACATCTAACATACAGATATGTTATGTGTTAATTTGACTGTAGTCAGTAAGGCTTCCAGTCAACAATACACTATTAGTGGTTAAGTTTTGGGGGAGTCAAAAGTTATACTCAGATTTTCAGCTCTGCAGGGGCTCGCACCCCAACCCCTGTGTTGTTCAAGGTCATCTGTAGTTTCTTCTCCTCTGTGGGAATCCCCCTGAGCTGGCCTTTGTCCTTAGGTGTGTGCTCCAATTCCATGCTGCGCTCAGTGCCTGTGTTCTGGCCCGTTGGTCTGGAGTGGCCTCTGTCTCTTTTTCAGTTCTTCAAGATCTAAAAATGTTATTCCTGTATGAAGTATTTTCTCATTCTCTGCCTGTAAAAATGTCTTCTTTCTAGTTCTCTTTGTCCTTAATGGGTCTTTCTTAGAACATTTTACTTTCTACTTGGTATAATAGTTACTTGTGTATCTGCTCTGTCGCCTGTATTAGACTATAAACTTTTAGAAAGAAGGGACCATTTTTATTCATCCTTGCATTCCCCAAAACACCTAAGCCTGGACCTTTCATGTAAGAAGTATTTCCCAAACAATGAATGAAGGATTAAAGGAATAATTTGACTTCTGCAGAACTCTTCACAAATAGGCACAAAAACAAGTATTTTTCATTTGATTGAATTGGTTCACTCTACAAAGGTTAGACTTAACACTTTCTGCATACATTTTGGAGAACAAAATGTCCTTACGCTTGGTCAAAATAAGGTGTGGCATTTGGATGGGAATACAGAGACTGTATTTGGATTTCATTTGTCATGTTCATGGTCTCTGCATCAAGTGAAGAGCCTGTGTAAAATGTCATGCCTGTTGAAAAGGAATTCCAGCAATAGCATTCTGTTCTTTTGCAGTGCTCACGTGGACACAAAAAATGAAATAGTGTAATCTGACAGTTCCCACATTGGTTGTTTTAGCAGTAAATGCAAAGCAAAGAAGGCTTCCTGAACTTTTAGCTGTGTTTTTCAAATTGAAATGGCATATCTGAATACAACTTTGTAATGAAGAGTATGAATGCATTTTCCCATTTAGAATTTAATCTTTTAAATGTGTCATTATTGTGTAGGATGCTGAGATTTCAAATCTCTATAACCATAGAGACAGATGCCTTAGAAAATACATTTATTCATCGAGAGTACTTTTCTGCCTTCTTACATAAACTGCCATGATCTGAAATTTATGATACCTAAAGACCCTTGTCTAACAAGAAGCTATTATATTCACTGTAGTTGAAATATTTTACTTTATTACTTTTGCTACAGAGATCTCATTTCTCTGTGGTGATGCATTGTTTTTCCAAAAGGGATAAAGCATAATATATTCACACTTGTGGGCCCTGTGTTCACAGCATAGCAAATGAGACGTTAAGTGAATTGTTTATGTTGAACTAGTTTAGAAGTTCCTTGAGGGTGGATATCACACATTTTTTTTCCTGTATACCTCCCACCACCACACCTGGCTCAGTGTGGGGTACAATAGATGTCTAAAAGAAGCTGTTCACTTTCTTAACTTGAATTACTTGTCCAAATTATTTTATTTTACTTAATTTAGTTTAGTTTTTATTTTAGAGAGAAAGAACACAAGCAGGGGAGGGGGAGAGAGAGAATCTTAGGCTCCATTGAGCGTAGAACCTGACCAGTGCTCAATCCCATGACCCTGGGATCATCACCTGGGCTGAAATCAAGAGTCTGACACTCAACCAACTGAGCCACATGGATGCCCTGTCCAGATTATTTTCTAACTCATCTTTTTCTAAGGAGCTGATGATGTCACACTATGTGACAGAACAGCATTGTGGTTTCCTAAGCAATCCGGGACAGTGCCAGTAGTTAGACACACATCAGAACACTTTAGGGAGCAGTGTCGTATGGGGGGCCCAGGACAGTCCCTGTTCCTGGCTTCATAAATCACCCTATTATGCCCTGAAGGTTGGGACCAAGAAATACCATCTATTGTTTGCTCCTGGGCTTCACAGATGTGACCCTGTGCAGCTGCTGAGGACCAGTAGGAATGTGGACCCAAAGGGACCCTCTTCCTCTGAGAAGGACAGAAGTAGCTTTGACAAGGGCAGCCAGTCTTGCCACAGTACATCTCTCATTCTGCATGCCAGTCATTCCTGTTCACTTCCACAGAGATGGAGAGAGTAGACGTTCAGGTGTATTGTGAGAAATGATTTTCACTGGAGGGAATACTAATTTGGGCTTCAATGCAAGTATACCTATTAGATCTCTGCCCTATAAAAATTCCTAGTGCACCTGAACTGCATGTACAACCAGTTCTCAATTAGTGTGCATGCTCTTTAGGGATAATCAGATGCTGCCTAATACCCTGGAAGCACTGTGGGGGCTGTTCCCTCACTGCTCAGAGTCAGGGACAGATATTTGGCTTCCTTCCAAAGCCGGCTGCTCGCTGGTCCCTTCTAAAGGAACCTGGTATCTCTGAGCCTACGCCCCTGAACACCAACACTCCTGAGTCTTTCCCTCTAAGCTTGAATCCTATTTCTCATCTTGTTAGACTTAATCTTCCCTCTTACTTAGGGCCCAACTTCACATTTTCAGTTCAGTTTAAGGAACTGTATTTCATAATTGTTCTGATTTTGAAATCAGACCCTACATCTTATGCCTCTTGATTTATCACTGTTAAGACTTTGCTACCTGATCATATTCTTGGTTTGAGTCTGGTTCCTTCCTCTGTCCTAACACCTGTAGGCTTGAGTGAAGTTCAGATGTAATCTCTATTTTCCACCTTGTCCTTGACCAGCAAGTGCTTTAATCCTGACCTTCTTCAGTTAATCTTGCTTGCCCAGACCCAGCCTTCTAACACAGGGTGGTCTCTTGACACACCTGTGGGTTCTAATTCAGACCCAGAGAATTAACTGTTATATGACATGACCTTTCCTTTCTGATGGTCTAGAATCATCCTTCCTCTACTCAGAGAATCTAATTCAGACCCAGAGAATTAACTGTTATATGACATGACCTTTCCTTTCTGATGGTCTAGAATCATCCTTCCTCTACTCAGAGAATCCTCAAGGAGGACTTCTGGCCAAGACCATCAGTAATTATTCCTGGCATTTGAAAATAACTAGGTATTATTTAAAATGTTTCTGAACACAGGCAGATCTAAGTTTTTTGGACCTTGAAGTTTATATAGTTTTGTGCTCCTCCTNTGGGGACAGAGCCTTGGAAGGGGTTTTGTCAGGAAGGGGTCATGAAGCCAAAGCTTCATTTGCTTCATGGTTTATCTGCCACTTGTTTCTGCATATACTGTGTCTTTTGATTGCCACAGGTTTTTTTTTTTCCCCCAGTAAAAGATAATTGGGAATTTTTTGTATTTCCAATTCCCTTCTCCTCTTCAATTTCTTCCCCAAGATTTCCATAATCATGTATATTTTGGTGACTTCTAAAACTACTCTGAATGATTAACTGTACACATTACATAGACGAGGAGTTTAAAGGAGAAGGATGAATGGAAGGATTAAATGACAGTAGTGCTTAGAATGTGCCGCTGTTAGAGGTGCTGTGTTATTGACTCACTTAACACCCTATGACCACTCCTATGATTTTATAATTCCTCATTCACAGAAGAAGAAACTGAGGTGCAGGGAAAGAACTTGCCAAGAGTGGAGTTAGGAAACTGGAGAATCTGATACAGTCAAGCTCCAGACCCCTCACTGTTATTGAGTCATGTGCCTTTCTTGGCTTAAGTCACATACACAAGACAGGAATACATAAACACTTAAAATAGGAGATTGATTCTTATTTCAAAGCTGTTTGAACTATTCTGATATCTTGCTTTCAGTTTGGATTGATAGCTCTTCGGTGTGGGAGAAATTGAGAAATTAATAGCTAACAGCAATCATTTTTCTTTTTGAGGAACTCTGTCTCTATTAGGCAGATTTGGAGGGCAGTCATCTCTCTGGAAGGCGGTAAGAGGGAAGATGTGTAGGGGCTCTTTAAAGATGGTGGAGGCAGCTGAATGTTGTGGGCAGCACTGGCTTGGTGTCAGGATCCTTAACAGGAAGTCCAGCACTTTTTTATAAGCAACAGACCTCAGGCCTGTCT
Source organism: Crocuta crocuta (assembly GCF_008692635.1). Taxonomy (NCBI): domain Eukaryota; kingdom Metazoa; phylum Chordata; class Mammalia; order Carnivora; family Hyaenidae; genus Crocuta; species Crocuta crocuta. Next base: position 6,340,841 of record NW_027531334.1, read on the forward strand.
GAAGTCTCAAGTCCTTAATCCTAGTATCCCCGAGCCCAGTATAAAGAAGGGGATTAACTAGATGTTCACAAAGACCCATCCAAATTTGAGAGTCTGTGAATATTGCCATCTTTGTTTACAAGCTGATAAGTTTTAAATATCTATATTTATAAATTTTATTCTGAATGCAAACCTGAGGTTTCTGGAGCAAAGAAAATTATTATTTAATTATAGCAAATAATTGTGCTGATTCCCATTTGCCCTAATTTGTATCCCTCAGGCAGTGGATGAGATGAGTCAGATCAGATGTTTTCCTACATATACCAGAATTTGTACTACTGGTAAAGAACTCTGAAAGGAAAAAAAAAAAAAAAAAAAGCATCTGGATGTTTATATAGGAGAGAGACAGCCATCTGTCTATTTCCTTCCATACTCATATACGCCTTTGCTCTTTGGGAGGGATCCTGAATTCTTACCCTTTGGAGTATAAATAAATCTTTCCAGGGTAAGGTAAGACTAGCTTCTCCAGCCTTTACAACCCAGACAATGTCCACACTGTCTCACAGGCCATTCCCCCGTCAGAATGTAAACACATGCCTCCAAGGAGGTAAATCTATTTGGAGAGGCTCTCTCACTAATAATTAGACATAAGTTAATTTCCTGAAAGGTTTGTACTCCTATCCCAGGTCTCAAGTTTTAGTAAAATTCAATCAGAAAGCCCCAAAGGTAGAGATACACAAACGTATTTTCTCTATAGCATCACAAAGCACAGATGCAATTATAAGAGAGAATCCTCACCTTCCAGGGCTGTGAGTCTATGATGATTGGGCCATCTCAAGGACAATGTCACATGTTTGACAAATGTGGATTCCTTGGACTGACTGAACAAGACTCTTGGGGGCTGAAGCCTTGGAATTTGCATTTCTACTTAGCTCCCCGGATGATTCTTAGGTACCACAGACCTCCCCAGTTTGAGGATTATTCAGCTTTTCTGCTATTAGAGACACTTCATCTTATGCAGGTTTTGCTGATTCAGTCTGTGATTTTCAGGACTTTCCAAACATGTAAAGAAATTTAAGAGTCTTTCTAGGAAAGTTTGTAAGTGTCATATAAAAATGAATACTGATATTAGCAAGCTTTCTAGGCTGATAATGATTCTTTGAAGTCTGGAGATGATGGCGATGATAAAAAATGCTGGTGTTAGTAAACAGCTACTCCTTAAGTAAATGAGACAGAATTTGAAGCAGATTATCAGTTATATGGATTTCTGTTTTATTAAATATGCAATTAAAAGTGTAAAAAAGTGTTTTTAAAATAAAAAAGCATATAAATGATTTTAAAAACTATATTTAAACAATTATAGGTCAACTCCATATGTAATCTTCATCCATCTATTAGTAGAAATACCTGTCGCTAATTAAAGAGGGAAAACTTTTGGAGGAACCAGTAACATTTTTCATTAAGGTCAATTTCATTTAATACACTTAACATGTGCCAATTTATTTTAGTTCACTAATTATAAGTTATCCCTTCTCCACAGAAGATATTTCAGTAGATAGAATTGAAATACCCTACTTTTTGTTTTAATGCTTTAGAAAACTTTTTTTTTTTCAAATCTTTTTTAGTGTTTTGTTTTGGTCTTTTGTCCTTAATTCTGCTGAATTACTGAATTAAGTGTGCAAGTATTATCTCTGTATTTCTTATGATCTGGGCACTGCAGTAAGTCCACATTTTTAAAAAGACTGTTTTTCAGTGCAGTTTTAGGTCTACAATAAAATTGAGAGGAAGATACAGAGATTTCCCATACACCCCAAGCCCCCATACATGCATAGCCTCCCCCATTATTCATATCCCCCACCAGAGTGGTACATTTGTTATAACTGGTGAACCTACTTTGACACGTCATAATTACCCAAAGTCCATACATCCTTAGGGTTCACTATTGGCATACAATCTCTGGGTTTGAACAAATGTATGATGACATATACCTGTCATTATAGTATCATGCAGAGTATATTTATTGCCCTAAAAATACTTCCTCTGTGTTGTTCATCTCTTTCCACTCAACCCCTGGCAACCTGTGATCTTTTTACTGTCTCCATAGTTTTGTGCTTTCCAGGATGTTATGTAGTAGGAGTCATATATGGTACGTAGAGTTTTCAGACTGGCTTCTTTCACTTAGTAATATGCACTTAAGTTTCCTCATATCTTCTCATGGTTTTATAACTCATTTCTTCCTATCACTGAATGATATTTCATTGTTTGGATATACTAGTTTATCCATTCACCTACCAAAGTAGATCCTAGTTACTTCCAAGGATGGGCAATTTTAAAAGAAGCTGCTATAAACATCCATGGGGAATTTTTGTGTGGACATAGATTTTCAACTCTTTTGGGCAGACACCAAGAAGTGCTATTGCTGGATCATCTGTTTAGCTTTCTAAGAAACTGCTGAACTGTCTTCGGGAGTGGCTGTACCATTTTGCTTTCCTACCAGCAGTGAATGATGCCTCCCACTGCTCCACATCTTCACCACCATTTGGTGTTCAGTGTTTTGGATTTGGGCCATTCTAACAGATGTGTAGTGGTATCATTTGAAATTTACATTTCCCTGATGACCTGTGATGTAGAACATATTTTAATATACTTATTTTTCATCTCTGTATCTTCTTTGGTGAGGTGTCTGTAAAGATCTTTGGCTTATTTTTAAATTGGATTGTTTTCTTATTGATTGACTTTTAAGAGATTTTTAAAATGTGTATTTTGGATAACTATCCTTTATTAGATGTTTCTTTTGTAAATATTTTCTCCCAAGCCTGTGGCTTATCTTCTCATTATCTTGATCCATTGGTTTTATTTAAAGGCCACTGCACAGATAAGTGAGGTAACTTTCAGAGAAGATGCCAGGTAGGTTAAAGTGTTGGAAAGTAAAGAAGTGGGAGCCATGAGTAATCAGCTACTCTTAAAAGAAACTTTGTATCGAAGGGACAGAGAAAGAAAGGGTTGTAGCTAGTGGGTTAGGGGGTAGGGCCTTGTTAAATCTGTGGTTAGGAGAAGTTTGACCATGTTTCTCCACTAAGAGAAGGGAGCCAGTGAGAGTCACAGTGCAAATGAGGCCTGACTGATACAGAGAGATTTCAGCAAAGACAAGAAGGATTACTTGGATGCAGTTAGAAAGTTTAAGTTAGGGGACAAGGAGAGACATTTTTCCCTCTGAGATTGTGGGAGAGAAGGTAAGGGCTTCATACACACCTAATACCTAGTTTTGTTTTTTTCTAAAGAAGAGTCAGGGCCATTTGTTGATTGCAAAAGAGGCAAGCTTTGTGTACAGGGCATGATGACGATTTGGAGCAACTTTTGTCAAGAGGAACAGAAGCTAACCAAGGATGAGTAAAACAATAAGTCCAGAGAGGATGAGAACCATGCCTTTTTTATGGTGTGTTTTCAACAGTAATGCAAACATTAGCAGCCTAAAACTTCTGAGCACGCAGGGAAAATGATCAATGATCTGATTGATTTTAGGCTGGGGTTTATCGTGTTGAGTGTGGCTGAGCATAGCTGAAGTAATGAACTGTTTTTCTCAGGCAGAATGGGAAATGGACGGGAAGCCAAGAAGAGGTGTGACAGAATGAGAGAAAATTGAATAACTGAAGGAATAAAAGGTTCAGTAGCTATGAAGAGCATTAATAATCCTGAGAGAAATAGACGAACTGTAAATTATAAGGAAGACAAAGGATTTCAGAGCTGGATAGTGTTTAAGGGATAGAAAGATCTGTGTAAGTTCACTTAGCTTGAGCAGTTCCTGAAGTTACACGGTAAAGTATGTTCTGAAGTTAAGGAGAAAGACAAACAGGACTCACAAGAGAATTGGACCCAATATTAAGGATATGGTGTACCTTTAACTGTAGATATAGTGAAACTATTCATTGACTGTAGTGAAACTTTCTGGGTATAGAGCCATGCAGGGAAAGAAAGATATTCAGGATGGCTGTCTTTGAATGCCCCTTCCCCTAACTACTGTGTTCTTCCAATTATGAGTGAGTTTTGCCTTCATCTGGAGGCATTATTACTGGCATCTGGAGGTCATTTCAGTGTCTGGCATTGGCTTCTGTGTCGCCTTAAAATGTTTCATTTGACTAGCATTATTGATGCTTTCCTGTTCAAAATGTGGTCGAGACATTTTAATTTTTGCTGTGTTTTTCTATAATGTCTAAAGTTCTGTGGAAACACAACTCTGAAATTAATATAGAAGAGGAACGTTTATGAAATTTATAAAAGTTTTTATTTACTCACAATTTTGGGTTAGTGATGTGATTAATAAAGGTTGAAAGTCACTATAATAAAGTTATATAGCAAAAAGTCATTATCTTTAAGCCAGTACCAAAAATGGTACAAACTCAAATAATTGAACTGTATCATACATATGTTGTTAATGGCCTAGGCTCAATCTATTGTTATGCATCAGGAACAAAACTCATCCTCAGGTGATGCAAGCATTGGAAGAGAGTATATACTGGCATTTAATACAAAGCATCTCAGAGAGGCAATAATATCCAACAAGAGAGAGAAGTAGTAGTATTATGCATGCAGAATAAGCTTGTGGCAGTGTTTCAACTATGAGAAATAGATGAGCTATAGGCTCCAGGGGCGTCTCTTTATCCTTTCAATCATCAGCATTTTACTGAGTGCCTATAAAGTGCTAAACATTGTGTTAGGCATTGCACATAAAAAAATGAGTTTGGAAGTTCACAGTCTATTGAGAGAGACACACGTTAACATACAACTAAGTATGATCCATACCATGATAAAGAGAGGTAAAAATATTGTAAGAGGAGACCTCTGATGTAAGTGTGGCTATAAAGACTTAGCATTTTCCCATTCTATTTCTGGAAGCCTTCTAAGAGCAACAAGGAAAACAGAAAGCAAAAATGTAAACTCAGATTTTCAGTCATTCTAGGAGACATATATACTAAAATATTGCTCAGAGCTGCTCAAAGCTTTCAAGATAATACAGGAAATCCACAGGAGAAAGGGGAGAGAAGTGGAAGAAACAGCCTAGCAGCAGCACATCCTAAAGAATTCATACAAATACACTTAATGAGAAAGGGTACTTCTGGAGATGAAAAAGCTCTAGCCATTGTCTACTCTAGCCAGGAGGCAACAAGAACCCTACTGGACTTATTCTGGTTCATAGAAGTAGATGTGAAATGTACATGAAAGTACTCAAAAGCCATATTTGCAGAAGCTCTCTGTCTCTGTGTGTGTGTGTGTGTGTAGACGAGAAGAAAAGCTTGGCTTGGAAGGGGGGGGGGGGTGGGGGGGGGGGGNACTTGCCAGAATCTTGTCTTCCCTTTCTATAGAAAACTCTGGGAAAGATCTAGTCCTGGAAATCCTCTTATATGTTTAAGAAATGAGCTAGTATAGCGGCTAAACAAGATATCATACAAAAAGGAAAAAAAAAGTTTCCAGTAAATATAAACAGGAAACAATATAAATGTATAACATAAAAATAAGATTCCATAAGAAAAAAAAGAAAAATCCAGTAAAAAATAAATGACATGACAAAAAAGAAGCAACTACATGCATTTCTGATAAAAACTCACATCAAATCAGGAACAGAAGAAAACTGTCTCAGTGTGATAAAGGGCAATCTACAAAAAAATAAAAAAACTCACTTTGAGAATTGTGCTTAGTAGTGAAAGACTAAATTCCCTTCTCCTAAGATCTGGAATTAGGCAAGAAAGTTGGCTCTCACCACTCCAGTTCAGCGTTGGACAGGAAGTTCTAGGCAGTGCAAGAAAGTAAGAAAAAGATGCAACAACATGGATAAAATTAGAGTGTATTATGCTAAGCAAAATAAGTCATTCAGAGAAAAGCAGATATATGATTCCACTCATGTGGAATTTGAGAAACTTAACAGATGAACGAATACAAGGGAAGAGAAGGAAGAATAAGGTAAAAGCAGAGAGGGAGGCAAACCATAAGAGTTTCTTAAATACAGAGAACAAACTGAAGGTTGATGGTAGGGTAGTGGTTGGGAGGGTGGGGTAAATGGGTGTTGGCCATTAAGGAGGGTGCTTGTTGGGATGAGCCCTGGGTATCATATGTAAGAAATGAAGCACTGAGTTCTACTCCTGAAGCCAAGACCACACTGTATGTTAACTAACTTGAGAATAGTAATTTTGAAAAAACTTAAGAAAAAAGAAAGAAAATGAAATAAAAGGCATTCAGATCGCAAATGAAGAGGGAAACTTTTTCTTTTTAGTTGTGACAGTTTATGTAGGGTGTCTATCTATAAAAAATGTTACTAAAACTAGTGAAGGGAGCTTAGCAAGATTGCAGGGCACAAAATCAGTATATAAAAATGAACTATTTCTACATACTAGCAGCAAGCAGTTGAAAATTAAAATAAAAAAACAATACTATTTACAGTAGCATTAAAATGTATGAACTACTACAGGAAGTATAGTCAATAAAAAATATAAAAAATATGTGAAATGCTTAGGGAGAGGTTTTACAAAAAATATACAAGACCTGTACACTGGAAACTACAAAACATTGCTGAAAAAATGACATGAAACAAATAAATGGAGAGATAATCTATGTTCATGGGTTTGAAGATCCAATATTGTTAAGATGTCAGTTCTCCCCAGCTGGTATATAGACTTAACCCAACCTCAGTCAAAATTTAGGCAAGATTTTGTCTTTGGTAGAAATTGCAAACATTTCTAAATCACATGGAATGCCGACAGTAATCAAAATAACATTGAACAGATAACAAATAACATTGAACAGTTGGTGGACCAACACTACATAATTTCAAGACTTATAAACCTGCAGTAATCAAGACAGTGTGGCATTGATGTGAAAAGAGAAAATAGAGCAGTAGAATAGAGAGTACAGAAATAGACTCACACATATATGTTCAGCTCTTTTTCAATAAAGGGACCAATACATTTCAGTGGGAGAAAGAACAGCCTTTCAACAAATGATACCAAAACACTTGAATAGCCATATGTCCCCCAAATAATGGACCTTAACTCTTACCACAGAACTAAAATTATCTTGAAATAGGCCATAAGCTTAAATGTAGAAGCTTACATTTAAAACTTATATGAACTTATAAGAACTTTAAGAAGACATTTAGTGATCTAGGGTTTGGAAAAGGTTTTTTTTTTTAAGATGATCTTTCTGTTTTGTTTTGTTTCTGAGAGAGAGCTAGAGTGCGCACAAGCACAGGAGAGACAGAGAAAGAGGGAGAGAGAGAGTCCCAAGCAGGCTCCATACTGTCAGCATGGAGCTGATGGGGGGGGGGGGAGG
>NW_027531334.1:6348229-6373064 GCF_008692635.1 Crocuta crocuta
CAAAATAATTGTGAGATCATGACCTGAGCCAAAATCAAGAATCAGACACTTTACCTGACTGAGCCACCTCAGTGTCTTTGGAAAAGTTTCCTAAATATGATACAAAATGCACCAGCTCAAAAAAAAATTAACAAATAGGATTTATTTAAAATTTTAAAATTTCTGCTTTTCGGGGTCCCTGGGTGACTCAGTAAGTTGGGCATCTGACATAGGCTCAGGTCATGATCTCATGGCTTGTGAGTTTGAGCCCAACATCAGGATCCGTGCTGACAGCTCAGAGCCTGGAGCCTACTTTGGGTTTTGTTTCTGTTTCTCTCTGTCCCTCCCCTGCTTGTGCACTCTCTCTCTCTCTCTCTCTCTCTCAAGTATAATGATTGTTTTTAAAAAGTATTAAAAATTTCTTATTTTCAAAGGTCACAATTAAGAAATTGAAAAGGCAAGCCACTGACTAGGACAAAATATTTGTAAAATAATATCTGACTTTAGACTTGTATCTAAAATATGTAAAAATCTTTAAAAACTCAATAAGGAGATAAACAACATAATTTAAAAAGTAGGTAGATAAATGAACAGACAGTTTACCAAGCAAATACACGTATGAAGAGAAGCATATGTCTACACAAAACTTGTATGCTCATATTAGTTTTCTTATAGCCAAAAATGGAAAGCCACCCAAAAGACAAATTATGGTCTGTTCAATCAGTGGAATACTACTTATCAGTAGAAAGGAATGAATCACTCACTGATCCACACAGCAACATAGATTAATTTCAAAGTAATTCTTCCTAGTAAAAGAACCAGAAAAAAATGCATACCATATGATTTTACTTAATCATTCTAGAAAATGAAAATTCTCTGTATTGAGAGAAAGCAGATCATTGGTTGCCCCTGGATGGGAATGGGGGTAGGAAGGGGTATAGAGAGGGGCACAAGAGGTACAAGGAAACTTTTGGGCATGATAAGTATGTTCATTTTCTTGATGATTATGATGACTTTATACTTATGTCAAATTGTATCAAATTGTACACTTGAGTTATGTGCAATGAATTATATGTCAAATTATATCTCAGTATAGCTGGAAATGTAAAAAAAATGTTGACGCAGATCAAAGGGAATTTTACACATACTTTTAGAGATACACACACATTTAGAACCAAGTTTTTACTTAGTAAAAAAAACTTATTTTTATGAAGGAAGACCTCAAAGAGGAAATATAAGAATTTAGAAAGAGATGTTGAAACAACAAGAAACAATGCAAATAATATATGATTTGGTGGAACTCAAGGAAGAAATAGAAAAAATAAATCATACAATTGGAAAGAACACAAAGGCAGATTATCACTCTGATAAACAGGAATATAAATTTTTAATGTTTGTTTATTTTTGAGGGGGAGCAGAGAGAGAGGAAGACACAGAATCTAAAGCAGCCTCCAGGCTCTTAGCTATCAGGAGAGAGCCCGATGCAGACCTTGAACCCATGAACTGTGAGATCATGACCTGAGCCAAAGTCAGATGGTTAACTCACAGAGCCACCAAAGTGCCCCAACACAGTGGGAATATAGAGCAGGGACCCATTAACTAAATCTAGTCCACTACCTATTCATGTATGACCCTTAAGATGAAAATAATTTTTACATTATTGAATGATTAAAAAAAGAAGAATATGCAATAGCAACTGTAGTGGTCTACAAAGTCTAAAATATTTACTATCTAGCCCTTTACAGAAAAAAGTTTGCTGTCCCCTACTATAGAGGATATATGTGAAAAAGGAAATAAAGTGAGTAGAAATTAGGAAGGGCTTACTTATAGCTACAAAGAAAATGATAATAGAAGTAGGAAAAGGAGATTCAGTATTTACATAATGGGAACGCCCAAAGAAAAAGTAAGGGAAGAACACATTTTTAAAGATATAAATCAGGGAAACTTTTAATTAAAACTAAAAACCTTGAAGCTACATATCTGAAACAGTACACTGCATGGTAGGGTAAACTATCCCAGAATAGTCAACAATAAGACATATTCTAGAAAAGTTATTCAACTGTATAGTAAAGGATAATATGTTTTGATGAGTAGGCATAAAGTCACTTATAGACACAAAAATTTCAGATTGGCTTCAAATTTTCTGCAAAAAATTGCTCAAGTGATAGTGAAGTAAAAACTGTAAGATTCTCAAGGAAAGGAGGTGTAAACCAATAATTTTATATGAAACACAACATTCCTCAAATGTAAAGCCTACAAACAAAAAGTTTTGAAAAAAGGAAAAAAGCCTCAGGAATCCCTTTTTGAGAAAAACAAGTAAAGATCAAACCTCAACCAGCCAACAAATATCTGAAAATTCTACAGCAAAAAACCTGGAAATAATAGTTTACTCAATTATAGGCTATAGGCTCTAAATATGGTTAAACTATAGGCTAAAACATATGTGGCATTAAGTATCAAACTGAATGTAAATGACCTGGCAGTGTACAAATAATTCAACTAACAAAACAAAATAAGCCAAGGATGAAAGGTGAAAGGTGATTTGTTTACCATAGAAGGTTTGTCTGTCATAGAAGACTGAGAAGTATCCCTGAAATTCAAACAGACTTTTTGGTTCTGATGTAAATACTGAGAAAGAGAATACCAGTAAATATCAGACAGCAGAAGAAAAGAGGGAAGAGGAAATAAACAAATTTTGTCATCATCCACAGTAAGAAACTTATAGATACTGTCTAAAGATGGAAAGAACTAAGAATAAAAGTTTTATAAAATTATCATTGTTGGTAGCCATTAGGCAAAAACAAACTGCATGATATAACAAGCACCCACACAAAACGAAGAAAATGAACTGTATCGTTAAAAGCTTAAGACAAATTATAAAAACAAAATAATATGATAACTAATACCAACCACATATATGGTATCAGCAAATATGAATGGTCTAATCCTTATGTTAATGAAGGACAAGGAACTTTTGGTTGTATCACAAAGCAAAGCTCGATCCTGTGCTATATACAAAACCTATGTCTAAAACGACAATTCAGAAAAATTGAAAACGTATTTCAAACAAATGTATAAAAACAGTGGCCCAACCTAATATCAATTTGGAAATCAAAGGGAAAAAAAAAACATTAAATGTTCAAGGCATTTAATTAGGCTTAAGACTTCAGTATATAAAAAAAAAAAAAAAGACTTCAGTATATAATAAAGATGTATCAATTACAAATCTCTCACATCAGCTAATGTAGTGTTGAGTTCCATAAGGCAAAAACCTACAAATGGTACATGGAAAGAGAGTCAATTATGCTAGTAATAGGAAACTTTAATTTGCCCTCAGCCTAGGAATTCCTAAACAATCCAAAATCCATAATACTAAGGCAACTAACCAACCTTAATCAGGCAGGACTCCCAATTTCAGGGGAAATTGGAAAAGGAAAGCAAATTTTATGTCCTAGAGAATCTGGCCACTGAGCTTGTTACCACATTGGTGTTTATGACGCAGTAAATGTTAATGATTGTACTACCACAAAGGAGGTCCAGGCAGACCTCCTAACCAGGGTGTCATTAATAATAATTTAATACTAAAATATTATACTCTGTACTCTCACAATAGAGAATGCACTTTTTGTCAGTGCTCTTGAAATATTCACAAGGATGGTTGTATGCTGAGATACCAGAAAGCCTGGTGGAGACAATGTAACCGTGTTTATCAAAGCTACAAATGCATGTACCTTTTGATCCAGAAATTGCACTTTTAGAAACTGATTATATATACATACACAAATATGAAATTACCTATTTACAAAATTACCTATTTTATACATCATCACAACATACTTTGTAGACTACAATATTTAGAAGACTTAAAAGTTTATCAACAGGTCTGGTTAAATAATTTTATGTGTAATATATTGGAATACGATGCATCTGTAAAAGGAAATGAAGAAGCCTTTTAAGTACTAATTTAGAAAGATCTCTAGGGTGTATCCTTAAGTGAAAAAGCAAGATGCAGACTGAATGTATAACATACTACCACTTTTTCATACCTCAAAAAATGTGGGGAAAACTTACTTATATATGCTTCTGTATGAGGTATAAACAGATGTCTGGAAAGATGAACAGAAAAGTAACAGCAGTAGAATGTGAACTGGACAAATGAAGAGTGGAGTAATAAGAATTTTTAAAAATAGAATTTATATGGACGCTTGGGTGGCTCAGTCGGTTAAACGTCCAACTTTGGCTCAAGTCATGATCTCATGGTTCGTGTGTTCAAGCCCTGCATTGGGCTCTGTGCTGATGCCTAGCTCAGAGCCTGGAGACTGCTTCAGATTCCATATCTCCCTCTCTCTCTGACCCTCTCCTCATTATGCTCTGTCTCTCTGTCTCTCAGAAATAAACAAAACATTAAAAAAATAAATAAAATATAATTTATTGTCAAGTTGGTTTCCATAGAACATTCAGTGCTCATCCCAACAAGTAAGGATATTTTTTAAAAATTAAAAATGTATATTGTTTTATGTAAATATATTATCTGTATAAATATCTAAAAAATAATGCGATGGGGGCATAGAAAATAAAGCAATTAATTCTCCCTTGGGGGACCAGGAGGAAGTGAAATAGAAGCAAGAAAAACAAGATTATAGAAAATTGTTCAATCAAGAGATGATAGAAAACTTTAAACAATACGGTGACTTCAGGGTAGTGTAAATTTTTGAAAAAAAAAAAAAAGATTTAAGGAGAGAAATCCTTAAGACTTCCTCACTGATTAGGTGGAGAGGGTTGAGGGTGATGATGAATGAAGGATAACTCGATTGGTGATGTCACTAGTCAAACGAGGGAATGCATTAGGAAGTTCTGGTTGAAGTTGGTACAGGTATGAAAGGAAATAATTCAGTTTTGGAAGAGTTGTCTTGAAAGGTACCTGCAGTTTATAGGAAGTTCTAAGAGCACTCAGGTCTCAAAACAGAGGAAAAGGCACCATTTCAAATTTATGCAGGCCATCCAATCAGAAACCACCCTAATCAGCCAGGACTCCCAATTTCAGGGGAGATTGGAAGAGGAAAGCAAAATTTATGTCCTAAAGAATCCAGCCACTGAGCTGGTTACCACATTGGTATTTGTGGCACAGTAAACGTTAATGGCTGTGCTACCACAAAGGAGGTCCAGGCAGTCCCCCTAACCAGGTCTCATTCGAAGGGGAGTGAACCTGAGCCTGGGGTACAGGGCCTGTATTACTCTTTATCTTTTCTCTATGTACTTAATTAACATCTCATCCTTTTAACACAACCGATCTCACATCAAAATACTAGCTTAAAAGGTACTTCTTTTTCTGGGCAAATGCTTCCTTTCTTTCTAGCTGTGCCTGTGAATACAAGGCAGCATGCAGTTATTAGGGACACAGTTAAGGCCAGGCTACCCTCAGAAGTCCCTTGAAGCTCGGGCCCCGAGCTCTGAACTAAACAGAGCCATTGCTGGAGGTCAGGATTCAGACCAGATGCTGGGACCTGCAAGTGGGGAATAAAGAGTCTCCAGAGGAAGGGGACAGGGGCTGTGGAGACATGTTTGATACAGTGGTCCCTGAAATTGCTCATGAGACATCTGATCTGTAATGCTTTGACAAGCCATTGCATTCTCTTATGTTATCCGGTCACACCTGATCAGAAAGTTGTTGCAGTAGATATACTCTAATAATTATCAGTGAGGGTACGCAATCTTTTTTTATTTTTATTTTTTAATGTTTATTTATTTTTGAGAGAAAGAGCATGAGCAAGGGAGGGGCAGAGAGAGAGGGAGGCACAGAATCTGAAGCAGGCTCCAGGCTCTGAGCTGTCACCACAGAGCCCAATACGGGGCTGGAACTTACAAACCATGAGATCATGACCTGAGCCGAAGTCGGACACTTAACCGACTGAGCCACCCAGGCACCCCAGGGGTACACAATTTTGAAATGTCTTTAAGAAATGAAGAATATTGAATTATTTTAATATTCAAATTGAAAGTAACTTTACTTAAATTTGTGTAATGATTTTTTTTTTCCATAAAAGTCTCAGTTTATACCAACAAGTGGAATCATGGAGTTCACTACTACCTGCCAAACTTCAGCATCTACGGTGAGTAATTAAAGTAGGATTTAGCCATTTGTGTCATGTTTTCCATTTGAAGGGTAAAACATTATCAAGGGCTAACTAAATGTCATCATGGTTCATGAGGTTCAGTTAGTGAAGCACTAATACATATTTTTAATTGTCATTATTATTTTTCTTATTAGAGTGATACATATTTATTAGGAAAAACTTAGAAGATAAAGTATAAGTAAGAAAATTTAAATACCCATTATCCTACTGTCTGGAGATGATGACCAGTTTTAATGTTTTAATATATTTCTTTCCCATATTTTTTCTGTGGTTATATATATGTATTTATAATCATATACATAGATTGCTTCAATCTATGGCTATATATTTGCCTAGAAATATGTTATATATGTAATTCCTACATTGTTTCTTGTGTTTCCTAAATGTTATATTGCCTTATATTCTTCAAATGTGTTATCGTCTAAAATTTAATGTTTAGAGGAAATATTTTTTAAACTTTAGGGCTTTCCAGTTATCCCAGTTACACATGGGCATGCACATGCACGCACATGGAAAACTCTACCCCTTTAGTTATTAATATTTTATTTTTTATTTTAAGTTTTTTAAAAAGTTTTTTAATTTTATTTCTGAGAGAGAGCGAGACAGCGTGAGCAGGGGAGGGTCAGAGAGAGGGAGATACAGAATCTGAAACAGGCTCCAGTCTCTGAGCTGGACAGAGCCAGCACAGAGCCTGATGCAGGGCTCGAACCCCCGAACCATGAGATCATGACCTGAGCCTAAGTTGGACGCTTAACCGACTGAGCCACCCAGGTGCCCCTAAATACATATATTTTTAAAGTAGGCTCCATGACCTTGCGATTGAAGAGTCAGATACTTTGTCAACTGAGTTAGGTGCCCCAGAAGCAGATTATTTTAGACCAGGTTTAGGGCTGACATTTTAATTTATTTTTTAGTTGTCCAATCTCATTTTTCAATATAATTCATTGTCAAATTAGCAAACATACAGTGTATACAGTGTGCTCTTGGCTTTGGGAGTAGATTCCCATGATTCATCGCTTATGTACAACACCCAGTGCTCATCACCCATTTACCCCTCCCCCTATCCCCCCATCAATCCTCAGTTTGTTCTCTGTGTTTAAGAGTCTCTTATGGTTTGCCTTCCTCTCTGTTTGAAACTATTCTTTTCCCTTCCCTTCCTCCATGGTCTTCTGTTAAGTTTCTCAAATTCCGCATATGAGTGAAAACATATGATATCTGCCTTTCTCTGACTGACTTATTTCACTTAGCATAATGCCCTCCGGTTCCATCTGCATTGTTGCAAATGGCTGGATTTCATTCTTTCTCATTGCCAAGTAGTATTCCGTTATATATATAAAGCACGCCTTCTTTATCCATTCATCAAGTGATGGACATTTGGGCTCTTTCCATAATTTGGATATTGTTGAAAACACTGCTGTAAGCCTTGGGGTACATGTGCCCCTATGTAGTTATCCATATTTCTTAACGGGCAGATAGATGATAGGATTGATAAACCCCATCCAGACTTTAAGATAAATAGATTACTGATGTATATGCACCAGGGAGCCAAAGGCAAATAAATCTCTGTGGGGAAGAAGTCAGGAAGTGTACCACATTCTCAGTTTGTAGTCTTCTGCCATCTTCAGAATCAAAAGATTTCTGGACTTAGCCCAGCTCTGCTGAATCAAATTCTGAATGAGCTGTTGCAGTGGTATGTATTTGCTCTAGTCTGTTTTGTATACTTCTGCTTTTTAAAAGTGTTTATTAGTAATAAGTATCACCTCATTTCATAAGTTTTTGAGGGAGATGGCAATTAGTTATAAATAAGCTAGCTACCAAATGACAAAAATTATGTTCTTTGTTATTCAAGGAAAATACAAAAACTCAGAAAGTCAGGCATTGGGGCCATGACTTGAAACAGGAGTCTCTTGCATCTTCTGTCAGCCACAGAGGTTGGGAAAAAAACACAGAAGGGACAGACTCTGATGTGGAATACATTGCAGAGACCAAAGTTATGAAGAAGTCTACCCAGAAGAAAGCAAAACCTCAAAAGCAGAGACGTCCAGCAGCCCTGCCGGAAAATATGAGACCAGCCAAGAGATCTCAGGTGTTTTTTCTTCCTTAGTCACAAAATGTATAGTAATTCACTTATTCTGGAAATAGCATTGGGTAAAGGTTTTGCTTCATTTTGATATTTGTAAAGCACTCTAATTATAGCATACACATTGTCATCTGACTTTCCAGGACAAGGTCCCAATTTCTATTTTTTCTTTTCTATTCTCCTTTGGAGGAAAAGTCAGGTGGCAAATAGCACATCAGCACAGTGTATGGAGAGGTCAACCAACTGAAGGGCCTCAGAGACTGCCTGGATGGGAAAAGGATTTAAAATCTGTATGTAAGAGAGACATATGCATATAGGATAAGCCTGTAATCTTGAGGATTTTGCATTCAGTGCCTTTACAGCAAAAATGTTTAGCTTTATGTCATAATCGGTAGTGACCCCAGTAGTTGAGGTTCTGGAAAAATGGGATATAATCTCGATAATACAATGATTTTAAAACTGAACCACCCCACAATTTCCAAATGAGTTTGCTTCTTTTAAAAGAATCACTACATTTTTATTCTTATAATGTTACTCTTAATTCCATTTTGAGAACTTGCTGTCAGAGTCAGCTTGTAATAATAAGAATAAGAGGGCATTTACCCTGTGCCAGATTCAGTGCTAAATGCTTACGGACAGTATCTCACTACCAGTTAAAATATTTTGTAAGCCAAAATTCATTGCCTAGTTTATCTGCCTTGTTCATCAGATTTGATTTCTAATGCCTTTTTTACTCTTTCCCCAAATTAAATTTACCCTTAAAGGGTAGAGATGGATCACCAGAGAAAATATTCAAATAAATTGCCATAGACTCTGAAAGCAATAAACTAATTTAACCAGCAGATATCTACCAAACTTTGCCCGGTGTAAAGATACTGTGTTAAGTATTGTGGGAGACAAGATATTTTCAGCATGGTTCTTTCAAAAGGAATTATTCTGAACAATTTTTATGCTGCAAAAATATCTCACACATTCTTTTGTAAAATCTTTGGCAAATGGTGTGTAGGCTGTTTTAGAAAATCTTTACTGACAGAAATGTATTACCTCCTAAGGTAGCCTTCTCATTCCATTTTTGGGTAGCACCTTCTCTTAAAATATTTGAAGTCCAGTTCCCTGTCATTTTGAAGTTTGGGTCCTAAATGTTTCTTTGAGACTATAGAAACTGTCTACAATCAACAGAATAGTCATAATTACTTTGAATTATGTATCATTTACATGCACATTCATATAATTTATTTAATCTTTGTCCAAAATGCTGCATGTTTATAATGTAAAAAGTAGCTCTATCACTTTATAATCGTATTTCCTTTAACCCTTATCTCTGCTCATTAACTGGACAATTTAGGACTTAGGATTTGTTGGCATATTTTATGTGCAGGTTGCATGCTCTAAAAGCGTACACGTGATTGGGGCATCTGGTTGGCTCAGTCGGTTTAAGTGTCTGACTTTGGCTCAAGTCATGATCTCACTGTCTGTGGGTTTCAAGCCCCACATCTGGCTCTGTGCCAACAGATCAGAGCCAGGAGCCTGTTTAGGATTCTGTGTCTCCCTCTCTCTCTGCCTCTCCCCAGCTTGTGTTCTCTCTCTCACTAATAGATAAATAAATTTAAAAAATTATTAAAGGCATACAAGTAATTGAGAAGTTGAGGTGTGCCCAGGAGTTAAAATAACACATTTTAAACTTTAGATCAAGAGATTCACTTTGTGTGTGTGTGTGTGTGTGTGTGTATAAAATTATCTATTATGTGCCGTTCATATGCAGTCAGCTCTACAGGGGATTTAACTGTGAGCAAAACCACTCACAGCCCCTACCTGTATTGAACTGACACTGAGACAGGCAATCCAATAATGAGACAAATGTAAACTGCTACTGGGTAGTGTTTAATAACTTAGTAGCGTAAGTACTTATAATAGGGGATTTGACCCTGCCTGCGAGGACTAGCTGTGAAAAAATGATGAAAAACCCTGAAAAAGTGATGCCTGAAGTTTTAGGATTGAATTCCAATTAAACTGATAAAAAGAGGGAAAGAATATTTGCAAACGCAGGCATTTGCTAAAGAAGGAACCTGGTGAATACAAAGCACCCTGAGAAGACAACTAAGCTGTGGTGGGGCAGAGAGATGGAAAGGGGCTGTGGTGTTAAGTGAGTAGGGAGTGACCAGAACCATGCAGGACCCGCAGGCTGTGACGGGGCTTTTGCATTTATTCTAAAAGCAATGACACACCATTGAAGGAAAGTGGTGTGACCTGATTTTCCTTTAGAAAAGATTGTTGATGGCATATGGAGTATGCAGTGAATGCAGTGAATTCAGGCAGAGCAGTTAGGAGGCTGTTAACAGTGGTCTCACAGGGAAATACTGGCGGCCTGGGATAGTGATGGTGGCGAAACGGAGAGAAGTTCGTGCATTTGTTCCTTGTGTGTTTGTCTTGAGGAAGAGACACTGACCCATGGTGGTGATGTGCAGGGTATAGAAGGTGAAGCAGATGGAAATGGCAAGAAGGACAACAGAATTTCTGGCTCTTGTACCTGGTTGGATGGTGGTTCCAATCATTGAAGCAGAGAATCCTAGAAGGTGGCTGGGCCTGTGAGGGGAAATCAGTTTACATAGTTTGAGATTTTCAAGAGGACATGTCAAGTGAGGAGTAAGGGTAAAAAGAAAAGAAAGACTAGACAGAAGCCTGTGGGGTTTTACCGTCTAATGGCTGGCTGAGGTAAGGTGATTGTGAGGGAATGGCCAGGCAGGAAGAAGAAAAGTCAGGTGCTTATTTCATCATTAAAGCTAAGAGGGGGAAATGTCAATTCAAGNGACTAGATTCTATTGAAAGGCCTAAAAAAAGTCCATTTACTTAATGACTTAGTGGTAATAAGGATGATCTCAGGGAAGATTTTATTGTTTTTACTGGAGTGGAGAGGATGGAAACCAGATTAGAGTGGACTGATTAGCAAGTAGAAGGTGAATAAATGGAGACAGGTTCAGAAGATACTCTATGCTTACAGAAATCCAGAAGTAAGAAAGATAGATGAGGAGACTATGGAATTCTCTATAAACATTTGAAAAATGAATTTAACCAAGTTTTAAACTGCAGTGGAAACAACTTTCAATCGCTTGAGGGCTATTTCCAATAAATTTCTGATATCCTGTCCAATAAATACACTGGGCATTACCACTGCCAGAGGAAGTGCAGGAAGTGTAATTAATTTTAACATTAGCCTAAGTAAATGGAATTAGGAAGGCAGATATGCTCCAAATAAATCTTGTAATGTGCCCCAAAAGCTTGATAACAATGGCTCTGGAATTAGCTAATGTTTTAGCTTAAATGTACCACAGTTCAGCTTTATTAACAGAGGTAATTAATTAATTGTTTTTCCTAGAGAATTGTTTTTATCATACTCTTGTGTTTCTCAGAAGGTTCCACTTGCCTTATGCTAAGCAACATCCCCCCCCCATTTCCTGAAAGCAGAGGTCCCAATGAAAATAATATTCTTATTGTTTCCTACATCTGCAGCTTTTAATTCCTTTTAATTTTCTCCCAATGTCCTTTGTTAATTCATTTCACTGAGCAAACTAAGCATTTATGCTGGGCCAGGTGCTCAGAACTCAGAGACTGACACAGTTCCTGCTCTCGAGAAACTCTGAGAAACTCTCGAGAGTTTACCAGTAGGGGTGCCAATCAAAGGAGACCTTTCTCTGTATCATAGATTTATCATACCAGCTGTTTTCCCACTTTTAAAGGTGTGAGGACATCTTTTCAAAAAAGGACCACAGACATCTTACATAATACTTGACATGCCTAGTACCTATTGGTTGAGAACTATGAAGGGGCATCTGGGTGGTTAGTTGATTGACTGTCTAACTATGGTGCAGGTCATGATTTCGTAGTTTGTGAGTTGGAGCCCCTCACTGGGCTTGCTGCTGTCAGTAAGGAGCCTGCTTCAGATCCTCCCTCTCCCTCTCTCTGTGTCCTTCTCCTGACTTCTCTCTTGCTCCCTCTCTCACTCTCAAAAAAAAAAAAAAAAAAAAAAAAACAAAAAAAAAAAAAAAAAAAAAAAAAAACCAACCACAAAACAGAAAACTATGCAAGAGAAAGCCATCATAGATATTTTGAAATAAATGTATATCTTATGTCCCCCCAGCAACATCTACATAAATTTTAAGACCACTGTGTATATCCATATGAGACGTTATTCATTCAGTGTATGGGCAATAATTCATGGGGATAATTTGCCAAATACTACAAGCCCTTTAAATTCACTGTTGACCCCCATAGTCTACAGCAGTCATTTCATACTTAATCTGCCTTATGATAGTTTTATTTCATTGTGTATTGTCATTTTACTTTCCTAAGTACTTCCCTAAATCATATATTTCTTGAGGGCAAATATCAGAAATTGAATTTCCTGTTCATCCTACAGAAGTTTGCAGAAGTTAACAGAAGCTGAATAAAGACAGTTTAATGGGTACCAGTGACTGCTGCTAACTCTCGTATATTTTTTGTTGGTATTCTGCCATAGGTCTCTTCTCGGGAAATGAGTAGGAAGCAGAGTGAAAACCTGGTGCAGGAATGTAAGGCTTTGACTGAAGTTGAAACCAGCAACAGAGATCCAGATACCATCCTGGTGAGATAAATTTTACCGACTAAGTGATACATTGATTATTTATTCCCATTCATGAAGGCTAGAGGAATCCAAGAAGCATATCATATTAGTACCTCAAAGTAACTGGAACATTTTATTGAATAGCCTAGTTTTTAGGTGAAGAAACAAGACTCAGAAAAGTTAGTTACGTGTCCAGGCTACATGAAGTTGTGAAAATATAACGGGAACTTGTACCTCCAGACCACTAGTCCATGATGCTTTTCGTTTTAGTTGTCAGTGTGAGAAAGCTTTAGAAGTATGTAAGTTCATATAAATTATGTACATAACTTGAAGGTCATTCTGAAACCTCCTGCATGCCCAAATCCAAAACATGTGATTCTTTCTGTAATTCATAATATGGATCCTTGCCAGAAAGAATCATTCTAAACTGACTTACCTTTGGCTACAGGCAAAAGCCCCAGAGAAGTCTGTTCAAGAAATGCAGATACATTTCTGTTTATGCCACTAGATTATGTATCCCTGATTCTAATTTCAGTCATCATTATCAAAGAGCTATGGATATAACTATACCTTAGATCCCAGCAGAGTTGCTTTGCTCCCTGATCCAAGAGTGAAAGAAAGCCTTTGGTAATTAGGAAGAAGTGACCCAAGGACTGGTCTCATGAGGAACACTTCATCTGTGAAGCCATTTAAAGACATTGTCCCTTTTGTTACTTAGTGTTCTTTGTACTATAATTTAAAAGTTCATTTAGACTTTAGAATTTAACATCAGGAAAAAATCCATTCAGTACTTCCTTTTATCAGAATATGAACATCATTACTCACTATAGTTCTCTTCTTACTTTGATCACCAAGAAGCTTATAGCTAAACTTTAAGAATAACTGTAGTCCCCTAGATATTTGCTATTTATTGACATGATAATACAGAAGAGAGTATTTAGAAAGGGGCCTGGCATCATCATATATGTCTTTAGGTAAGATATCTCAAAATGCTATTTGGAATTGTGGATTAAGTTTTATTTGCCAGTGAGCCAGTAAGGAACATATGTCTTCGGACTTCAGCCTAATTTTTGTGTCTGTCAGCAGAAAATCATGTGTCAGAAAATACGCGATATAACAACAATGGAGGTTTTATTTAAAACATTTGCTCATTATGGAAAATTTCAAACATACTAGAATCAGCTGCTACGTGCTCATTTCCCAGCTCTGCAGTGACCCCCTCACATCTAGCCTTGTCTCCTCCACACCCCTTACCTACCCCCTTACTCTCAGACATCACATCACTTCGTCGATCAATTATCATTGTTTGAAGAAGCCATCTAAAGGAATGTTGAAAAGGTCTAGGTGTGATTTGTGAAACGGTGCAAGAAAAACCTTCATATTGACAAAAAGAAACAATTTCCTAAAGAAAGGAATCACCAAACTACGGTAGAACCTTGGTTTGTGAACATAATTCATTCTGGAAACATGCTTGTAACCCAAAACCCTTGCATATCAAAGCACATTTCCCCATAAGAAATAATGGAAACTCAGATGATTCATTCCACATCCCAAAAATATTCCTATAAAAATGATTACATGATTGTAAGATAATACAAAATAATAAAGAAAATACAAAATATAAAGAAAGGTAAACAAGTTCACCTGCACTTATCTTTGAAAATTTTTGTGGCTGGTGTGAGAGACACAGGAGAGAAGAGGGTTATTGAGTAGGATGACTTTCACTGTCATTAACAGAATCACTATCTATTGGCTCAGTGGAATTTTTTTCTTTTCGTGCAACTTTAACAAGGAACCTATCCAATGACTCATGCTTTTGCCTCCTTTTGAGGATTTCATGGAAATGTGGCATTGCATTGTCATTAAACAGATTCATCACTTGCACTGCTACAGCCTTTTTCAGGTGATGATTTTCTACAAAATTTTGCACTGTTTCCCACATTTTACACATCTCCTTAATCTCATTGGAAAAGATGCAGACATAGACTTCTTATAAAATCTTTCAATTTCAGCCACTCACATACCACATTCATACTTCTCAATGATTTCCTTCTTAACTTCCAGTGTAATCGTCTCCTTCTTACCACCTTTCTTTCCAACCTTTTGATGCATGAGGGGCCATTGTATACCCTCATGTGTATGTTGACTGCAGTACAGTATTAATAAACTCTTGTCATATACTGTATTTAATGTCATTGGCAATAAGGCAGCAGAGTAAAGGGTCTATGTCTTCAGGCAGCCTGACCTTGAATGAAGCCAAGCATTCCTAAGATTACTCTTGTGTGGAAAAGGAAGGGACTGTCTATAGATACTTTGAAGTGACAAAAAATATACAGGTGCCTGTTGTGGGCACCTTCCAGTGTTCTGAAAAATCATTGATTTCTGCCAAACACTGTGGCCTGAGACTGAGCATCCAAGCATGGGAGTTGATCACCCACAATCCCACAATGAGATAGATTGAGAGACAGAGAGAGAGAGAGAACCATTGGCTTAGTTGTGACATTTGGTGTCATGTACTATTCATATCGCAAAAACATTGCTCCTTTATCAAGTTAAAATTAATTACAAATGTTTGCAAAAGTCTTGCGGAGCACTCATAGAACAAGTTACTAGCAATCCGAGGTTTCACTGCATTTTCAAAAGGAAATGGGTCAAAATTTAATCAGCTGCCAGAAAGGAAGAGAAAGCCCAACTAGTTGTAAATAACACCACGTCTCGGAAGCAAACCGTGATGTAGCTGCACCTGTGAGCAGTACTGGTCACCGCCTGCTTTCCAGTATCTGCTTGGCATGTTTTCCGCGTAGCTGTTGGTTTGTCACCTCCCTTCCTTTTAGCAAGTACTTTTTCATCAAATAGATATGACATTTATATTAAAATTGTTGTTGTCTTTTTGTGTCATATTTCTCAAGTTTTATGTTACTTCTATGTGTGTGTGTGGTAGGATTTATTTGTGCCCCACTGATTTTAGCAGGAAGTCTGTTCTCAAACTCAGTGTGTCTAATTAATTTGGATAAATATGCCTTATCCACAGATGCACATTAGTTTCTCTGTTTGGCTGTAGGTGCAGGAATTCCAGTAGGACATAATTGCTTCTGAATGCTTGTCTGTCTGTGCTTTCTTAAACTCAGAAATTAAAAAATGGTTCTTCTTCACCCTTGGCCTTCTACCCAGTTATCTTCTACTTGTAGTGCTTACATATGTATGTGAATATGTGCATATGCTTTAACTCTGACTCTGTCCTTGTCTCATTTAAAGAAGGAAGGCACTGAGGGCTGAGTGCTGCAAGTGGTGATCACTTAGAGAGGAACAATTAGATACCATGCAGGATACTTCTCACCCCCTCACAACCAGGGGGTTTATTA
Source organism: Crocuta crocuta (assembly GCF_008692635.1). Classification (NCBI taxonomy): domain Eukaryota; kingdom Metazoa; phylum Chordata; class Mammalia; order Carnivora; family Hyaenidae; genus Crocuta; species Crocuta crocuta. The sequence goes on from NW_027531334.1 coordinate 6,364,382, forward strand.
TTTTGAAGTAACTGGGGCCCTGGGCCTTATTTTCAAGTTTAGTAGAATCAGAAATATACGTTCGGTACATCAAAGAGGGTCCAATTCACAGGGATGATCTTACACTATCCAAACTCATGAGACTCTTGTGTAAGAGCCTAATGGCAGTTGGGTCATTTGAAAGATAGACACAGCCTCTGTCCATTTGGAAGGCACATGTTGACTTACACCATGCAGTCACACCCTTTATGCCAGTCTGCATGGGCTGGCCAATTACAGGCTGATGGTTGCTGGTGAGTTACGTCCCTGAATGTTTAAAAGGCTTCCAGCTAAGCTAGGCTGCGACGTCCACCTCCCCTAAAATGCGTGACAGGGACAATGTTACCAATGCAACTGACTAACACCAAAAGGCGCTAGCCCAGCGCCAGGGCCCTGTGTCTCCCCGTGCTCCCAGGAATGTCTCTTTCTCACGATGTATGGAGAATAGGTCCATGCTGATAAGCATGTTCTTTCTTTTGTTGTGTCTGTCAGTCTGCCTTTTGAATGGATTTTTTTCATATTAGCCTAGTTCATTCTTCTCTCTTCCAAATTTTGGGCTCACTTCACTCTGGCTGTCCTGCCAGCAGTTATGCAACTTAGTGAAATGGCGAGAATGTTGATGGCTTTTCAGATCTCTAGCAAACCTGCCATTGCTGGTCACTGCAGCCGTGGTACCCTCGTCCCCCAAGACCTCTCATCTGTGGAGGCTTAGCCTTACTGCTCTTTCACCCTTGCACCTAACTGCTTCCCCTGCTCACTCTGCCTCATTCTTGAGGAATGCTTCTCACATTCCTATCTCTTCAGGGCCTATAGTCTATTGAAGCTATTTTTTAAGAAAGCATATTCTTTTGTTTTATTTCTTTTCTCACTGAGACAATCCTCATTTTCTAGTCATTTTTAATGTTTGTCTCTTTGCCCCACACTGTGTCACACATTTAATGTGCTCCCAGATCATTCATGTGGTGCATTGGATTTCATTTTCCTTATCTACAGTTGCTTTTCTGATCACATAGTTCACTGGTGTCACCTCTGTGGCATTTTTTTTTTCATTTTGATATTAATTTATGCTTGGCCTGTTAGCCAACTCAGTGCATGCATTTTCAAAGTCCATGCAATGAGAATGTTCTTGGTAAGACCTTGCACGTCAACTGGAGCTGTGGAAGTCTCCAACTGGGATTCAGTTAAAACTCTAGGCTTTTTCTAGAGATTAAAAAAGTGTCATGAAAATAATGAGGAGTTTTTAAAGAACATCTCAAACCTCTCCCAAATGCCCTAGGTAGCCTCCCCGTTGGAGCTTTGGAGGTGTTATGTGTGGGGCTATCAGTTTGCACTGCAACAAACTTCTTTTATTATTTTTCATGAGCTTGTTAGCTCAGCTGCAGTTCCTCCATCACTCTGGGGTAGCTAATGTGACCCAGATTTATTATCTCTGACCTTGTAAGACTGTATTCTGCTGAAATTCTGCTGTGTGTGTGCCCAGGTATGTGTGTTTTAGTGGGATTAGCCTTTCCTGTTCTCTGTGACCATGATGAAATTCAGGCACCATGCTTCACATGTATCATCTCCTCCAGTTTTCTTTGTAACCCGAAGGGGTAAGTTCTCTCTTCATCCCCGTCTTAAGAGGTGAGGAAAATAAACTTGCTCAGGGTCACACTGCCGGGAAGTGATCACCTTGAGCCCCAGCTGTTTAGCTTGAACTCTCACTTTCTTAACCACGTCTCCCTATGACTTCTCCAATTATCATCCATACGCTGTCCCCCATGTCTGTTCGCTCAGCCCATTCCACACAGGCTGGCTGGAGTACACAAATACACTTTACTCAGGGCTGAGGATTTCTAGGTAGAAGTAAATACTGCCTTGATTAACATTCAGCATTTGGGTTTATACAGGTTTCCTAAGTTCTATAGACAGACCTTCTCCAGCCAGGAGTCTTGAATTCATTTCAAAAAATCAATCCATCCTCCTTGCCCACATTAAGCTAACTTCCCTTTAGCACATTTTCGCCCTTACCCTCCCTAAATCTGACCTATCCAGTAAAGTTCTTTTCTGCCTAAGACCTGGCTCTTCTCTTTCCCATCAACCTCGAGTCACATAGTAATCATCAGGATCATCATCACAGGGATGATTCTTGGAAAAGAAAATCTTCTCCTTGTCCAGGACTGTCACTTGTTATAATGTGGTTGTGGTCCTGCCTTGGCCACCAACCCCTTCTATGAGCTGGCATTGCCTGACCCCTGGCCTCCAGAAAATCCTATTCTTTTTCATCTTCTATGCTCAGAATACATCCCCTTCCCTCTCTTTTGATGAATAGTAGATATTCTGAACTCTTTCTGTCTCAGGCATTTTGAATCCTATGTGTAAAGTTCAAAATTTTTCCCAGTTAACCCCAGATGGGATGGCAGAAGAAATTCTTTTAGGTCACCTCTTATAGATGCACCAGCCTCTTGTCAGGGGAATCAATGTCTGAGTGAAGGTTACTACAGTTTGGCTTTACTGGAACATTGCCCTGTGGTGCTGTTGTAATTAAAAGTTTGTCTAAGTTCAATTAAAAACTCCAGCGCACTGCTATGTGATATATTGGCAGTTCGACTTTACTAGAGGCAAAAAATGTGGCATTTGAACTCCATACCGTCACAGTGCCCCTCAAAATGAAGCCATCTGCTCAGCTGTCACTGCACTAGGCTTAGCAGAAGCAATAAAAATAAAAGCAAAGCAGTGGGACTAGATCACCAAGCATCCTAGCAAGTCACAGTCTCAAGTCGTGTCGCCAGATGAGATGTGAGAAGAGGCAGTACAGACTACGTGTCCTAGTGCGTGACTGGAAAGGTGACTGGGAAATTAGGCTGCAGAGCTCCAGTAGATGGTCAGGAAAGGAAGTGATCAATTTGAAGAAAGCTTCAAAATTCAGAACACCAAGGGAGTAAAATTAAAAATGCCAACAGTAAGTTAGAGAAGTTGAGTGGAAATAATTTTCTGAGACTCAAGTCAGAGTGATAAGAGTACCAACTTTTTGTTGCACGTGTCTATGCTTTTATCTGGGTGGAGCGTGTGCTCCAAACTGATACATATTTTCGGACTCTAATATGAAGCAACATTTACCTACTTCCTAAATACTGGTATTTGCTGTGTTTCCAAATTTTATAATACTTTTGTGTGTGTGTCTGCTCTGAATATCAGTAGCAAACCCGGGTTACTCAGACAGTGAAAGAACATTTGTTGTGGTTATTTTGGGTTAAGTTAGACCTGCCTATTTATTTATTTTATTTTAAGTTTATTTATTTATTTTGAGAGAGAAGAAGGGGTGCAAGCAGGGGAGGAGCAGAGAGTGAAAGATGGAGAGAGAGAATCCCAAGCAGGCCCCACTCTGTGCTGACAGTGGGGCTCTATCCCATCAACTGTGAGATCATGACCTGAGCTAAAATCAAGAATTCAACATTTTAAAAACATTTTTTAAATGTTTTATTTATTTCTGAGAGAGAGAGAGAGAGATGGTGTGAGCAGGGGAGGGTCAGAGAGAAAGGGAGACACAGGATTTGAAGCAGGCTCCAGGCTCTGAGCTAGCTGTCAGCACAGAGCCCGATGCGGGGCTTGAACCCCTGAACTGTGAGATCATGACCTGAGCCCAAGTCAGATGATTAACTGACTGAGCCACCCAGACACCCCCAAAATTCGACATTGAACGAACTAAGCCACCAAGGTGCCCCCTAGACCTGCCTATTTAATAACCAGGAATAATACTACCATTTTGGTTGGACTGACTTGAGTCTTTTTGTTCTCTGTGGCCATTTTGGTCACTTTTGGCTTGCACCTGGCCTCAGGCGCAGATTGGCAGATGGATTCATTTCATTTCCCTAATCTGCAGATGTTTTAGAAAACTTAATGGCCAGATCATCATTGCCAGCTGTATTTCAAGAGTTTGGCAATGAAGTCCCTGTATTTGCTATGAAAGAAGTAACCTCTGTTGTCTAGCCCAGAAGGTGCCACTCTCTGGGGCTAAAGAAAGATATGTGAATAAAGGAATGAGTGGATGGAACCATCTTCCTGTCTCAGAACTAAGTCCTTTACCAATTGTACCTGGTTAGCATTTTGGGGTATCCTTCAAAAGAGGCTGATTCTAGTTCAGGAAAGTCATCAACCAGGTTTGAATCCCTAGGGCCACTGACAGGGACTCTGTGGCATGTCACAAAATCTGGGGGACATCTGGAGTAGCTGACGAGTTTCCAGTGTCTAGGTCTATGCTCTGTGGCAGCCAAAATAAGACCAAACCACAATACCCAAAAATAACAGCTACAGCACTCTGTTTTGGCATCAGTACTATATGACAGTGAGGTGAAAAGATGACTTGGTAGCCTCAAAGCAAGCAGAAAAAGAAGAAAAACAAATAACCTGCACGGCCAGTCCCTAAATCAGCTGCATTCACCCTAAATACGCATCATTTTTCCAACTTCTAACAGAAATTGTTTTTTTAATGGGAAACTGCTCGGGTATTGCAATAACATGATTTCAGATGATCGAAGTTGCCTAACTCGAAAGTAGGCCACTTCTTAGTTTTCCTGGTTGATGATGTTACCGTCGCCTCTATATGAACTTGTATAATGCTGTGATTGTTGCTAACGGCGTCAGAAATTTCATAGGCGGTAGCCAGTCCTTTATGAGATACAAACCAGAGCTGCCCTGAGGCCTTCAGAGGAAAAATGGTCTATACTCACTCTCAACAGCATAATCCATCAGCTCACCGGCAGACTTACAACAGACACAGAGTCAGTGTGTGATACAGCCCCTGACCGAAAGGAAAATCTCATGAGCAACTTCTGATCTGAATAGTCGAGTGCCAGTGTACTAGAACCTGAATATGTCGTACCAGCACCCATGTACATTAGGGCAAATATATCGAACAATACTATGTTAGAGATTTTGAGAGACACACACAAAGAATATATGATCCTTGCTCTAAAGGAGCAGGAAAATTGGAAGATAATTTTGCAAAACCACGTGTTAGCATTATTTTATGGAAAGTTGACAGGCTCTGCGCTCTGACAGACCCAGGTTCAAATTCAAAGTTACCTGCCACTTGTCAGTTGTATCAACTTACCGTCTTTTGTTTTCTTGTCCATAAAATGGGAATAATAATATTGCCTCCTTTCAAGGTTTTTATGAGAATTAATGTGACGATTTGTGCACAGAATGAAAATAGTTATTTGTGTTATGAAAAACATTTTTAAAAGCCATTTTCTGAAGGGGCCAAATTCAAGCCTTTATTGGTTGAGCTAGGAGATGGGAGTAAAGAATGAAAATTGAGAGAGGGACATCACTTTGTGGAAGCAAAGGGAGGGCCAGAGGCAGTACGCATGAGGGGTTGAGGGAAGGGGAAGGGCAATCCCGAGCTGCAGACCTGGTGCTGCGGAATTGGAGAGGCTGGAGGGTGAAGTGTGGGGAGAGAGGCGAGAAGGCAGGCAGCAGATGAGGAAGTAGAAACACAGGTGCTTTATGGTGATTTGAAATTGATTTTTACCGTATATCACCATTTCCTCCATTTCTCAACATAGTCTTCAGTAAAATCTCTGTATTTATTAACGCTTTATAGAGTTGCCTTTGTTTTTGGGGGATGGACCCAGGTTCTGCTCTGAAGTATCATGCAAGAATCAAGGCTACAAGATCCCAGTCTTATCTGGGTTACGTAGACAAGACGCTTGGCTGTTAATAATAATAAAAACTGTAATTACGAGTCGTAGTTACTCAGAGAAAGGAAGAAATCAGTATGGGCTGGAGTAACTAAAAAGGAAAGAGAAGGGCTTACACTTGTCTTGAAAGGTGGGAAACATTTACAAGAGGGAAGGAGGGAAAGGCACACCAGGTAAAGAGAACTACACAGGCAAAGGTGACAGAGATGTGGAGGCAAAAGTGTATGTGGTGCTTCTAGAGAATTCTGAGGAGAGCCTTCTAGTAATAGCAGAGGGAGCTTGTTAAGAAGTACTGACATTATGTTCTGATAACTTAGAATAACATTGAGAAGGGCTTTGTAAGCCAGATAAAGGGTCTGTTCTTGAGGTAGTAACCAGTCAGGATCTGTGGGCATGTTTTGAGAAGGAACGTTTAATCATGGAGATTTTATTTAGAAAAATTAATTTGGGGGCACCTGGGTGGCTCAGTCAGTTAAGCGTCCCACTCTTGGTTTTGGCTCAGGCCATGATCTCACGGTTTGTGAGTATGAGCCCCACATCAGGCTCTGCATGGACAGCATGGAGTCTGCCCAGGGTTCCCTCTCTCCCTCTCTCTCTGCCCCTCCCATGTATGCTTGCTTTCTCTCTCTCAAAACTAAACTTTCCTTAAAAAATTAAGAAAAAATTGAACTAGGTTGCGCTAAAGCTGCTGTACTGGGCAAAGGAGAAACTAAAGACCAAAGAATCAGGTCTGATCTGCTCCCTAAAGATTGTAGTATAAGGATGACAAGGAAAATGGAACCATTTGGAAGGAAAAAGAACAGAAATTGGAGTGGAGCACGGGAGAGCAAACAGTGACAGAAGTTTCAAGATGGCAGCCTGGAACAACATGTTACAAATAGGAAGAGAAGAGTTGACCAGGGGATCTGAGTGGGCACATGTGGGACTAAAGATCTGAAGGTAAATTCGGTAAAATGTTCAAGCACAAGCACCTTGAAGTTGGTTGGAAATAATTGGAGCAAATGTGAAAAGTTAAGGGTGATGATGCTGATCAGGCCATTGTTTGAATAAGGGTGATAGTTTAACAACTCCCCCCCGCCCCCCGCCCCTCAAATTTTAACAGGTTCATTGAAGGATTCAATGTAGACAGAAAAATAAATATCCTGGGGGATTTGGGACACAGAAGGCTACAGAATCAAGGGAAGAAGGAATTGCAAGAGACCTCATGCTTCCCCATCTCAGTGAATGTCCCCACCATTCACAGTTACTGAGGCCACAGCCTAGGAGGCTCCTGCATTCCTCTCCGTCTTGCACACCCAGTGCTCACCCTGTCAGCCAATTGCGCCCAATCAACCTTTGAATGGGCCCCCTGTGCTTCCCATTCCACAGCCACCACCCTGCCTGATTCACCAACATCCCTGTCAGGGCTACCGCCGTAGCCCTGTCGATGATCTCACTCTTCTGTTGGCCTCCACAGTCTAAAAATCTGACTATTTTCATTTAAAAGAGAAGTTAGATCATGCCCTTCTCTTCCTCTGAACCCTCCGGCGGCTTCTGCTCACACTGAGAACAGAACTCAGTGTTCTTGCTGTGGCCTCCGAGGCCCTAGATGACCTGCCCTGACCTCCTTTACAGTCTCATCCTTACCACCCCCTTCTTCCACTCCACTGTCGCCACCCTGACCTTCCTTGTTCTCCAACACCTTAAACTCAGCTTTGCTTCCCTGACTTTTCCTTGGCTGTTTGTAATGCCTGGACTCCACTCCCCCAGCAACACGCATGTGCCGTCAAGACTTTCTTTGGTTCTGCGAGTCTACCGGGTGGCAGTTACTCTCTTAGGCACTGGGGATACAGCAAGAAGATAACAGGCCATCTCCCCATCCTCACGGCACTTCCATTCTAGTGGGGGAGTCAGACCACGGACAAGACAAAGAAGTAAACTGTGTGGCAGGGTGGGTGATGGTAAGTGCTAAGGGGAACAGCAAAGCAGAGGAAAAGGGGAGGAGGTCTCAGTGTCGGGCATGGTGGGGTGAGTACACTTTTATACAGAGTCAGCATGAAAGGCCCGACTGAAGCAAGTTTGAAAAAAAAAAAAACGAGAAAAAAATTGGAAGAACAAGCAAATCAACGGCAAACAAATCAAAGACACTGAGAGAACGTGGCATGTTTGTGGAAAACTGGTAGAGGGGAGACATGGAGGGTTCGGGGTGAGAACAGGGGGGCCCGGAAAGGTAGCAGGGCTCAGATGCGGCGCACCTGGGCTCTTGCCTTCCTCTTGCCTGTGTTTCTTTTCTTCACAGAACTTAACATATCAATCTGTTTATTTATTTAACCTCTCTTTTTCCCTCACTAGAAAATAGTCCATAAAGGTGGGACTTTGTATTCTTCATCATAACAGTGTCTGACCCATACTGGGAACTCAGTTTTATTGAATACATTTATGGATGAAAGAGAGAAGCCTGGAACATAATGTTCACTATGGAAGAGTGAAAACAGAAAGGGCCTCTGAATTTATTTTTTAATTTTTTTAATGTTTGTTTATTTTTGAGAGAGAGCGTGAGCAGGGGAGGGACAGAGAGAGAGGGAGACACAGAATCAGAAGCAGGCTCCAGGCTCTGGGCTGTCAGCACAGAGCCTGACATGGGGCTTGAATTCACAAGCCATGAGATCATGACCTGAGCTGAAGTTGGATGCTTAACTGACTGAGCCACCCAGGTGCCCAGAAAGGGCCTTTGAGTTTGGCAGGACGGCATCACTGCTCTGGTAGCCTTTTGGGGTCTTTGATAATAGTAAATGCTTATGATAGACATCGAGGGGCAAAGAAATAGAAGGAAAGAAAGCAGATAAAGTGATACTGAGCAGTTCTTAAGCATCCTTAACAACATCTGAATTAGATAAATGTTACAGAGCCATCTGTAGTATGGTTCTCTCTCTCTCTCTCTCTCTCTCTCTCTCTCTCTCTCTCTCTCTCTCTCTCTCTCTCTCTCTCTCTCTTGTGTTTTTTTT
>NW_027531334.1:6373121-6406311 GCF_008692635.1 Crocuta crocuta
TCTCTCTCTCTCTCTCTCACTCTGTCTCTCTCTCTCGTTTATGATTTATCCCCTTAAATAGATACTTCACAAAACTGAGCATGTGATATTATGCTGAGCCCCTGCATCCTTTGGAGAAATGACAAATCCCACTCTGCTCATTGTTAACATAATTTTAATTAAGGGATTTAAAATCCCATGTTAAGACTTGACTATAATTTCATTTACTGTTCGGGAGGTGTTACCGGTTTCATGACTGAGGTACGATCTTAGGAAAGAGATATCCCCACACTGCAGAGTATGAAACACAGTTAAGCCTAAGAGACTGCAGAACACTTCTTTAATGAAATGATGTATATGAAAGAGCTTTGTAAGTAGTATCAACATATACAAGTAGTGTCATTGAAAAGACAACTGCCTGTCTTACTGTCTCAACCTGAAAACATTCAGACCTTCAAAGCCACAAGTACATTGTAACAGAAGAGAGCATTCTGTGAACTCAGATATTTACACAGTGTTATTTAAAAGGATATACTATAGCTGTGACTTGTTTATCCAAAACCTTTTAAGCATCACTATGCCAAAGAGTAAAGAAAACACGAGAAGGGAAAAGAAAAGAAGAAAACCTCTCCAGCAGTACAGATGGGAAAACTTTGTTTGAGTACCATTTTTGGAGGGAAGGGACACATCTGATGCTCACAGAAACAGCCGCTACAAGACAGGGCTCAAAGCAGGGAACTAAACAATAAAATGCAAAAGCAATTAATTTCATGAGTCTGTGCTGATAACACCACCAACAAAAGTTTCTTACTGGGGGTGCTGTCAGTTTTGTTAATCTTGGATACTTCCGTCTTGTCTGATTTTTATCACAAGGAAGAGGTGCTAAAGAAAATGAACACATTCTGAACGGGATTATCATGGATTACAACAAAGTGATTATAACTAGAGGCATCACATAGTTCCTCTCATCAGCTTATCTTCTGGTTGCTGTTATGCTGCTTATAAACTGGTCAAAAATGTTTAGTTCAAAGTTAGAGGCACTTAAAAAAGCATGTAGATTTCCCGTATATATATATCAGCACTTAGAAGAAGACCTTAAGTTTTATGATACATCAGAGATAAATAAGGTGCACATTTTAAGGTCATTTTGCAAAATCAACTTTAAAAAATACACGTGCTTTATTTACTTCTGGGGCACAAATTTTTCTTTTACAGTACAAGTACAAAACTATTCTGAAATGGGCAAAAGCAGCTTAGAATCAGTTATATTTATTTGCCTTTACCTACCAAGGCTTTTCTTTTGATGGACTTGAGTGAAACAGAAACAGCCATGAAGGACAGCCTCACAGGTCTTCTGTTGCTAGGCTACGCGTGTGCCCATTTAACCTGCTTCCTGACAGAGCACAGTTTTCGGAGTGCCATGTAAAATATATGTCTGTGTTTCCTGGGAGCAGAGAAAGGGAGGGTGATAGCCGTTCCCTCCCACGTCTGTTTAGCGGGGTGGAGGGGGGCTTGGAAGGCGCAGGACACAGACGTGGTGGGCAAGCTCCAGAAAGCCAACAGCTCCGTGCCTTCTACCAGGTCGTGGATGTGGGGACACAGTTGTGTCTCAGCGCCTGTTCAAAGGTCTTCAGATCAAGGAGCTTTTGCCTTACCCCTGCCTTTTCCATTTTTCTCTACTACTGCCTGTTTCCCCAACTTCTCACAGATTTGCCAGATACACGAAGGGAACATTCCGGCTCCGTTTTCCTGAAGGGGCATAAACTAACTCCCTCTCTTTCTGATCTAAAGAAGTACATTTCCAAAATACAAGTTTGTTTTGTGTGAACCTTGAAATATGGGTCTTTGGGATTCCCGAAGCAATGGTGGACACAGCTTCTGGATGGCACAGTCTTCCTCTCAGTTCTCACAACTCCCTCATCCCCCCAGCGCAGACACCACACACACACACACACACACACACACACACACACAGACACACACACACACACACACACACACACACACACACACCTCACTCTCAGGTGCCACCATCTCTCCTGGCTTCAACACATTAAGGCTCTATAACCCCTCTTACGCAGATTTCCAGGAATTATGTCAAAAGACAGGTGGCCCTTTTCTCAACATCCAAGTGTGGTCCCTATCCCTGTCTTCTTCCCCATCATACTTTGGGGTCTCAGGCCCCAGGCCCCAGCATCCCCAAGGTTTTTGTTGCACTGATTCTACCGACGTACATTTCATTGCATGACACTGAGCTCGTGCTCTGCGTCTCATCTGTGTGGCCCATGAATGTGATGAGCCTCCTTCAAACAGCAGAGGCTCTGTCGTTGCTCTTGGTGAATCAAATACTCGGTTTGTTTGTTGGAGTCATTGTTACATTTGTGTAAGATACGGATTTTTAAAAATATTTTTGCAGATAGTTATAGAAGTATCAAAACCCCTATATAGAAAAGGTAGAAGTGTATATGACAGTTTTGATGTAACCATTCTTGAGATGCACACCAATATAGTTTTCTACGGCGCACACGATTGTCCTACTTCATAACTAGCATGTAAACTGTACTCCTGGCCTCTCTCTGATGTGGGCACTGGAACTCAAGGTCATTTTGCTTCCTGTAATATATCCTATATTTTTGTGCAGCTTTAAGTAAACAGCTTGTTTTTCAGGTTTTAGATAAAAGTGGCACTGGTGTTTCATTGAAACGAGAAAAACAGGAAGTTTCTCTTACGAGTGAAGGTAAAAGAAAGAATTCAGTTTACATCCAATAGCTGTAACATTTGAGTTGTTTTTAATATGACTTATATGGCATGTCTGATGTGGGATATAGATCAGAAGTTTGGCAACAGCTTGGATTTTAAAAAGTAACAATTTGTTGTTCCCGAAGTGGGAAGATGGGTGGGTAGAGAGTGAGCTGATGGGAAGGGCCAAGAGATATCTCGGTCCTAAGGAAGGTGCCCCTAGCCCCACCACGCGGCCTGACGTCCCCCGCAGTAGATTCATGTCACCCTCTGCATTGAACTCTGTTTAGAAATTTGCAAAGAGTTAGTATAAGCTCTTTAATTTTCAGACTGTATTTTGAAAATTACAATGACATTCCTCCATCTTCAGTAATCAGATTGCTAAGACTAGTTCAACAAACATATTCATTTGTTCCTTTAGGCCCCTGGGATGTCCTTGGTCTCAGGTGAGAGACCTGAACTTTTTTTAAAGCTTAGAATTGCCTTCTTACAATATTCAATCCAAAAGACAATGTCCCTGGATGGAGAAGCTGGAAGCACAACGGACTCAGAAAGTTTTGTTTTCTTAGTGCCCGTTTACTACTGTGGCTAACCCTTTTATTATGTGTTGTATATTTTTATTGCACCGTTCTGTGTTTTATATTAATATCATACCATTTGGGACTAAGCCGCAAGTCTGTCATTTTCATTGTCATCTTCTTATTATGAAATCAGTTTTAAAGCCTTTCTTAGTCTCTTTAGTAAATCTCAGCTCATTTTGGCTACTGTTCCCGACCCTTGCTGTATCAGTCCTTGCCGTCATTTTGTTTACTTTTGGTGTAAGCCCTCCTTTCCTTCATACTTTGTTGCTTAGGTAACCTAATCAGTCATTCATTCACATCTTTATATTTGAACCCATTAGTGAAGTCCCTAAGAAATCACACCTTTTTTTTCTTTTTCATCTTAATTAGCATAATTTGCAATCCCATAATCAGGATTTCTTTTGTAAGGTCCTCTTGATTTTAAAACCAGTGTTTTATAGAAATTTCAAACTATTCACATGATTTCAAGTATGTGCCTGTTGGATTTCCAAATTGTAATGGAAAAATTGTTAATACAATTTTGATCCTAAAATTAATACTTAATTTCAAATGTTCATCCTGGGTTTGGAAAGAACAAATTGTGAAGTATTTTCAAATGACTGCAATTATAGATTAGCTGACTGTTGGGCTAAAAAAATTTTCACTTTTTATTATGCAAGCCGGTGACTAAAATCACTGATTCCTGCAATGTGCTTAGGAAACCTCTTTTATTTAAGGGAGTTGTGCAGACCCTCAGCCATTCACCTACCATCTAGAACTTTCTTTGTTGCTAGATATTTGGTGCAATATTTGGACAGTTATCACAATGAATTCTAGAGACAGGTGGAAGAAGGATATGTTGACTTATTGCTTATGTTGTCTCCATCTTAAAACCAATCTAAGGGGGTTGAAGTGTTTCTGCCCCTCTGTGGACTGTAGATGAATCACTACCCTCGCTGAACCTACAATTCTGAGGTTCTCTCAGTGAGAAGATGGACGAGATGACTCCAGGTCTCTTCGTGCTTTAAACTTCCACCCTCTACTAGGGACACATTTCTGGTTAGGATCTGTTAGGATGTTTTTGAACCTGAACCTAAAATGGAATAGAATGGGATCCTAGTCGGAAGACAAGAGGTGGTTTGGGCAGAGGCTGGTGAGAGAAGAGAATCCTGACAGTCCCCCCTATGCACACCAATAGCAGATAATAAGCATCATGAAAAAGAACTTGCAAAAAACAAGTTACAAAGGTTCTTGGATTAGTACACACACTACATATACTTTATCGAGAGGTCTTTATAAGTTGCTTTAAGAACACACTGCAGTTTTACGAGGATGGTTGACATGCAAAGCCAGAGTATCCGCAAGTAATTCATACACCGCCAAGACTTCTTTCAGTTCATTTTATTGTGTGATCATCAAAATGCGATTGTCTTCATTTTGTCTGTCTTTTGAAGAAAAACAGGAGCTGTGTAGTGATACTCCAGAAATAAAGAGAAACTCTTCATTACCTAATCGGGAAAGGTGAGTGTACTGCAATTATACAAATTCCAAGTGAGTGCAATTATACTGTTGCAAAGTAATTATCAAGGTTTAAATACAAGAAGAAAGAAAATAATAGCAACAAGCAAAGGCAATTAAGAATGGAACCACATTTTACAAAGGAGACAAGAAAGACTAGAGTACGGCTGGGTTTCTTACCTTTTCCCCAAACCTTTTCATTTTCTTTTATGAGGATTTGGGGATAATGAAATGGAACAGGCTTAACTTCCTACTCACAGCAGGCAGCTAATTGCTGTAATGTAGCCAAAGAGCTGAAAATGCCACATATGTATAAGGTGTGAATATGAAATCATGAACTTGTTTGTGTGTGTGTGTGGCTCATTATTTTATTGTTATATGTGTATATAATTATAATCGTTGCATGCTAGGATTTTCTTACATGAGACTTTTGTCACTTTTAAGATAAAATCAGCTGAATATTTTGGATGCCCAATAAAATAAAAAGAAGGTTTTCAAGGAAGCAAACTCTTACCCTCACTTCGATGAACTTGTCACAGGTGCTCTTCAGGCATTTAGACCCAGTGTCTTTGAATCCAAATCCTGGGCTCTTTCTGCATAGGAGCACATTGAATTAAGTGCCAGAAAAAAGTAGAGAGGAGTTTTAATTTCTGCACTTGCTGACAGGAGGTGTCCCTCGAATACTCAGTTCCCCTCACTTTTCTGTTCTACTCAAAAGCCTATCACAGCCCCATCACTTGCAAGCTAAGTGACAAACTCCTTAGCACAGCACAAGTCCCCTTCAGTCCTGCCCCTCCGTGGAGCCCTCACTCTGCTTCCCAGAGTTTCTGAATTGCTTTTAGTTCTCTTTTATCACACTTCCATCTCTTTGTGCCTGTTGTTTCCTTAGCCTGCTGCAAGCTGTACACTGGTTTATTACTCTTTCCTTCAAGTTCTGTCTCACCTCTGGGGCCCCCAACTCTTGCGGGCTTACTCAGGGTTTCAGCGAGCCACTGTTGCAGTGATCAGATTGTCAGAATCCGTTCAACTTCAGTGATTACCTGTTGAATATCTGCTGTATTTGGACCCACAGTGGTGAACAACACCATTGTCAAGACAAGTGGAATTGTCTGTCTGAATATCTGTCTTCCCATCAGGCCAGGGGTCATATATTTTCTTCTTCATAACTCCAAGCATCTGAGTCTCCATCTAAGCATCTCCACATTCCATCTAAAATAGCTCATCCCACGCCTGACAAGGCGCCCTATCAGATCTTAGCATCCTGCTTGGGTTTTTTCAGAGCACTTATTACTATTTTAAAGTATCTTATTGGATCATCTATTTATTTTAATATTTTGCATTCTACGTTGCTTAATTTTGTATATTTTTCACTAGGAGCTAACTCAGTCTGCAAGAGCAGGGCTGTCTTGCTCAACCCTGTGTCATTAGTGTCCAGATTAGCAACTGACTCAAAGATGATATATTTGTGGACTGAATAAATGGTACAGCTTTTCCTCCATGCTATTGCTAGGTCACTTTATGGATAGTGGTTTAACCTAGAGTTATTTCTTAAAATTTGAGTTAAATTATAAAATCTATCCAAAAAACTAAAACACAGTGTGTGTGTGTGTGTGTGTGTGTGTGTGTGTGTGTGTGTGTGTGTGATATGTTACTTTTAGGTTTGTATGAGGTGTGTTTTGTTTTTTATCATCTTTGAATTGTATCTACAACATGAATGTTAGAACTATGGTCTAATTAAAACAATCTTTTTTTTTTTTTAAGTTTATTTATTTTGAGAGAGATAGCGCAAGTGGGGGAGGAGAAGAGAAAGAGACAGAGAGAGAGAGAGAGAGAGAATCCCAAGCAGTCTTTGCAGCATTAGTGCAGAGCCAAGTGTGGGGCTCGAATTCACTAGCTGTGAGATCGTGACCTGAGCTGAAGTGACCTGAGCTGAAGTTGGACGCGTAAGCAACTGAGCCATCCAGGTGACCCGGCATTGAGTTAAATTTTTGGGTAACCCTCAGTGCAGTTCTGTGAGGTAGGCACACAGACTACTTAGAGGTGCCTGGGTGCCTCAGTTAAGCTTCTGACTTCAGCTCAGGCCCTGATCTCACTGTTCATGAGTTTGAGCCCTGTGTCAGAGCCTGGAGCCTGCTTCAGATTCTGTGTCTCCCTCTCTCTCTGCTCCTCCCCTGCTCATGCTCTGTCTCTCAAAAATAAACATTTAAAATTTTTTTTAAAAAAAGACTACTTTAATAAAATTTCAGCATAAAGGAAGCTATAGTTAATGGGCCTCCAATATTGTGCAAGTATTCTTTAACAGACAAGCATTGTTATATTGTTCTTAATCTTAAGTAAAATATCAGCTGAAGTTAATGAATTAATACCAAAAGTCTGTTGACTGTCGAAATGCATTCCATTTGATTAAACTGTTATCCAATTTTTAAATAGTCCATACAGTATAAACATATAAAACTTTCTAGAGCTGTGGTGTCAACTTTAGCACTGAAGGTTTACAAAAATCTCCTCCTTACTTGACAAGCAAAACCCTATGTGATTGGACCCCTGCCTGCCTATGCAGCTTTGTCTTCCAAATTGCATGTGCCCTCAGCCCTCTTGAACACTTTTTGTTCCCACAGTACTGAAAGCTTTGGGCCTCACAAGAAACTCTCCAGTGGTAGTGCCTGCTTTGCTTAGAATAAACTCCAGTTCCCACCCCACGGACATGACTCCAGCTCACACCTCTTCCTCTTTCTTCTTCTTTCCGTGCACTCCACCCCCTGCAGCCCTGGCCCTTAACGCTTCCAGCCATCCTACCTCATTTCTACCAGGGAACATCACACATCACCTGGAACACTCCTCTAACTCCAGATCTTGACTAAATTGTTCTTTCAACTGACTTTGCCCCTTTTTGTTTTATTTCTGTATGTACTTTCCCCCAGGCTAAAATAGAACGTTAGTTTAAAAGCCCTGTTCAGCCAGTGAGACAAATGGTATGTAACTACTGTTGCTAAGAATACATTAGTGTCAATTCTGTTTAATTGTGGCTCCCCCAAAACCTTGAAACAAGATTTGTCAGGAATAAGTAGTAATTTTCTAATTGAGAATTGATTTTATATAACTACATAAATGATAGTTTTTAGCATGACATTTATGGCCTTGCTCTCATTTGTTGTGTATTAACATTTCATTTGTCACATATTAATGTTTCTGAATTTATGAGTATCTGATGTGATCCCCACTTTGAAATTATAAGCCTCAGCTTGTTTTCGCACAGCGCGCTAATGGAAGATTTAACTCCAACTTCCGGATACAGTGACAGCTTTTCTGTGTGTGGTGCTTGTGAAGTTACTTCTTCACTGACAAAGTTTTCTCAGAGCATGTATATCACGGAAACAGTAAGAAAACTGACGTCTATTTTAAGGTAAAGATATATGCTAACATATTTCCATATGCTTTGTTGAACTTTCTAAGCAGTGACAGCTCCTGATCTTTTTTTTTCCCCTACTCAGCCATAAAGTTATTAAGAAGATTCAATAGAATGACTTTATGACTTGTCCCCTAACTACACTGATACAGATGCCCTGTCGATTAAATGTCTCTTGGAATAGAACTGTAGTCGCTAACTGTCCATTGTTATGTGGTCTGGCAGTATGGTGGATGTTCCGTCCTGGATGTTATGAATTTCTTCCTTCCTCCCTCCCTTTCCCTTTCTTTTACTTTTTAGTTATTTGGTTTTTGCCTGACCAAGTCCCTCATGACATTTGTATGGCTTTCTACAAATTCTCCTATTGTAGCTTTAGATACTAAACTTACCAAGGGAAGTTGAGTTTTACGTTTTGGTTCAGTGTAGAATGTTAACATTTGTGGGCAGGGCAGATGAGGAATTTAAATGTCTGGATCTCAGTTCCCAAAGAATGGAGGCAGAGAGGGGATAAAGTCCAGAATTCAAGATTTTTCCAAATAAGGACCAAGGATAAAAGGGGACCAAAGAAGTTTGTCTACAGAAGAGTGCTCTGAAATAGGTGACATAGGGAGAGGGAGGGGCAAGAGCAGTGACACCACTAAATTAATGGGGCCAGTTGGTTTGGTTGGGGGTCACAGACTGTGAGTGGCCTCTGTTATACAGTAAGAGGCTTTCAGCCAAGGAGAACATGCCGGAGGATCTAGCTGGATTAGTATTTTCCATTAGGACAGATACTTGGACTCCCAGATCAGTGAGTGACTGTAAAAGCTTCCTGAAGAGGAGAGTTGGCGAAGAGAAATGTAGAGGTGAGGCATATATATATAGGGAGCTAAACCTTTCGTCTCAGGCTCAGGCTATGGTCTTGTGTGTGAAGATATACTGCAAACCACTGCAGTACTTGAACTCAGTTCTGCCGTTGTCCTGGGCTTTATGAAAATTCCTATGGGAACATCCAGGGCTGTGGGGCTCTGCATACATGAGCATGAAGGCCCATTTGTCCCTTAGGAACGCATTACTAGCATCTGTCCTGTCCCAGGAGAAAGGATGAAGCACTCTTGGTTATATGTAGGTGGATCTGCTTGGACTTTGCATTGGGGCACATCTTCACTAATGATACTAGGGATCCAGAGAGAAGTTGTTGACCAAGAAATGAAGTCAGAGTGCTACATTTCTGAATACTTAAGTTTTGACCACTAAATCTGAGTTGGCAAGCTTCCTCTAGCCTGGGAAAGGGGCAGAAACAGGCCAGACCTCAGTGTTGTACAGATATTATGAGTTGAAAAAGGCCGCTTATCCAATGATCTGGATGGATGTCTGTCTCATACTGCCATGGTCTACAGAATAGTCCCTAAAGAATGGGATTCTCTGAACAGTTTTATCAGTATTTGTCCAGAAGTAATATGTAAGACCCACTATTTTGAAGTTAGGTAGTCATAAATTTGAATCTTGGTTTATCTTCCTTACTGGTTCTGAGCATTAGGACACATAGTCTGCAATAAATTATATATATGAGTGTACCTGTATATGGCAAAGAAATGTTTGCATATTACTAGTGATTAGGACATTGCTTCAAGTGATCCAGGCCTTCTTGATAATAATAGCTATTGTTTTTGAGCTGTTAGTATATTTTAGGCATTCACTCAAGTGTCTTGTATATGTTAGCTCCTTACTCCCACAAACTTAGGAGGTTGATATTATTTTTAACTTTTTAACAAATGTATGAAGAAACTGAAGCTTAGAGAAATTAACACACTCAAAGTTGCAGTTACATAGTTACTAGGACAGGGCTGAGTTTTAGCCTAGGCTCCTTGATTTGGAGTCTTATGTTCTCAACCCCTGTATTCACACATATACACACATATATATACACATACATATATATGTACTTACCTACATATACATACAGAAACATGTATGTGTGTTACAAAATGCCTGTGTGCATGTATGCACACACATTTACACACATACACACATTCTTTGCTACTCCCCCCCACACTGAGACCTGGAGAGCTGCCTGGTTGTGTTGCACTAGGGTTTGGATACCCCGCTGTGTATCATCATTTTCCTCATTTTATCCTTGGCTAATTTTTGTTATGCATTTAAGTGTATCATTACTATTAATTTTTACACGTGGTCTAAAAGGAGATAATGTGATTGAGGGTACTGAGACTTTAAAGTACATTCACTTCCATAATTAGGCATCACTAGAAAATTAAAATTTCCCAGAAATCATCTTCCTGATGAACACATAGCATCCTTGGTGCTTGAAATCATCATACTATTACCAACTAAAGACTCTGAAAGCCAAACATAGTAATAAATCAGCTCTTTTCTGGGCCAGCTTGAATCTTTTTTGTGGTGATTGTTTTACAGAAATATTAAGTGGAAAAAGAATTGTACAGAGCATAAAGCTTAACTGGAACAAAATGAGCTCCTCATTTATCAATCTTCTCTTTTTCGCCTTCAGCAGCGTGTAGTGTGTTTTCTAACATTTCACTGGTGAAAACAGAGTTCTTGTCTTCTTTGTTATGTTTTTTCCCCCTGTACTGTGCTCTTCTTTCTGTATCTGGTACACGTGTTGTTCCTTGTGTTAACTAGACTTCAAATTTCTCAAGGCGTGAAGATTATGGCTGGCTCTGTAGAAGGTGGAGGGTACCATGTATTTTATACTCAGGATTGTTCACCAGATTTGCCTTACTTGTCACATTGTAAAGATAGTCATTAAAATCCTTTCCCTCCACTTGGTTCACTTTGGACATGACTCCATCCTTATCCCTTTCCATACTGCCAAAGTGGAGTCTCGCCACTTCTGTTTATTTCATGTTAATGGAATAAATTAATAAAAATAGTAGTTTTCATTATTCATTTTCATTACTTGATTATACTCAGCTTAGTGCTTTCCTGTCTTATATTACTTTTTTATGTGTATTAATTTATTTAATCCCCACATAGAGTAACATCTTTGAAAATAGATTGGATTTTCCACATTGTGTCTGAGATATATTAGTAGATACTCAAAGAATACTTTTAATGAAATTGAAAGGGACTAATGTAAAATGCAGTGAATAGCATTGTTGGATATTAAAATATTTTCAGATTATGGGGTATGACTGAGTTGTGTTAAGTCAGAGGTGGATAAGATCCATACTGTTAAATTGTATCAGATGATCCTAAATATTGGAGACATATCAAATCTCAAGTCACTCTCAATAATGATGATGATGATGATGATGATAATACCTATGTATTATGCACTTCCTGTGTTCTGGGCACTGTCCTAAAAGCTTTGCATATGTTAACTCTCTTAAGCCTTTCAATAGCCCTGTAAACAGAGACTTTCATTATTCCTATTTTATGGATGAGAACACCGAGGCTTATAAACGTTGACTACTTTGCCTAGCATTACATAACTCTTGAATGGTAGAGCAGGAATTTGAATCCTGGCAGTCTGGTCTCATAGTCCTTCCTTTTAACTGCTAACCCTATAACACCTTGTTTCAGTTTATTGTTGTATATGGTAACTTAATAATAAGGCAGACTTCGTTCATTTTGACTCCACAAAAGCCTATGTAAGCTTACATTTTAAAAATATCAAAAATTAAATTTTAAAAAGGAAGTCATGGGATGCCTGGGTAGCTCAGTTGGTTAAGCATCCAACTCTTGATTTCGGCTCAGGTCATGATCTCACAATTCGTGAGATCTGAGATCAGAGTGGAGCCTGCTTGGGATTCTCTTTCTTCCCCTCTCTGCCCCTCCCCCTACTTGCAATCATGCACACACTCTCTCAAAACAAATAAACTTTAAAAAAAAAAGTATGTCACTTGTTACAGGTTGCTGCCAGTTACTGAAGCAAAAGAAAGCCCACAAAATTAAATACACTGGCAGTTGGGGTCCATTGGAAACCATGATCTAATTCCTGGTTTTAGAAAGCGAAACTGTGCCATTTGTATTCATCTTTCTTTTTCACTGGGTTGGAGAAGAGCGTTTCAAACTACCCCAAGCAAGAGGCTTGTTCTTTTTCTATGAACGAGGTTACTTTTTTAAAAAAGAGCACCTGGATGAGCAGGTGCTTCTGTGTTTCCCTGCTCATGTCTAGAGAGAATGGAGCTATATTAATGCAAGTAGGAGACTTTTCTTAAGAAAAAACTACTCTGTTGAGAAGGGACTATGACTGTGGAATGAAAAGGAAATGGCCCTTAGCTTCAGCTTTACCAAGCTTGGCCATCACGGATGGAAGCGGTGCGGACTCAGTGTTGTAGCTCATCTAGTTGAACTCTTTAAAAAATTCCAGTTCAAACTTGCAGGCATAGATACGGGTTTTATAGGAATTCAGTGAGACGGGCATCATAGCCAAGGACCTCCTATGGTCCTGGATGCAAGTAATGGTTCTAGAAGATCTTTAGGATATTTGCTTCTTAAATTCTTGAGAAGAGAGGGGCACCTGGGTGGCTCAGTTGGTTGGGTGTCTGACTTCAGCTCAGGTCATGATCTCAAGGTCTGGTCCATGGGTTCGAGCCCCAAATCAGGCTCTGTGCTGGCAGCTTGGAGCCTGGAGCCTGCTTCAGATTCTGCCTCCCTCTCTCTCTGTTCCTCCCCCGTTCGCTCTCTCTCAAAAATAAATAAACATTTAAAAAATCTTTAAAAATTGAGAAGAGAGGCAGTGTTCAACAAAGACATTCTCCTGATTTTATTGTCAAGCCTGGAGGTAGAATTGTGAGTAAATGCTCCAAGGGAAGCAGGGTAGTTTCTGGTGGGACAGGAGTCCTGTTGAAAAGGCAACACTTGATCCCTGAGTCTTCCAGAATGCGCAGTATCCACCTGATTTAATGGATATGAGTGAACAGATACCAATTTATCCCTAGGGTTTTGTGCTCAGCATCTCCTGGCATATGTTCTTGAAGGACCTTTCATGGATTAGAGAATCACTATGACTGTCCTAAAGGAAAGTGAAGTTTGTGAGTGGAGAAAGGTTTGATAAGATACAAAAGAAGATACCAAGGAAAATCACTGAAGAAAGGGACTCAGGACAACAAATGAAGGAATTTTTTAAGAATTTGTAACTACATTCAGACCCTCCTGTGATTTTTGGTATCTTACGGTTTTCTAACAGCATATGACAGCTTTTTCTGAATTTACCTTTCAGAAAAAGGAAAATTTGTGCTTGGATGTTGCAGGACCTATATATTTTGTCCTCTGTCTCGTCAGTCTTGTGGGACAGAATCCCAGAGGGAAAAGCTAATTATCAGCAGCTCTGTGGAGGAGAGAATAGAAGGCAGAAAGTTCTGGAAGGTGAGACACGAAGGGAAGTGCAGGGCACCTGCTAGGGGCTGTGGTAGGGGTGGGTCCTTAATAGTCAGAAAACCAAAGAGGCTCAAGGTAAGAATAATTCCTCAACCAAAGAGTTTCTGTAAAGATTACATGAAGTTATATAAACTATAAAACATATAGTAGCACTTAACACTTTTCTAGAACTTTATAAAGAGTGATTGAATGTGACCAGGGTGCTCAATATTGACAGAAAATATTTGTCCCCAACATTTAGTGCAGTTGGTCTGGAATATTTCCTTCATAGGCTGCTACCCTCCTGCCCCACAGCCAGCTAATTCCTCCTCCTCCTTAAGGGCTCCCCATGATGGTGCTCCCCTGTCACAGTGCCCATGGTGCTGTATTCGCTGTCACATCCCAGCATATCTCACTGTCCGCACCCCCCACCAGCCTGACTTTCGCGTAATAAGAATGTATGGGTTCCTAGCATGGGGGGTGCAATGCCAGGCTCTGGCAGGTGCTACTGGGGAAAAGCTAAGTTTTAGTGGGGTTCAGGGAATATCTAATATCTGTGGAGTTAATGACCTTGAGTGTATTGAGAAAATATGACATGGCAAAAGCTGTAAAACTTTCACACAAAGTTGTGTTTTGTTTTAAAACAATGTCTATCTAGCTTTGGAAATAAAGTATGTATTTGTGAGAAGTTATTTAGACTATAGATGAAGTTTGGTGTAAGTTCTGATGTAGAAATTCCACAGGTTGAGAATAATTCAGAACTAATCCAGAACTTTTGGTCTCCCCGACCTGCCCCTTCACCCTCTTCTCAGTCCCAGCCAGATGCCACCACCACGTAATATTTGTTTCTCTGGAGGTACCTCCTTAGAAACTTGCTGATTTGCTCTAAATCTAAATCTAAACGTAGTCCATGAGAAGGACTGTTGCTCAGGAGAGGCTTGAACCCTGTGTTGCAGGAAGGGGAAGCTGGCTTTAGGGAGAGAGAGGAGTGGTTTGTGTAAAAGACCTCACCCCTTCTGCCCCACCAGACTGGCCATAAAAGTGATAACAGGTCCATCTTCCTTGGGACTCCAGTTACAGCTTTTCTTTCCATGCCATCTGATTTCTGCTCATCCCACATACCTGGAAGCCACTCAAATCATTCTAGCCAGGCAAATCATTCTGAGGGGAGTGTGTGTTTGTGTTATATTTGACGTGTTGTGCTGAGGATTTTTAATGTTTGGGATTGAATCTCCTTAAAACTATAAATGAGTATTAAAACAGATAATACACTTAAAACACTATTATGAATGTAAATCATATAGGAAAGAGCTATTTTGTCTTTTGTGTGCCATACTACGATGGAAAAGTTTTGTAAATCCCTTGGATAATTTACCTGAGCTCCTTAGAACCCTTCAACATAAAAACACCCTTATACACTTTTAAGATATAGTAGCTATAAATTTGTAGGTTTCATATTCTCCCAGGAATGAAATATGTGCCATCCAGGTGATTAATCCCCAAAAAGCTGTCACTACAAAGGCAGGGCACTACTGCCTCTTGGCAAAATGAAGCGCCTGTCAGAACAATGGCCAATCACTGGAAAGACCAGGATCCACATAGGATTCCTAAGAGTATCTACGGATCCCCGGATAAAAGGAATTACTCTGGAGAGTTAAGTTCCTTGGTTTTCTTCGGGGGGAAGAAGTCATTAGACAATGTCTTTCCTCCAGGAATTTTGCAGTGCTAAGTTTTCTTCAAGGAAAGCTCTCAAGTGAGTGCAGGGCTTTCCTGGGCTGCTGGATTATGGATGGGCATTGTGAGGTCATACTTGTTTTCTGCCTTTCTCTTTCTTTCTCTCTCTCCCTCTCTCTTTCACCCTCCCTCCCTTCCTTCCTTCTTTCCTTTCTCTTCCTTCTTTGTTTCTACTTTCTCTTTTTCACTTCCTTCCTTTCTTTTTCAGTTATTTCTAATCTTTAAAAAAATGTAAAGGTTTATTTATTTTTGAGAGAGAGCAAGCAAGCAGGGAAGGGGCAGACAGGGAGGCGATCAGAGGATCCAGAGCGGGCTCCATGCTGAGCGGGTTTCAAACTCATGAACTGTGAGATTGTGACCTGAACCAAAGTCATATGCTCAACCAACTTAGCCACCCAGGTGCCCCTCTTCCTTTTTTTTTTTTTTTTAAATTTTAAATTTTAAGATAAGCGTAGGTTTACATGCAGTTGTGAGAAATCATACAGAGAGATCCCCTGTACCCTTTACCTAGTTTCCCCCAGTGGTAACACTATCACAGAATCTTGGCATTGACACAAATACAGAACAGTTCCGTCACCATGAGGATGCCTCCTGTTGCCCTTGTATAGCCACGCCCACCTCCCTTTCCCCAGTCTGTGCCTTTTGAAGAAGACTTGGATGACCGTGGTAAAACCAACTTGGTAGGCCTGAATGTTCATCTTTGCCAAGATGTTTAACACCCAGAGGACACCCAGTTCTGACAGGTGAGTGCTGCGTCTCTCTTCCTGGTATATCACCATCTCTGCTGTGCTCCTACTCCTAGGGAGATTCTTCTGTATTTTTTTTCTGAGTATCGGCTACCATCAGAATTTGGCTACACATCTATGGAGGAATTCGTGGCAAGTTTTGAGGTAAGCTGGCTTTATTGGAACTTTGAGGGAGTGACAGAATAGCCTAAACTTAATCTTCATTGAAGAAACATCGTAAAGTGTTACCAGTAAGAGGACTGAGAATGGCTTATATGAACGAGGATGGGGACCTTTATACTAAATGGATGACTCCAAATGAAAACTGCACTTAAAATCAGCGTCACCAAGGTTCAGATACACTTTGGGAAGATCTTATAGGCTGAGAACAGAGAAAGTTGCAGAGATGAAAAGAAACGACATGATTTCTGACTTACCCCCAGGACACCAAAAATAATTTCTATCCCTTGGACGCCTTCCCTCAGCCACCTTTTATGAAGGGTTGATAGCGGACGATTAGGTAGGTCAGCCACGTCAGGTGCCCAGAACACTAGTCTTATTAGAATCAGTCACACATCAGAGGGAAAGATGAAGAAAATCTGTATTTACCAAATTTCATTTTAGAGACAGTGCCGTATAATGATTAGAAGGAAAACTTTGTTCTGCTACCTGAGCTCACAATAGGTTGTCCCCAGGCTGCTAAGTCACGCAGGCTGTGGTGAAGCTGAGTGAGGCATGCAGGCCTGAGGCAGCCAGAAGCTGCTCACTGGAGTGGAGAAGGACTTTGCGGTACAGGAGGGTGGATGGATGGCTTCTCCGCCTTCATGCTCAGCATTGCTTGTGGAAGGGATGGATGGACATGGAAAGGCTATTAGTGAAAAGAGCACCAAGTGATTAATTTGAAGAGGGGCCATATGCCTTAATCTGATCCTGGGGAAAACCCCTCCCTTTTCTAATCTATAACTATTACTTCTGTTTCCTCACCTTCTATCCCCACCCCATCCTCACCCCTACTCCTTCACTGGGACTGCCCTGTGAGGCCACCAGTGACCAAATGCAATAGTCACTTCTTATCTTACCTGACCTCTTGGAGACCTTCAACCCAGTTGACTACTCTTTCCTTCTTGAAGCACTTTGTTTGCGTAGCTTCCACAACAACACACTTCTCATTTTCTCACCTTTCTCCCTACTGTCTTTTCTGCTGGCAACTCAGTTCCTTCTCTGGTTTCTAAGTGTGGGCACATCTGAGGGCCCATTTCTGAGTCACTTTCTTCTCCCTGTGAAGTGTGGTTCTAGGTGAGCTCAACGGGTCTGTGACTTTGAATACTTACCCATATGGCAGTGACTCCCCAGTCTACTTCTGTGGTATTCCAATTCAAGAAATCATACTCCAACTACCTTCTTGACATCCCTCTTAAATATTTTGTATTTCTCATTTACTTTTCCTTCACTTTCTTTTTTTTCTATTGCATTTTTTAACCATGTTGTTTATTAATTATGTAAACTGCCTTAATCTTTTTTTTTTTTTTTGGAATAAGGTGAGGTATACTTTAGTTAATTCATATAATTAGACCCAGGTATAAAAGACCCACAGTACCAGTGTCAGGCAGTTCTAGGCTTTGATGCTTTTTAATACTAGATACTTGCATGTAATAACTGTATTGTAGACAGCTCATCCTCTAAAAGTTAATGTCCTGGTCTATTATCATTTACAAAACAGCCGGAGCAGTGCCCAGAGCAGACAAACCAAAAACTGAGAACGGGCTTCAACCAGGTAAGGTTTTTTTCAGTGTAGTCATTTATTTTCTAAATGATTCCGCATTCCAAAAGAGAAGTAATACACATTTCCAAATGTTAAATTTGGAAGGAAATCAAATTTGCGTTTTCTTATCAAGAATAAGATTAATGTGTAGTTTATCAGATGTCACAAAGCAACATCTTTTTGAATTTTAAAACGCAAATATTTCCACAGCACAAAGCTTATGAAACACTTAGAGTGAGTCTATATTTTGAACAGAAAACATGATGACTTCCTGTCTTTAAGAAATAGATTAAATCATCAAAACACTGGACTAAGCCAGAAATCATTTGTAGATTAAAGTTTTTAATGGTTTTGGACAACTTGATATCTCTGGAGCTTTTTTTTTGTTGTTGTTGTTGTTGTTTGTTTTTTGTTTTTTAGTAGCCTGTTGACAGTTAAGTTTATGGTTTTTCCATTATAAAAGTAGTTGTAAAAACAATTAATGCTTGTAAAAGTACGTATGCTTACAGCCATCTTCTGGAAAACTGTCATAGTCACATGTGAACCTATAAAGGCCAGGAGGTGCTCAGTGCCCCCTGGAATTGTATTAAGTGCGTGGAAACGGAGGCATTAGCTCACCTCTTTTTTTTTTTTTAATGTTTTATAAAATTTATTTCTTAGACAGTGTGAGCAGGGGAGGGTCAGAGAGAGAAGGTGACACAGAATCTGAAAGAGGCTCCAGGCTCTAAGCTGGCAGTCAGCACAGAGCCCGACACGGGGCTCGAACCCACGAACTGTGAGATCATGACCTGAGCTGAAGTCGGATGCCCAACCGACTGAGCCACCCAGGCGCCCCTGGCTCACCTCTTTGGTAGGCAATGAGGTACATTTGGATTTTCTTGTTTTACAAATGAAATAGAATTGTGAAGTAAGTTCCTCAAGACATTCAACCAGACAAACTTGCGATGAAAATTAGAACCTAAGCCAGATTCCTTCTTAGAAAGGCTGTCTGTATCACAAAGCATTTGAAGTGTAGGATGGGCCTAAATGTAACACCCTTGTAGACAGATTTGCCTCTCTTGTCTCTGACTGAGTCCCTACTGGACTGTGTAAACAGCTGGAAATGACGGTTGCTGTCATCGTTCATCTGAAGAGTGAGTTTATTTTCTGAATAATGTCTGTTTAAAAGCAGTAATTGAACATTTTTCAGCCACAAGACACACTTGTCAACATTTCCTTTTTTTTTTTTTTTTAAATGTTTTATTTATTTCTGAGAGAGAGAGAGAGTCGGCGTGAGCTGGGAGGGTCAGAGAGAGAGGGAGACACAGAATCTGAAGCAGGCTCCAAGCTCTGAGCTGTCAGCACAGAGCGTGATGCAGGGCTGGAACCCACAAACCGTGAGATCATGACCTGAGCCGAAGTTGGACGCTTAACCGACTGAGCTACCCAGGCGCCCCACTTGTCAACATTTCCTAACTAGATTACAAGACACAGTTTTCATTCAAAATATTTTTGATCCTGTTCTAGCAGTAATATTATTTTCATCAGTGAATGTAAAACTGTAGTTTATCAAGAGCCAGTAGAGCCAGGCACTGAGCCAGTCCCTTAATAGCCATTACCCCATCTCACTCTCACAACACTGGGAGGTCGGTGCCACTATCTTTATGTTAGTAATGAGGAACTAGAGTCAGAAATACAATATCCCAATGTCATGATGCAAATAAGTACCAGATTCACGATTGGAACACAGATTCGTCCCACCCAAAGCTCGTTTTCTGCATCACTTTCTTTCATCTTCTTCTTACCTGGACTTTGTCCTGTGACAGAGTTTGCATGTGTTACTTGCAAAAGGCAAACCACAGTGTCTCAGCCTTTTGGTACAAAAGAATTATTGTTTACTTAACTAGAGAGCTTGACATTGCATGGTGAAACACATATTGGGGAGCTGCTGGCAGTGAAAAGGGGGTGTGTGGTAGGCAAGTTGGTTAGTGTCCCATCAGGAACTATCCCAACCATAAATCTGTGGCAGCCAGCTTGAAGAGTTATGTAAGGCTCCTTCCCACAGATCTGAATTTGCTGGTTAGGCAACTCTGATTTAAATACTTCACACCATGAAGTATTTATACGAGGGGAACAGTGTTAACAGAGCTGATGAGTAGAATCTTCTTAATGTTTAGGGCAAGTGGGATTCAAAGAATCAAAGCAGGTGAACAGGACACCATAACTTCCTCTCAAAACAGAGATGTTGCAAGCAAAATACAGCATAGTTGGAATCGTGGCTTCACCAACATGAAACTGCTTGGTCATGAGGACTTTATTAATGATTGGTAGTTTTAGGTGGATGGTTTTAAAAATTATTAAAATCATTTTTTGAAATCCATATAGAGGACAGATCTATGCAACTTGGTTTAAATAGCATACTTTTAATAAAGATAGCTTCACCAAAGCACAGGAGAACCCTTGATAAGTCACAGATGTCTTTGGTCACCATGCCCTGGTTTCCATAACTACTCTTAGTAGGAGATTGTTTATGACCACACATGTGGTCCTGTATGACCTGACCTGAGCCACCATCTTTTATTCTTTCCTCTCACAAGCCATCTGCCCCATCCAGAATGGAGTTGCTCCATTCTCTAGACTGGCCTGCCTCTTAGCCTTTCCCCATGCTGTTCCCCATGACACTCTTGTCTACTCTTCCAGTCCACAGTTAGTCTCTTGAAATCCTGCTCACCCTATGTAGAGTCTGGTCAGTGCTGCCTTCCACTTCAAGCCTTCCTCAGTCTGTTCATGTGAAATTAATCTTGACTTTTTGTATTCTGAGAGAAACTTCAAACTATTTTAGCATTAATTAAATTTTCTGCCTTGTATTGTAGTTGTTTCTTATATTTTTTCTCCTTAACTAAATTATAGAATCCTTGAACTTACATTTCTCTCTTATCAAACTCTGTATCCTGTTGGCATTCACTCAGTACTTTTGAATGTGTCTAGACCTTACCATTTGTGCACTGAGTCAAAGTTGATTGTTTCTGCTATAGTGTCTGCCCACAGAAATGCTCACATGCATTTACACATAGAACACATACAGATTTTGTACTCTATATTTATACACAGAGTACATACAGATTTTGTACTCTGTGTATAGGTACTGGACTTATATCTTATAGGACTGCCTTAACTTCTTAGGATTCTGGGGACTCCCAAGCGACTAGAACTCTGACTTTTTAAATTCAAGGCAGAAAATTAAAATCTCCGTCACATATCCTTACTTTCAAATCCTAATTCTGTTCTGAATTAAGAGAGTTCGAAAAGAATTCCATTTTTGATCCTCTTCAAATACCTCTGCAAGAGTAGGTTTAACCAGCAGAACTAAGCTTCTCATCTTGTTACAATTCTCTACTCATCTTAATTAAAATGTTAATGCAACCAGAAGTCCTTTTACATTGAGCTTTGAAAGTTCTCGGAATTGCCACCTTTTATGGAAACCTTCTAGAGATGTTAGCCTAAGAAAAACAGAAGTCTAAGTCAGGAAACTGGCTGATAGTTTCCTGGCTGATAGTGTTTGAAGGAAATGTAGTTTGCTTGATTATAGAATTGTGAACTTTGAGAGACTAAATATGACTTTGAATGCAGTGTGCTATGTAAACATTCTTTATGTCATGCTGTATTAACAGTGTTGTCTTGGGGCACCTGGGTGGCTCAGTTGGTTAAGCCTCCAACTTCAGCTCAGGTCATGATCTCATAGCTTGTGAGTTCAAGTCCCACATCAGGCTCTGTGCTGACAGCTTAGAGCCTCAAGCTTGCTTTGGATTCTGTGTGTGTGTCTCTCTCTCTGTCCCTCCCCTGCTCACACACTCTCAAAAATAAACATTAAAAAAACCCAACAGTGTTATCTTTTGAAGCTTTTATTTTTTAAGTAATTATAGATACATAGGAAATTATAAAATATTAGAGAGATCTCGTGTACCTTTCAGTTTTTCCCCAGGGCTTAGGTCTTATGGAATTATGCAATTGTGGTAGAATACCAAAACCACAAAATTGAAGTTGGTGAAATATGTGTCTCATTTTATCATATGTGTAGGTTTGTGTAACCACCACCTAAATCAGGGTCCAGAGCTCCCACCACCACAGAGATCTCTCTGTGCCATCCTTTATAGTCACACTGCACACAGACATGCACCTTAACTCCAGGCAACCTTCCATCTGTTCTCCATCTCTGTAATTTTGTCATTTCAGTAATGCTGTAGAAATGGAATCAAGCAGCACGTGTCACTTTCCGATTGATTTTATTCACTTGGCATAATGCCCTGCACATCTATTCAAGTGTTATCAATAGTATGTCCCTTTTCATTGCTGATAAGCAATATTGTTGTTTTTCAGATTTCTTTTTAATTTATTATTATTACTACTGCTGTTGCTTTTGTTAAAAAGTGTTCCCTGGCCATTGTTCAGGATGGCAAATGCTGTGAAGTTCTAGCATTCTGAACACTAAGAACCCCGAGTAACTGGTGACATCCGAGCTATCTGTAACCCTGTCTTCCTTCTTCCAGCTGAGCTGAATTATTTACCCTACTCCACCTTCAGGCCATGGGAGATGGCACTCCCTGGGTTGGGCTAAAGCTTCCACAAGTAGCATCTATGAAGCTACCTGGAAGAGGTAGTTGTTGCCTTGTAAAATCATCAACTTCCTATATGTTGAATTGAGGTTGTTCAAAAGTGGGTTCCCCTCCAAGATCTCAGACTGTAGCCTGGGTTTCAGGGCAGGATTGGCCTGTGTGCTTAAAATCCTCTTGCTGTGAATGCCGTACATCTGCTCTCCTAACTCCCCACTATTTAGTGCCGTGTGGCAGGCATGGGAAATACAGAAGCGAATAAAATCAATTCTTTTTTTACATTGAGGTTACATTTTTGAGAAAAGACAGGTAACAAGCAAAGCATAATGTAGCATCACATAATGATAGACACAAACATGTAAATAAATAAGCATGTGATATGGCATAAAACAATTGTACAGGGCCTGGGAATAGACAGTGACAGTGCATTTTGGGGAAGGGGCAGCCTATTTCAGATGCAGTGAGCAAGGAATACCTGAGCCATGTGTCAGTGCGGACCTGAAAGGCAAGTAGTGAGACTTTGTAGGTTAGGGCTGAACAAAGGAAAGACAAAGCAGGAAAGGCGAAGGGCCTGAGGCAGGAATGAGCTTGGTATATTCCTGGAAGAATGAGGCCTGCAACTCAGGAAGTAAGGTAAGAATTGGCAGAGTCAAGTCAAGGATTTCAGCATCTCATTAATTCCTGGTGCCCTCACTCAAGTGGCCAGGCAGTTTAAAACTCTAGAATGGGTCCCTGCTCCCAAATACTCTCAATTAATAGCATATGTAAAGCATAAATAATTGGAGGGTAAGTTATTGATATCAATCCCTGTCAAGTACTTCAAGTCAGGACTTGAATGATCTTTAATTTAATGAAGAATCTGTACCCTCCTCTCAACTCTAATAATATCCGTGCTAGTGCATCTTCTCCCATCAGACACATTTTTTGCACACTTGTATTATCTCATTCTATAGACTGGAAGCTTCGTGAAGGCAAAGGCTGGACCTTATATATCTTTGTGTCACCTATAACCAAATGCAATGCCTTGAATTTAGGAGGTGCTTAGTGAATGTTAAGTGGAATTCAAAATACTTAGGGGGGCTGGTTTTTTTGTTAAAAGGACTTTATAGAAAAGGGAGAAATACATGAGGGCAATGAGTGCTTAAAGGTGCTGGTGTGGACAGTGTCTGGGAAGGGCCTGCAGGAATTAGTGAGTGTAGGGGAGGGGGGAGAATGGCAAGGGTAGACCCAGAAGACAAACGCGGCTACCTTACAGTTATCCTGGCATCCCAGCCATATCTGAACACAGAAATCTCCTTATTACAGAAACCTTGAAATGTGTATCAAAACAGGATTTGCTCTGTATCTCTTTTCTCAGAATATCCCCTGGCCTTCTCCAAATGTTGATACAAGCAATTAATGTCATTTTGAAATTGGAGCATTTGGCCTCTCCATTACCTTTTTCTACCCTGTGAGTGTCTCAGTCACAGCATGAGCCCTTGGAAAGCATCCAAGACTCTCGAATTAGCAAGGGTCGTATGCATAAGTATATGACCGTATTCTGCTTCCGGATAAGGAACACAAAGAGAGTGACAGAACAGGAATTCTTCTTACTGTAGCTTCTGTGCTTTTCAGATGCTACAGACTTGAGTTATAAATAACACGACATCATCTGCCTGGAAAGCCCTGAGTGGCTGGCCATTCTGTCATTGCCCGTGAGCTACTGCTGCTGTGGAGAGAGGGTCACAGGCATCACCAGCTGCCCCCTTTGTGCCTTGCACGATCTGGTGTCACTGGCGGGAGGACACGTTCCGCCATTACTGGGTCCTTTTTCCATTCCCAAGCAAGGGTCTCCAAGCTCACCTTCGTGTGCCTTTCCCATCCTCATGGTTACTGGAGTATTATACATCTTGTCTCTCCCTCTTCCATCAGATTGCACGTTCCTTAAAGGTGTCACCATGTCTTATATTTCGACCACCTGTTGTATACAGGTATACAGTTGACACTTGGTACATATGTGCAGAATTGGAATATGGAATCACTTGCTGATCTGAGGGGGGAAAGTAATACTTTAAAAATACACTAGGGACACTTGGGTGGCTCAGTTGGTTAAGCGTCCGACTTCGGCTCAGGTCATGATCTCACAGTTCGTGGGTTCGAGCCCCGCGTAGGGCTTTGTGCTGATGGCTAGCTCAGAGCCTGGAGCCTGTTTCAGATTCTGTGTCTCCCCCTCACTCTGACCCTCCCCTGTTCACGCTGTCTCTTCTCTCTCTCAGAAATAAATAAAACATTAAAATAAATAAAATAAAATAAAATAAAATAAAATACCCTAAAGCTGTTTTTGAAAACATTCCCAGATCAAGCATGTTTACCTGGCCGAATATGAAAGAGAACTAAAGAGAAAAATACAGGCCACTATCTATGAAGCAAATAGAAGAGGAGTGGTTAATGAAATATCTCTGGGACAATGTGAACAAAAAAGAAAGCTTACTGAAGATAAACTGAATAATCTTCGGGTAAAACTGGCAGTATTGTTGCAGAAACTTCAGCTGGTAAGTAATGAAATTTTGAGTAGTAGGAATATGCATTGTGGAAAGAGCACTCAGCCAACTTCCTCTCTGACATGGTCATCCTCTCCTTGGCTTTGGACAAGTCACTTAACCTAGCCCTTATTCTCCATGTAAGGATATTGAAATTGTACATAAATGAACTTTGAAAGTATACATGAGAACATTCTTAAAAGGTCTGCTGTTTTTTTTCTCTTACCAAAACCAGAATCTTTGCTTGTGCTCTTCGTATAGTTTGGTCACCCCATCTCCTCCATAGCATATTTCCATTAGGAAATTTTTTCTCATTTTATCAAACAACAAAACAATATAATTTTCATCCCAATACATAAATAAAAGCAGACTCTTCTAATCTTTGAGGAGAGGTTAGAGAGGTCTGTGCATCTTGTGTGGATATATGAACACAATGAACGGGGCTGCTGTGATGGGTTGAGCTAATGAGGGAAAGTCCATCTTCTTTCTATAGCATATAGAAATGCTGGATAGAATACATAAAAAATTAAAATATGGATAGCCATGGTTGAAAAGTCTTTCCACAGCTGCTAGAAATAAATTGAGAAATCAACAGCGAGCCTAGGACGCAGGGCCTATGTCTGAGTACAAAATTCCATGTGCTTCCTAGGCTTGCTGTTGATTTCTCAGTTTATTTTCTAGGGGACCAGTCCCTCCTAGGCCATACAAGGTGAGAGGGCAGGAGCTGAGTGCCTGAGGAGAGTCCTGACTGAGGAGTGGAGGGTTATTTTGTCCAGGAAGCGGGTGGGGAAGACACTAGGAAGCTTGCACATATCAGCATAGTATACGTGGTGAGCCTGGGCTTTGAAGCCAGGCTACCTGGGTTTCAGTCGGACCTGAACATTTCAAGATGAATCCATTCATTTTTCACAAAATATACATCCTTTGGATTCTTTGGGATTTCTCTTATATTCAGTACAAAATGAAACAATGAAGATATTTTTGCTTAATTTAAGCATATAGCCAAGAAAAGATACCCTCCTCTGTCTACCGTGGGTGGTCTAGACAACAGCTCAAATGTTTCAGTTTTAAAGTAAAAAAGGACGATTAATGCTGTTTTCACATAATGGTAATTATCTGTGTTTCTATCGACAGTACTACCAAAGCCATTATTCAAGTTCATTTATTACTGGAAGAGTGGGATTCGAGTGCAGCTCCTTTTGGTTCTTTTCGCTGCAAAAGGTGGCAAATGTTTTCATGTGTGAAAGGTCCTTGCGGAGCCCGCCACCATAGGACAGTTTCAGCGATGATTGTTGTTTTACTAACAAAACCTAGAGGGACCAAAGAAATTCTATATCATAAAAGTCAAATACTCTTCTCTGTCAAAAAAAGCTCACAAAAATTATTGGTTTTCATAATAGCAGATCTATGTTTAGGTAGGAAGAAAAGATGAAAGAATAATGATTTCCTCTTCCGTCTATGCCAAACCCTGAGCTCCCGCACAGCAGCCGAGTAATGGTACGAATTTCACTGGCCTGATTCACAGAGTTTGGTAAGGAGGGGAAGGGCTTTAGCCTGCAGAGTGAGCCTCTGACATGCTTCGTCTGGTATCACTGGAGAGGTACTCAAAGGGCTCCTGCCCGAATATTTTTTACTCTCATCCCTGGCTTGAAATTTTTATTTTCACTGCCTTTGAATGCCAGAGCCACCACACTGGCACAGAGCGGGAGGTGAGAGAGGAGGTAGAGGGACGTCCATCCGAGGTGGATGGACAGAGCAGGCACATGAAGAGGCTAGGGACCGAAGCAACCTGAAGTCTTAGAAGGAAGTGTGCTTTGCCAGGCAGAAAGCAAAGGATGAGATAGACTGAGGGCCGCCAGTGTCAGAAGGGTCACACAGGGCATCCGTCGGGGCCAGTGAATATCTGAAAATCTGGGTGAACATGAATATCATGTACGCTTGTCTGTAGGGACAGGACCCCAGTCACAAAGCTGGGACTCAGTACAGTCCCGTCTCGTCAGAGGCCTATAGGGCAGAGGGAGCCAAGCAGAAGCAGGTTAATAGAACCAGGTGAGAGATGGAGGAACTGGGATGGTGGTGCCAGACACTCACTGGGAACAATCATAAAACTGGAATTGTTTCTGCAAGGTCCTTTCTGAGAATTCTGTTACCCAAGCAGCTCAGCTGGAGAGCAGGCTGATCCCTCGACTGCCCTTGAGGGAGGGAGATCTGTCAGTACAGAGGTGGCATTTGTCCAGCTGCTCGTGGATTCAGCAGCCCAGGGAGGGAGAGTGTGAAATTACCCAAACGGAGAAGTGGGGGAGGACAGAGAGGAGACCGATGAAGGCATAAACCAGGGACTGGGGGGAAGGATGGTGCAGCGGAAGAGGAGCGACAGAGAAGTCAGAAGTCACTTACTCCTCTGCTTTGCCTATAAGGCTACAGATTCATGAACTTTTAAAATGGAAAATTTTTAAATGAACTTTTAAGATGAGAGCCTATAACAGAAGGATGAGGTGGAGGCAGGGCAGCCTTAGGAATATGACAAGTAGTTAAATAGAAGGAAAGCTAGTTGAACACACCTCCACTAAAGAAGAAAAAAAAAAAATGACCCAAGTTCCTAACCACCTGTGAGCATAAAATGAAATGCGAAAACATTTTTAAAGATTAAAAGGATTATTTCAGTGTGAGGTGGGTTTCTTGCTACATGAATCACAGGGAAGACTGGTCAGAGGCCGCCCAGATTACGAGAATAATTCCTGTAGCGTCTTCGCCTGCCATGATTGTTGGTTCTCTTTTCCAGGGCCGTCCAGCAGGAGACCTGGAGGAGATTGACAGTTATTTAGAAGCTTTGCTTAAAGAAGATAATCCCTTTTTTTCAAAACGCTTTAAATAAAGTGCCTACAGATATAGGACATGGTCTCCCTTTAGAAAAAAATTGAAAGTACTTCTCAAAATTAAAAGTCAGAAAAGATACTCCCTTTTTTAAAAGGCTAATAAGAAAAAGGAAGATTCTTTTCAAAAAATGTTTCCCTTTGTACTCGTTATTGTACGGTTTGCCCTGTTTAACTCTAAAAAAAATTGTGTACTTTAGAAATGGAGACTGATTTACAATCGACATATTTGCCACCCTGTTCCCTAACTCTTCCTGTTATTTCAGAAACTTTCTAGAGTTCTTCAGTTCCCATGTGAGCTACTAAGAAACATGGACATGTCAGGCTGAGTTTTGTTTTCATGTAAATGACTATAAAATCTAGAAAGCAGTGGTTTTCAAAATCAGGATACAAAGGACTACAGAGTCACCTCCCCTTAAAACTCGTGTTGGAAAGGAAAGACCATATGCCCTTTCTCCACCACAGCCATTACTCAGTTAAAGCAGAAAATATAAATCCTCAGAAACTTTAGTATATTATTTATATGATAATTCTATTGTTGTTGTAGTAAAGTACAAATCTTCTAGGTACAATGTGAACATATATTACACATATGTAAGAATTGTGTTTTACCTTTTCCTTGATAGCTGATTATTTTTCTAATTTGGATATGTCTACAACTGTGAACAAACGCAATAAAACATTTTATATTTGTGGAATTGTATAATTTTAATTTTATGTACATATGCATAGTGCAAAATTCAGACCATGTGAGATGGAATATGGTGGGAAGTCTTCGCTCCATCCTTGTCTTTGTTTTTTAAGTTTATTTATTTATTTTGAGAGGGGGAGGGGAGAGAGAGAGAGAGAGAGAGAGAGAAAGTGAGGGGGGTGGGAGGGTCGGAGAGAACAGGAGAGCTAGAGAATCCCAAAGCAGGCTCCTTGCAGTTCGCCCTGTTGATGTGAGCCTCATACGCATGAACTGTGAGATCATGACCTGGCTTGAAATCAAGAGTCAGATGCTCAACAGACACAGCCACCCAGGCACCCCTCATAAGTTTTTATTTAAAAAATTTTTATGGTGTTTGAGCCATATGGAATTACATTTTTTTTTTTAAATTTAACTTCCTTTTGTTTACGCGCTCTGGTTTTGTAGTCCTATTTAGAGAAGGCATTCTAATGCCGAAAGTATAAAGAAGTTTTACCTTGTTATAATGGCTTTAATTATTATTATATTATTAAATATTTATCTAGAATTTATTTTGGTGAAGGGAGTAAGTTAAAAATCCAACTGTGTGTGTTTCCAGATAGATACAGTATTGTCCTCAAACTGTTAGCTGAATAATCAGACTCTTCCCCACCGATCTGCAGTGCTAACCTTTCCTGAGTGTTAAATTCCGATTTGTACTTGGGCCAAGTTCTATAAAAAAGTCTATTATTTTTCATTGATTGTTCCATCTTTTCTCATGTTGGACCCAAGTTGTTTGGTAGAGATAGTCAATAATTTTATATTTGAGAATTTTCTTTTCGATCTTTGCATGTTTAATTCTTGTCCAGACTTAGAATTAGCTTTTTTAGTCAACACCCAAGCCCTCCCCTCAAACTTTATTTGCATTTCGTTTGGCATATGGCGGTATGATAGATTAAGGTAGAAGTGCCTTTTTTAAATATCAAGTCTTCTTACCGAAAAACAAAATATGCTTTTTTGTATGTTCAAGTCCTTATTGGTGCCCTGTATTAGCATTTAAAATTTTTCTTCAAATATGTCAAGCACACCTTCTAGTTAATTTTATTGTAATTTAGATTTATTCTTTGACCTTTTATAAATGAAGTCTTTTCCCCATTATCTTATAACCAGTTAGTGTTTTATGTAGCAGGATTCCTGAGTTTGGGATATCAATATTGTACCCAATATAAGAATTCTTATGCTATTTGTAATAGTTTTAAAGGTTTTTTCCTTTATCAGCAAGTAATCATTATGCAGATTTTTTGAAAAGCATAATTTATGTGAAGAAACATGTAAATTTGATTTGTCCAAAATTTTCCTTCCACAGGGGATTTCCTTGGCCCCTTGAAAACTTCCATTAACTTCTTCTTGCATTATCAGTAGCCATTGTTTTCATCTAAAAAGTAATGATTAATAACTGTTAATGGTGGTAAGAAGTCAATGCCTCTGAGCGTCCTTCTGGCCGACCTTTAGGAAGAGTCTGCCCAGGGACTTCCCCAGAGATTGGTTTTGGAAGATTCTAGCAGGACCCTCCTCCTATTTCCTACCAGGACTGAGTCCTCATTATTTCATCTTTTTTCTTGTTACTCTGCCTAAGAAATCTCACCTACTCTATTTGTTTCAAGTAATACTTCCAAGTGAAGGTGTTCCAAATTTCTATAACCTTCCTGGACACATGTTCTTTAACTGTAATTATGGATTCAAAGATTTTTCTGTTTAAAGTCTACGGTGGTATATATGAAACAAAATTAATCACATATACCCGAGCCACGCCTATTCCCTGCCAAGGCCCCAAGGACTCCAGTTCTTGGGGAATCTGGGGTTTTAAGTAGGTAATCAGTTAGGACTAAGGAATAGGACCTTAAGACAGAAACCAGACTTAGGAACTGAGTCAGTACAAGAATTGAGGGGGAAATGGAGTGGGGTTAGGAGGGGTAACCTATGCTTGGGACCAGATGAC
The DNA here is from genome assembly GCF_008692635.1 of Crocuta crocuta. Taxonomy (NCBI): domain Eukaryota; kingdom Metazoa; phylum Chordata; class Mammalia; order Carnivora; family Hyaenidae; genus Crocuta; species Crocuta crocuta. The sequence continues at coordinate 6,403,511 of NW_027531334.1, forward strand.
TCTCGGAGGAAAGAACATAATTCTGTTGCTCCTACGCATGGTTGGCAGCAAGATAGCTTGAGGACCACACAGGGCAATTCCTTTCCATTACTGGACCCTGGATACAGTTCTTATGCTCATTCACTCAGTTTTCAAGTCCTGTGCAATTGGGGCTTGACTCAGACTAGATTAGCTTGGGAACGGGAGTGGGACAAAACTAGCAGGCAGGGGGCCTGGGTAGAAGCAGATTTGACAGACAGAAAAGACAGAAACAGCAAAAAAAGAAAAAGATGGGGCGCCTGGGTGGCTCAGTCTGTTAAGCGTCTGACTCTTGATTGCAGCTCAGGTCATGATCTCAGGGTTCGGGAGATAGAGACCCGCTTAGGAGCTGCCAGCCTGGAGCCTACATGGGATTCTCTCTCCCTCTCTCTCTTTGCTCCTCCCTGGCTGTGTAAGCATGCCTGCACACGCGCTCTCTCAAAATAAAGAAGATAAGAACGATGCCAGAAGACATAGCTCAACATGTCCCTGTGTCTGCACACTGCCTACCACATCTACAACATTCTTACTCCTGATAATATGGTTATCTCTACCCATTTCCCTCTTCTCTACATAGATGCCTTTAAGTTTAACAACACTCAGAATGTATACTTTTTCCATGGTTTTAGTATATTTTACATCTAGGTTTATTTTGACAATATTTAGGTATGAAAAGGCGAATATCCTTGTTACTCTTTTACAGATGGGGACAGTGATACTGGAGAAACTGTTTCAGTCCCAAGCTTCCTGAATGCAACTCAAAGTTCCTTCCATTAGCTCCCCTCCACAATGTAGGCATAATTTATGGCTAACCATATGGCAAGGACAGTATCACCTCTGCCCTTCACAGAACACTGTACCTCTGAATGGCAGTGAGCACAATCTCATCAGTTAGTGATAAAAGGCGCGGTCTTAAAACTGTACAGATGAGTTAATCTTACTGGCTTTCTATTCTTATTTAGCCTATAGCAATAAGAGGTTTAGACTAGCTTTCTAAAGGCATATGTTAGCCTCCACTTCTAGCGAAGAGTGAGGAACTAAATCCGGAGAGACCTTACGTGAAAACAACCTGAGAAAAAGCTGCAGACTGTGAATCACGATGGGAAATAGCGAATCCATAGCCGGTGGTCAGAAAGCAGTTCCTGCTAAAGAGACCTATGTGTGGTACAAAAATTTAGCAGGGAGTATCCATCCGGCCTGCAAACACTGCGTGAATTTAAGACACTCTCGGGTCTGCAAGGTCTGAATCAAAAGACCAATCAACATGTTGATCAAGTCTATAATACCTTTGACATGAACAAGGTAAGACCTTTCCTTTTTATTTGGCGGTGGTTTGCATTTTCCCCTCTGTAAAAATATGAAATAGCCTGAGGTAAAATGTGTGCATCTCACTGAACAGGGAGGTCTTCAGAGAACCCACAGCTTGTAGGTAAGTGAGTCATTAAACACATTTAGCACTGATGGCGTGAAAGTAATTGGGAACTAGCCTCTCCACCCTTGGAAATGTTCTGCATGTAGCGAGTTATTTTAAAACCAAATTAAATCTCGGCATGGAATTCTAATGCTATCGTTTAAACAAATCTAATAAGTGCAGATTGATTTACAAAGACTGTTTTCAAAGTATTTAATGCATTGGTGACATTTTATAGAAAAGCAAATTACAGGACTCCGCTTTAAAAAGTGTGATTGCATCTAGATTGGCAGGTAAAATCAATACAAATTTGCCAACATGTTGTTTGTACTCAGAAGTTGGAATGCTGGAATAGTTTTTCATATCTGACCGATTTAGTTGGAGGAAAAACAAAACAATTCACAGTTTTAAATTCAGATAAACTTTAGTTTCTAAAGGTTATTACTCAACTATTGTCTTGAATTTACTCCTAAGGAGTTGCAGCATATTTAGTTTTCAAGTCTTGGAAAAATACAAAGATGAGGAGGAAAAAATGGGGAACAAAAAAAATAAGACACAAAAGTAACAATCTGATCTACCAGGCCAGAATTCTTCCTGCCTACCTTGCCTTGTGCAGTTCAGTTGTTTTTTACCTGTACAGTTCAAAATGGGCAGATGCCATCTAGAATAAAAGGGAAAGGGGAAATCCCACGCATTGAAAAATAGATGACTTTTAGAAGGCCGTGTGTGAGAATAGATGAGAAAGAAATGATAATTAAAACAATTGACTGTCCTTTGGGATGCATGGAATCTAGCACAGCCCTTTGAGCCCTTTTCCAAATAAAAACAAACAAACCAAAACAACGGATTACTTAAAAGGAAGGTACCAGCCAAGAACTAGGGAAAACTGAACGTGTGCAAAATTAACAGCTATTTTAATTCTTGTAATAATGTTGGGAACAGATCTCATTTAGGACGTAGTCTTTCAGGACATGTTCTTTGTTATCAAGCGTGAGTGAAACACTGCCTGTATTGTATGGCGCTGTTTTCCTCCTCATAAATTTGACTGTGTGTGGCTGCAAACGAACTGTTCTGCCCCCAGGGAGCTTACAAAACAGTGGGAAAAGGAGGCAGATTCTGCTTTTGTTCTTGATGTTGTAACATGTTCTAGATACGCTCTAAGCTGAATTTTTGTGCTCCTCTCAACCTGAAAAATAAAAGTGCCAGTTATTGTGCCAGCAAATATGGGATTAATTGGAAATAGAGAATTGCAATTTTGGATAGGCAGGCTATGGCAAAACCATAGGCCAAGTCTACAGAACGAAGGAGAGGAACACTGTAGCACAAAGGGTGAAATCAGGAAGGCTTTTATAAACAAAAAGTCGATTGTATT